>NC_132780.1:120278494-120581600 GCF_048418805.1 Vulpes vulpes | reverse complement strand
TCCTGAGCAATTAAGCTACTATCCAAATGTTTTTTCCAAAAAATGGAAAGTGGAAAGAAGGTACTCCAACATGGATTTGCACTGAAGTATCTTCTCCATCCTCAAGCTGGATGTCTAAGCTCCCAATGTAACATTTCAGAGGTGAAGACTCCTTGAGGTCACCACACACTCTGGAAGCTATGGACTACTGCTAATTTAAAGAGGAAAAATATTAAGGGTGTGCAAGGAGTAAGGAAGAACTGGTTGGTGTTTTATGCACAGTTCCTTTGAAGAGTGAAGACTACTTCCTAAATTTATTAAGAGGTTTTGTTTTTGTTTTTAAATAGAGACCATAAAAACAAGTGTGTGAAGGCACAAAAGGGGAACTTGAAATCCAGTTGCAATAATTATTCATGCAACTGGCCCCTTTCTATGTGGCATTATAGAAACCTCCTGAGTACCAAAAAGCTTATGCTTTTACAAAAGAGAACTGCCATATCACTGCATGGCACAACTACTGCTTCCTTAGACCTTTCAGGAAATGATCCCCAAGAATTTTTCACAAACCCTATAGGGCTTCCTACATTAAAATACAGTGACAGAGATAAAACCTAGAATAACTGCAGAATTGTGGTGATGAAAAAATAAAAAGAATTGTGGTGATGAGTTGTACTAGTTCCAAATGATCAATTTTCTGCTCCAAATAATGGGACAAAGTACCATCCCATAGACACAGTTAATTTCACAGTGATGGACATACATGTATGGATGGTCTGAGGCACAAGCTGTGATTGGTCTTAAGAAAATAAAAAGTAGAACTGGGTTCAAAACCCATATCTTATGATTTCTGGTCCTTATTCAGCCAAAGCTTTGAGCTGCTTCAGGTCTGTATTATACACATTTTGGATCGTTCTAGAGAGTTGCTCTGGGTGCAGCATGATAAGGAAAACCAGGTATTTGGCTTGATAAAAGTATTCAAGGTATCGTGCCACATTCATGGTAAGCTTCTCACCACAGGCTGAGAGCTGCTGCCAGAGAGCACTGTGGTCTGATGATGATTACTAGAGTTCAGTTTTCAAAATTTTCGGAATAATCTGATCATAGCCTTTCCTTCTTGTTACATTATAGGACAGGAATTTAGAATATTCTGTCAACAGGCTCTCCCAGTAACAGGTGACGTCTTCCATCTGCAAGTGGTTCCTAATAAACTGGCTTCCCCTAGAGACAAAATTAACAAGAACATTTAAAGCACAGCATTTTATAATACTAATAGCTTACATGGGATTGTAATAGCTTACTTTGTGCTAAGCACTGTACAGAATTCTTATGCTTTATATGAATTCTTTTGATTCTCAGAGCCAAGCTTATAGCCAGCCTATCCACATACATGCACTTAGCAATAAAACTTATAAACTTAATATCTTTTTTCTTAAAAACAAACGTATAAGGAGTGAATGCTCAGAAATTCTGTACTTGTTTAATTACCTCAAAAATTTCAGTCTATTTCTATAAAGGATGGGCTTGGGACATATGGGAATGTGTGTTTTCCTCCAGAACAGCTTTAATTCTGATTATTTCTGTATAGTGAGGATGTACTCTACCTATCACCATGATAACAATATTCATATACCTTCAGCTAGAGCGCAAATTGGGGATGCTAAAGTAAAATAAAAAAAGGAAAAATGAACAGAACTTACCTTTCAGCAATTTCTTGAGCCACATCATCATTTGCTTTTACAAAATGCAACAACTCCCTAAAATTGAAATAATTATTAGACTTTATAGACCAAGCTAAGAAAAAAAGACTATATATGTGTGTGTGTGTGTATATATATATATATATATATATATATATATACTGGCACAAAAACAGACAAGTAGATCAATGGAGCAGAATAGAGAAACCAGAAATGAACCCACAACTATATGGTCAATTAATCCTCAACAAAGCAGGAAAGAATATCCAATGGAAAAAAGACAGTCTCTTTAACAAATGGTATTGGGAAAACTGGACAGCCACATCAGAAGAATGAAATTGGACCACTTCCTACACCACACACAAAAATAAATTCAAAATGGAGGAAAGACCTAAATGTGAGACAGAAAATCCTAGAGGAGAACACAGGCAATAACCTCTTTGACCTTGGTATTGACCTTGGTATTTTGACCTTGAAAACCAGGTATTTGGCTTGATAAAAGTATTCAAGGTATCGTGCCACATTCACGGTAAGCTTACTTATTAGACATATTGCTGGATACAAGGGAAACAAAAGCAAAAATGAACTACTGGGACGTTGTCATCAAGATAAAAAGCTTCTGCACAGCAAAGGAAACCATCAACAAACTAAAAGACAGTTTACAGAATGGGAAAAGATATTTGCAAATGATCTGATAAAGGGTTAGTATCCAAAAGAACTCCAAACTCAACATCCCCCCCTCAAATAATCCAATTAAGAAATGGGCAGAAGACATGAGCAGACACTTTTCCAAAGAATTCCAATGGCTAACAGAGACATGCAAAGATGTTTAACATCATTCATCATCAAGGAAATTCTATCAAAACCATGATGAGATACCATCTCACACTTGTAAGAATGGATAAATAACAACACAAGAAAAAACAGGTGTTGGTGAGGATGTGGAGACGGGAAACTTCTTGCACTATTGGTAGGAATGCAAACTGGTACAGCCACTCTAGAAAACACTATGGGGGTTCCTCAAAAAGCTAAAAATAGGGGACACCTGAGTGGCTCAGCAGTTGAGTGTCTGCCTTCGGCTTGGGGCATGATCCTGGGGTCTGGGATCGAGTGCTACATTGGGCTCCCTGTGGGAAGCCTGTTTCTCCCTCTGCCTATGTCTCTGCCTCTCTCTGTGTCTCTCATGAAGAAATAAATAAAATCTTAAAAAAAAAAAAAGCTAAAAATAGAACTACCCTATAATCCAACAATTGCACTACTAGATATTTACCCAAAGGATACAAAAATACAGATTTGAAGGGGTACATGCAACCTAATGTTAATAGCAGCATTATCAACGATAGCCAAACTATGGAGAGGGCCCAAATGTCCATCAAATGACAAATGGATAAAGAAGATGTGCTGTGTATATACAATGAAATATTATTCAGCCATCAAAAAGAATTAAATCTTGCCATCTGTAACTATGTGGATGGAACTAGAGTGTATTATGCTAAAGTGAAATAAGTCAGAGAAAGACAAAAACCATACGATCTCACTCATTTGTGGAATTTAAGAAAGAAAACAGATGAACATATCAGAAGGGGGAAAAGTAAAAAAGGAGTGTGGGAAACAAGCCATAGGTGACTCTTAATGACAGAGAACAAACTGAGAGCTGATGGAGGGAAGTGGGTAGGAGATGGGCTAGATGGGTGATGGGTATTGAAGAGGGCCTTGTGATAAGCACTGGGTGTTATATGTAACTGCTGAATCACTGAATTCTACTCCAGAAACCAATATTGCACTGTAAGGTAACTAACAAAATTTAAATAATTAAAAATAAAAATAGAAACAGTTCCCTAAATTTGGAAAGAAAAAAAGAAAGACCATAGACCAAGATCTATGGTTAATCTCTAGATAGGTAGATAATGGATTCCTTCTTTTTTATATTTTTTAAGATTTTATTTATTTATTCATGAAAGACACAGAGGGAGGCAGAGACACAGGCAGAGAGAGAAGCAGGCTTCCTTCAGGGAGCCTGATGCAGGACTTGATTCCAGGACCCAGGGATCATGACCTGAGTTGAAGGCAGACGCTCAACCACTGAGCCATGCAGGTGCCTCGGATTATTTCTTTTTTAAAGCAAAGATATTAGAGTCCTCACAGGGCCAAAACAACAACAATATCAATAACAAAAGCTCATACATAGTCTAAAGGCAATCTGTTTATAGATTTGGGACATACTTGAGAGAATAGAGAAATGTTCAATGATACACATAAAAAATCAATAGTGATGAAGTTTCCCTTCTGTCTCTTGCTCTTGCCCCCAGAGGAGGGCATGGGGCTCGCATTCCTGGCCCCTTGCCCTATTCCTGGCCCCTTACCCTATCTCTTCTTAGCTCCTCCCATTACGTGAGAAAATTAGTCTCAGCTTCAGTGGTGTCAGTTCTCACATTGTATCTGAAAGTCTCTTTGACAATATAACAGCATCTAACATCCCTATCTTTAGTCTTTGAGAGATAAGAGCTTTTCCACTGCGTACTGTCTGAATGTTACATTTCAAAGTAGCATTAGAGCACTTTTTCAAATTAAATCTCGCGTATAGCCTAGTTGAATAGCGGCACTATATATGCAAACCAAGTAAGAAAAAAATCTTTCAAGAGAAAAAGTCACCAGTTGTAAATGTCCTACATGGCCGGGGCCTGGGAGGCAGATTGTGGGCATCATTAGGCACTCTGCTTGGGGGAGAGCCACTCACTGGACATTGGAGAGATCTGTTTTGACTGGGATATAGTGAACCCATGGCTTCAGTTGTGGATAGAAGAATTCCAACCACTCATCACCAACATGGAAAACAAGTGAACCACACAGGAAGAGGTGTTTGAACCGGAAGCTTGCAGCTACACCTCGAAAATTAAATAGATACCTGGGAAAGAAAGAGCAAAATACACTTGATACTATACGTCTGCCACAAATATGATCTTTTTTCTTTTTATTCCCCCCTCCTCTTCTCTCTTTTTATTATTCCTCTCCCTCCCTTTCTATTTTCAGCTTTCCAGGACACATCCACATGTCCCTGCAGGTTTCCAGGGCCTATTGCCTGTTTTAGGTAATGTCAGGGTGAGGGGAGCAAGGAGGATTCTTTCTCCAGACAGACCCAGATAGGGCCATGAGCTGGGTGCTAGACAGACATGTTAAGACTCAGATGGAGACAGTATCTTAGGGCTTTTTTTTTTTTTTTTTTTTTTAATTTTTATTTATTTATGATAGTCACACAGAGAGCGAGAGAGAGGCAGAGACACAGGCAGAGGGAGAAGCAGGCTCCATGCACCGGGAGCCTGATGTGGGATTCGATCCTGGGTCTCCAGGATCGCGCCCTGGGCCAAAGGCAGGCGCCAAACTGCTGCGCCACCCAGGGATCCCGATCTTAGGGCTTTTGTACAAGATTTCCTGGGCCTAATCTCTTTAATTAGAGTCATGGCTCCCCAAAACCTTGTTTTTCCCATAAGGTACCCCACTGAAAGCCTCCGCTGTTCCCTGTTCCCTCTTTTTCTCAAGTTGGAAGAAGAGAACCAGGTATACACATCATCAACCTTCAAAGAAATACTCTCTGGAAAAAAGCTATCTTAGAACATTTTCTTTTCAGCATTTCTCATGTACCCCCATCTCCAGCTAGAGTTGTTTCTACCCTATACTTCCCACTGTGCAGTGTAATCAGCATTCACCTGAATTCCCCCACTTCCTCCTGCTAACCTGGTTTTACCTGCTCACCTAATCCTTAGTCCTGACATTGAATTATAATATTTCAGTTACATATGCCTTATTCGTTTTGAAATGTAAACCCTTATTAACTTGATACATACTTCATCTAACTTCACCTCTTGGCTGGATGGGGTGTTGGAGAGAGGGAGTCCCACCACTCTGCTTACTAGCAGCAAGGTGGGTCCTAGTATTGAAGTTCTCCCCCAAAGTGAAGCTACTCCAGATGCAACAGGGAAACCAAGAGTCAGGAGTCCTGGAAGTCTTACTTGTATTTGCAGTGATCCACAAGATGGACATCCTTAGCAGCTGGCTTCCCCAAGGTATCCTTCAAGCAAAAAGAATGTTATTAGTATTGAGAGTGGTCGTATTGATAGAAGACCACTCACTGCAGCAAGCATTGTTAAGCATTCCATCAACATGACCTCATCTCAGTGCCCTGAATAAACACATTCAGAGACATTATTATCTCATTTTATAGATGAAGGAGTCATGGCCTTAAAAAGCTGGAGGGCCCTTGCTCAAGGTCATGTGTGCCTAAGTAAAGGAGCAAGGGTTTTAACTCAGGGCCTGTCTGATTTTAGAGGTTAAAGCTCTCAGAGCCACATGGATCCTTCTCTGTACTTAGAGGTCCTAACTTACAGCATGTTTCACTCTGTGTAAGTTATACATACAAGACGTTAGGTGGTGGCTGGTGGGCTTAGAGGTGTAACCCACACACGATTTTGTTGGGGGTGCAAAGTACTTAGAAATAAAAATTCAAACCATTGCCAACACTCATAGGTGGTAAGATATTTCTTACAAAAATCCAGATTTCCAACTTTTCTCATAAAAAGAAAAAAGAAGATCTGGTAAACTGGACTCCCAGTCCCTTGGCAGCAATCACTGGACCTCTAGCATTCTCTCTTGCTCACTCCTGTGGCCCTCAGGGGCATTTGAGTTTGAGACACCCCCCCACCCCCCGGCCTCCATCTGTATTCCAGCTACCCTGGCAGATGGTAAACGTCTTAGTGAGGGAAACAAGTCTTACTTGCTTGCCCAGCTTCCCACAGTAGAGGCTGTGCTGAATGGATACATTTTTTCATATTATTTTTTAACAAAATTTCTTAAAATTTCATTTGCTCCAGTTTGATTAAAAGTATCAAATAATACATCTCAGATATGCTTAGTTTTCCCACAAGTTTAAAATTTTTTTCCTTATTATCCCCATATAGTATATGGAAATTTCAAATGAGGACTTTTAAGGCTTAAAGTTCTTTGAATAAAGCAGGAAGTCACAGAGGTTAAGAGAACAGAGATGAACTCCAACCTGAAGGAGCCAGTCATTGCTGGCTTCACCTTACAATTCACCTCTCTGAATCCCAATTCCTCCTTCTGACCTGGTTCTATCTGTTCATCTAAACCTTAGTCCTGGCATTGAGTTATAATATTTCAGTTTCATGTGCCTTATTAGTTTTGAAATGTAAACCCCTATTTTTAAACAAATGAAGATGCCTGGACATCCCCAGAGACTCTGATTCATTTGATTGATGTTTTTAAGCTCTCGGATTAGATTGTATAGTCAGGGTTGAGAACTAATAGTTTAAACCAGGGGCTGGCAAATTACAGCCCAGAGGCCAAATGCTGTGGCCCACTACTTGCTTCTGTATACAACCTATAAGCTAAGAGTATTTTATGTTTCTAGTCCTTGAAAATACCTAAGGAAGAATATTTATGACATGTGAAAATTACATGAAATTCAAATTTCCGTGCCGTAGATAAAGATTTACTAGAATATATCCAGGTTCATTCATTTATATATATTCTGCAGCTGCTTTCACCCTGTGACAGCAGAGATAAATAACTACAATAAGACCATACAATCCACAAAGCCTAAAATATTTACCATCTGGCCCTTTCCATAAAAAGTTGGTTCCTCTGGCTTAAACCTTCAAAGTGGTTAAAAACTACTACTCATAATATGGCCCAGAAGAGCAACGTGAATTTGAAAAATAATAATTTACATATATGCTAATACTAGTTTGTGGAACTTTCTCTACATTCCTCTACTGCTGAGAGAGAACCTAATCTGGAATTCTACCCAGGTGGCAATTTCTTTGAGTAGGAATGTTCCCTGCTATGATTCTATTCAGACAATTGGTGATTACTTTCATAGATTTCCAGGCTTGGTTTTTGGTGTATTCTGCGTCAACAAGTTTTGGATTTTTCCGAGATAGAAGAATGAGAGGATCTCGTTCTGGACTTGTCCTATAAAAGAAACATGTGATATAAAACAAGGTATCCTACACCATAATACTGTTCCCAATCTCTGAAAGGTAAGCAGTAATCGGATCAATGCAAAGACCATACACATAGACAGATAATTTATTGGTTATTTTAACAGCAGAGAAAGGGTGTACTGGGCTCTGCAGCATATAGGTGTTCCTGGCTGTTCCCTACTTTACCTTTCAGGGACGGAGAGTATTGGGCCCTTTTTTGCTTGCATCTAATCTTTAAGATTATGTTGTTCTGGGGGCACTACAGGCATATTCCAGGGAATGAGTTCCCTTTTAGCAGGGTTCATGTAGCCTCTATAATCACTAGTACTCATAGCTGTGTGACTAGGTAAGCACCATGACTCACCAAAATAGCTACACGACCTTTGTTGTTTGTGTACCATACAGTCTAGTATAATATTTAAATTAAAAAAAAAAAAACTAAAAGGCTTAAAAACCTGAATATTATATGTAGAAAAAGTCCTAGTTATGGTCCAAGTAGCAGATGGTCTTAACATTTGAGGGGCCCTGGACCCCCTGTGGACCACTCTCTAGAAAAGTGTCCATATCCCCACATATTTTACAGGAAATCCTAGAACTCTTCAAGTCCACACATGGGTCCCAGGTTAAGAAGCTGTGATCCCAAGATCTGAGAATCAGAGACATTGATAAGGACCAGTAAGCAGTGGCTGCTGGGCCCATCTGCATTCTCAAGTTCACTGCCCAAGTAGAGGGTGTGCAAGGACTGACTAGGAAAATGATAAAACCCTTCTCCCTGTTTTGTTCATCTGTATAGCAGATATTAGTCATGTATCTGCATGCTAAGTACTGTTCTTGGCACATGGGATGTGGGTCTAAGCAACATGGAGAGGGTTCTTGCCCAACATTTCCCTCTCCCTCTTCCTCCCTTTCTCCCCTTTCTGTTTCCAGCAGTCTCAGTCTCTGCTCTCCACCACTATTTGGCAGCCAAATGGCCTCATGAAAAAGGCAGTCAGAGGTGCCAGGTAAGGGTCTGCCTTCAGCTCAGGTTATGATCTTGGGGCTACCTGATCAGTGGAGAATCTGCTTCTCCTTCTCCCTCTGCCCTCCCCACCTCCCTCCACTTGTTTTCTCTCTCTCTCTCTCTCTCTCAAATAAATGAATAAAATCTTTAAGAAAGAGAGAGAAAGGAAGAAAGGAAGAGAAGGAAGAGAAGGAAGAGAAGGAAGAGAAGGAAGAGAAGGAAGAGAAGGAAGGAAGGAAGGAAGGAAGGGCAATCAGGATATCTGGTGATGGTTCCTGCTCTGCCGTTAACTAGCGGAGTGACTAGCATAAGGCCAGGTCTGAAGCTCCCTGCAGAAAACTGCATCTTTAAGGCAAGAGGACAACTCAGCTGTTCTCTTCAACATATACTCAATGCCTAATACACTCATGGCACTCTGTAAATACCTGTTGAAGGACTAGATGAATGAACTTTACTTCTTTCAGTTCCAGCTCAATTAAGAGTGATTTGGGTAAAGGGCGCCTGGGTGGCTCAAACAGTTAAGTGTCCCACTCTCGATTTCAGCTCAGGTCATGATCTCAGGGTTTTAAGATCAAGCCCTGAGTCAGGCTCTGTGCTGGGTGTGGAGCCTTCTTAAGATTCTCTCTCTCTCTCCATCTGCACCCCCTCCCCTGCTCACATGCACATGCTCTCGCTCTCTTAAAAAAAAAAAAAGAAAAAGAAAAAAGTGATTTGGGCAAATAATCTGAGTTCTTCTCTAGTTTAAAATTCTATGATTCCACATTTGCTTTACTTCTTCTAGCTTTCTCCTTGAACTACAGTTTGTCACACACTCAAAATTACTTATATCTTACAAATATCTTGTAAAATATCAGAAAATACAGTCACCTTGATCCTCGGAAATATGCTGTAGAATTTTTCTTTTTCCATGGCCACTGTGCTGCTGACCTAAAAACAGATTTCAATTAGTTTCTATATTTTTCTCTTAACTATATGAGGATGTGTTTTAACCATTTCTTTTTTTTTTTTAAGACTTTGTTTATTCATGAGACACACACACAGAGAGAGGCAGAGACACGAGCAGAGGGAGAAGCAGGCTCCATGCAGGGAGCTCGACGTGGGACTCGATCCTGAGTCTCCAGGATTACACCCTGAGCCAAAGGCAGATGCTCAACCACTGAGCCACCCAGGCGTCCCGTGTTTTAACCATTTCTGAAGATTAGTTCGGAGCTTTACATTTTTAAATAAGTCTGCCCCAGGCTCTCAAAGAAAAAGCCCTCAAAGACATTATATTCCCTTTTGTTGTTACTTCACTCCGGAGATGCTAGCCAATAATCTACAATCCATAGCTCCATTAATAAGTTAATAATACTGAAAGAAAAGTTCCCAGGGCACTTATGTAGCTCAATCAGTTGAGCATCTGACTCCTGATTTCAGCTCAGGTCATGATCTCAGGATCCTGAGACTCAGCCCCACATCAGGCTCCTTGCTCAGCAGGGAGTCTGCTTGAGATTCTCTCCCTCTCCCCCTGCTCAGGCACAAGCATGCACATGTGCACTCTCTAAATAAATAAATAAAATCTCTTAAAAAATTTCCCAAGCTCTAAATGACATGTTTAGAGCTGTTAAATGCAATACAATGAAGATTTCTTCTCTACTTTAAGTAGAGTGCTGCTACTGATAAATTTAACAGGCAAAGAGAACTGCAAAAAAAAAAAAAAAAAAAAAAAAATCAGAAATTGATTTAAGGGGAAGAAAACAAATCACTCCTTGACTTCGTGTTTTGGATACACAGGCAGTATCACCAGAAATTTGTCTGATATTGCAAAGCACCCTGATATTCTTGAGACTGTACTAAGTGCTCCACCAAGTCCCTGAAACTGAGATCTCAGTACACATTTCCATGACCAGCTTTCCTTGCTGAAACTGCTAGCTGACAGATGCATCATTTTTAACTTCCTTTGTAGGAACCCTGCACAGAAGTTGCACAGTCTCTTCCTTTGAAAAAGGAGGGGAAGGGCTGAACTGGAGTTAATGAGAGATTGGTAGGCTATTTACCATAATGGAGTGACTTAGGATATAATAAAGTTTTTAGGTACAGATGACCATCACTCATTTTCTCTCAGCTGAGAGCACTGTTCATTTTCCTGGCCTGTCTTAGAACTCTTTTTTTTCATGGATCATCTTTATCAGACTCCCCAGTCCAAGACCAGAACTCTTTGTCATTGTGTCCTACACTCCCTTTGACCAAAATAGAAACACACCATAACCCCAGTTTATTTTTGTTTTATGGGGTTGTAATTTTTTTTAATATAAAAAATGATATATCCTCATTATAAAAAATTCTAAGGGAGAAGCATAAAGTAAAACTAGAAAAGAAAAATCATCTGGAACTTTCCCAATCTGTAGATAACCACTTTTAGCAATTTAACGTTTCCATGAAGAATTTCCTTCCAATCATCTCTCCACATCTGTGGTTCTCAACTGGTGTTGATTTTGCCCCTTTCTCCTAGAAGACATTTGGCCATGACTGTAGACATTTTTCACTGTCACTACTGGTGGATGGCTATTGGCATTTAGTGACATTAAGACCAAGGACAAGCCCTGTACAACAAAGAATGTCCCAGCCCAAAATGTCAAACCTTGCTCTATATAACAGGGATCATATACATATGATACAACCTCTTTAAGTGGGTTTTATGAACCCTACTTTACTGTTGAGTTTACAGAGAGGCTAAGCAGTTTGCCCAGAATACCTGTTTTTAAGCCTTATACTACCTGAACTTCACATTCATGTACAATATTGCATTTTGTAGCCATGTCATAATTTACTTCATTACTTATTCATTGGCTTTTAAAAAGTTTCCAACTTCCTGCTTTAAGAAACAACACAGTCATGAACATCTTCACGTACACATCTTAACATACTTGTCTAATTAACTCTTCAGGATAAATTCTAGAAGTGAAATGGCTGAGTCAAAGATATACACATTTTATATTTTGATATATATTGCCAAACTACCTAATAAAAAAAGTATAAATTTACAATTTTGAGTATCAATGTCCTTGGTCCCTGGGAAAGCTGTATTTAATATTCACAGACTTGTACCATCTCTGTTTTCCCTCTCCCTCATTCTTTCTATCTATTTACTTGCCCCTGAGAAGACCTATGTTAGGACTTTTTTCCCTACGCAAGTGCTAAAAGTAACATGCTGGTGCTGACTCAGACCTCTTTTATCACCACCCTGTGACAGTAAAGACCAAAATCTTTAAATCAACAGAAACACTGAATTCTTCTACAGAGTAAAAAATAAGTCAGTGGGGACAAACTCCCAAAAGATTAGAAAAATAGAAGGCAGGTTTCAATGCAGATAAACAAGCAGATTATTAAAGTTTCAAATTATTTATTTATTTTTTTAATTTTTATTTATTTATGATAGTCACAGAGAGAGAAAGAGAGAGAGGCAGAGACACAGGCAGAGGGAGAAATAGGCTCCATGCACCAGGAGCCCGATGTGGGATTCGATCCCGGGTCTCCAGGATCGCGCCCTGGGCCAAAGGCAGGCGCCAAACTGCTGCGCCACCCGGGGATCCCTAAAGTTTCAAACTAAATGAAATTACATGGCTAGAGCTTCTGAATGGAGGGCTCTAAACAATAAAATTGTAATTCTGTTATCATACTTTTTCTTTTTAAGATTTTATTTATTTGAGAAACAGAAAGAGACCAAAAGCAGAGGAGGGGGCAGAGGGAGACGGAGAAACAGACTCTCCACTGAGCAAGGAGCTCGATTCCAGGACCCTGAGATCATGATCTGAGCTGAAGGTATATACTTAACCTACTGAGCTGCCCAGGCACCCCATTAAATAAATTCAACTGAAGAATAAGATGGGATGGTATCAAAAGAAAAATATGTTCTTATAAACTTAGATTTTAAAACATATCTATCTCCCTAAAAATTGCTTAGTAGTTTAGAAGGCAGAATGGGGGTGGTGGTGCAGAGAACAGTAACTACACAGTGGAGGAATGGTAACACTATGACCAGGTGATCAAAATTAACATCTCTAAGGAGGCATGGATGGACGCAAATCACTTAAGTATTCAGACCAAGGGTACATAAGCTGAATTTAATCATGAGGAAACAGACAAAACCAAACTGAAGAACATTCTATAAAATGAGCAGCCTATATTCTTCAAAATGTCAATGTCATAAAAGAGAAAGAGACTGAAGAGCTGTTCCAGATCACAGGAGATTAAACATACATGACCACTAAATGCCACATATGACTGTATCCTGTACTGGAGGTAGAATGTGCCATATATGATATTATCAATATAATTAAATGTTGTACAAATATTGTTTCCTGAATTTGATCATTGTAGCATGGTTATAAAAGAGAATATCCTTGCTTTTAGGAAATACACACTAATATTTTAAGATGTACAGGGTCATAAGGTGTGTAACGTACTTTCAAATAGTCCAGAAAACAAGAAATGGTTCATATATCACATATGCAGCCTAAAAGTCTGTCACAGAAAATAATGAGGTAAATTATTATCCACACAAAGTAATATCATGCAACTGATAAAAATAATCTTCCATATGCAAAGATTTCTAAGACACATTAGTAAGTTGGTGGGAAAGTTGCCAATGTTAAACATATATTTTTATGAGCATGTATAGGTGTCATAATCAGAAAAAAAAAAAAAGCTTGTTTTTAAAGATTTAAGAGACAGAGTAGGGGGCACCTAGTTGGCTCAGTCAGTTGATGTCTAACTCTTGACTTCAGCTCAGGCCATGATTTCAGGATCATGAGGTTAAGATCCTTATTGGGCTCAGCGCTCAGCACAAAACTTGCTTAAGATTCTCTCCCTGACCTTCTGCCCCTCCCGCTGACCTACCCCATGCTCCTTCTAAAACAACAACAGGGATCCCTGGGTGGCTCAACGGTTTAGCGCTGCCTTTGGCCCAGGGCGTGATCCTGGGGTCCTGGGATTGAGTCCCGCGTCGGGCTCCCTGCATGGAGCCTGCTTCTCCCTCTGCCTGTGTCTCTGCCTCTCTCTGTGTGTCTCTCATGAATAAAATCTTAAAAAAAAAACAACAACAACAAAGTAGATGGATAGCGGGTCAAAAAAGAGCTATAAAAAGGAAGAGTGTGAAAAAGGTATTTGCAAGGAAAAAAAGGATTAGATAATTAAGGCCAAGAATAACTTGAAGAAAGGCAGTTTAAAGACCTTTTGATTTTTCCCTTTCAAATGTTTAAAACCAAAAGCTACATAGAAAATGATGGTATCAATGACTAGAGAGCATGGGTGAGGTTAACTGGTAGTGTGGAGAGAGTAATGCACTTGGACACCTGGACTTTAGGCCTAGATTGGTTCCTGACCTTAACCAAGTCACTCAACTTCTCTGGGCCTTCATTTCCAGAGTTGAAAAGGACAATTTCCAGTTCTAGTTCTATGAAGTATGAAACAAAGTATCTTAAAAAATAATAATTTGGGGGGCTCCTGGGTGGCTCAGTTGGTTAAGCATCTGATTTTGGCTGAGGTCATGATCTTAGGGTCCTAGGACCAAGACCCCACACTGAGCTCCATGCTGAGTGGGAAGTCTGCTTCTGCCTCTCCCTCTGCTCCTTCCCTCAGCTCATGCTTGCACTCTCTCTCTTCTTCTTTCTTAAATTAGTAAAATATTTTAAAAAATAAATTTCGAGGTATCCCTGGGTGGCGCAGCGGTCTGGCGCCTGCCTTTGGCCCAGGGCGCGATCCTGGAGACCCGGGATCGAGTCCCACGTCGGGCTCTCGGTGCATGGAGCCTGCTTCTCCCTCTGCCTGTGTCTCTGCCTCTCTCTCTTTCTCTCTGTGTGACTATCATAAATAAATAAAATTAAAAAAAAAATAAATTAAAAAAAAAATAAATTTCGAAATACATCTACTGGATAATAGCCTCATTTTTTAACCCAGTAGCTCTAAATGCCATTGAGGACTGCACCCCTACATGTTTCTTCAGGAAAGGGATATTCTTTTTGCCCCCTTTGAATCTCCAGCCACATGTGGTACAGGTGATAGATATTTGTGGAAATAAAGCTGAATTAAATTTTTGCTTTCCCTATACCTGAGAGAAGACCTATAAAGGCTGTATTTTTTAGAAGTATGCTAATTAGGTACCAATGTTGATTGAATCATTAATGTAAAATGTAGCTACGTAAGAAATACCTCAGCTTGGATGTCCTGGACAATCTAAATTCTGAAATGATAACAGATAGAGTCAACAGGCCCAGGCAGGTCTCCGTTGTGAATCAGCTCGTACTAGAGATATCTGTAAGGATGTTTATGCCCTCCCCATCCCCACACCTCAAGGACTTAGCTCTAAAATTTAAAGTACATTTATGTTCCTCCAAGTAATTCTCTATTCTCCCTCACAACATGGTTTTTTTTTTTCTAATTATGAAAGGAATTCATAAAAATACAGGAATCTTAAAATTACAGAAAAATTTAAAGAAGAAAAGAAAGGGTTCTCATAATCCTTTCAACAAAGGCATTGCTGATACTTTAGGGTAGGTTCTTCTGTTCTTTTCCCATGGATATGTAAATATGTAAATACACATTCAAAATTGCTTATGCTGTAAGTAGTTTTTCTTTTGTTTTTAACTTAAAAGTTAATCATTTTAAAGTAAGTAATTATGTGTGTCCTACTGTTTATTTGAAGAAGACTAACAAAGAAGGACAAATAAAACCTCTCTAAAGGACCTACCTTACCAGATCTTCTCTGAAGAGATCCCACCGTCCAAGTCCTGTAGGATAAATTGGCCAAACAGCGGGTCCCCCTTCCCAAAATGTCCAAGCAGGATACATGATATCATGGTACTCTGATGTCTTTAACAGAAACAGAAAGGTTATTCTAAATCAGTCTCAGGACAGAGAGGAGAGACAAACTACAGTCATACCATAAGATCTGGACAAAAGTGTTACATCTTCTTTGTGTTACATCTCCACAGACATATTTTCCTTAGTCTACAAAGTCTAGACTCCAGACATTAAAAGGCAAGTTAGACCATGGGTTAAAATTCATAGGCTCAGTGAATCCAGTTACTCAAAGTTCTTTTTTTTCTAGAGGACAGTACACTGTTAGGGTACTTACTTTAAGGAAATAAAATATCTAACTCCGAATGATCACAGAGCTCTCTCATCTTTCAACTGCTGTTATACTTGGAGTGTATGCTGTCTTACCAGTTCCTGATTATTTCCTAGATGGGTCTTTTGAGAGCAAGAATCACAGTGCAATGGTTAAAAGCATGGCCTTTTTTTTTTTTTTAAGATTTTATTTATTTATTCATGAGAGACACACACACACAGAGGGAAAGAGAGGCAGAGACACAGGCTGAGGGAGAAGCAGGCTCCATGCAGGGAGCCTGACGTGGGACTCGATCCCGGGACTCCAGGATCATGCCCTGGGCTGAAGGCAGGCGCTAAACCACTGAGCTACCCAGGGATCCCCAAAAAGCGTGGCCTCTGAAACAGATCATCTGAATTTGAATGATGATTCTACCTCCTTCTAACTCCAGGGAAGTTAATTTTTTCTATGCCTCAGTTTCCTTATCTTTATGATGGGAAAAATAACATCAATAATATTACTTACCTGATAGGCTTGTTTTGAGCATTAAATGAGTTAGTACATGTGAAAAGCTTAGATCAGTGTTTGGTACATAGTAAGTATTTAATAAGTATTAATTACGATAATGTAACATTGTAGTACTGTGGAGCTCACACTGGTTGCTCAATTGATTTTGGGTTATTTGTTGATTGAGGCCAGAAGTGCTGGTGGGCAGAACTGGAGAAAGGGATATTATCCCACATCTTTAAAAAAAAGTTTAAAACCATTTGTTCCCTTTTTATGGTTTCTTCTGCTAAAATTCTGGCCACTGGGGCAGCCCGCGTGGCCCAGTGGTTTAGTGCAGCCTGCAGCCCAGGGCCTGATCCTGGAGTCCTGGGATCAAGTCCCACATCCGGCTCCCTGCATGGAGCCTGCTTCTCCCTCTGCCTATGTCTCTGCCTCTCTGTCTCTCTCTGTATCTCTCATAAATAAATAAATAAAATCTTTAAAAAAAAATTCTGGCCACTGATAAACCTCTAACTCTTTGGTTTCTTCACTGGAATTACACATACAATATGTTGTTTGCCTTTTCTCAAATACTTTTAAAAAACGGTATGTGATTCATCAAGCAGCTCAGACATAACAGTTGCTCAACAGAAGCTGAACAATTCCTATAAAGTTGAAAGACTAAAATCCCTCTCTAGGGCCTGGGAGTCACTGATCAAAAAAAAAAAGGAGAGAAGTAAAGATGAAAGGAAAGTTAGAATACTGAATAGTGATGGTCATACTTTGCCATCCACCAAAACAACAAATAAATAACAAACATAAAGTCCTTACTGACTTACATGGGAGCCTCTATCTGTTCTTCTGGGAGGGTTTTATGATAAACGAGACCAAGCACTTTTGAGAAATGAGGCTTAAACCATGGGAAATGCAACACCAATGTGGTCTCAGCCCACTTGCAACACAGGAAATAACCAAGTCTAGAGAGAAAGTAAACTGTGATAAAGAAAAAATGCAGATAAAAGTTTCCTCTTTGGAGAAACCAAATCAGATGGTGTTCCTTTTCTCAAAGTCCATAGGGTTTTCCTAAACCCACACTTCCCCCATAGAATCTTCCATTCATTCTCTTTGAGCTCCCCCCGCCCCCAAATCCCGTCTAGTCTCTGGGGAACCAAGGCCCATCCCTGCCAATACCTGAACACTGAGAAGATATTAACTGTCCCAAGTTTTCCAAGTCCAGAAGTATGAGCTAGTACTCCTATTCCTCCACAACTAGACCCTCTCACATATCCTTCTTGGATATCCCAGACCTATCTCCTCAGTGCACTGCTCAGGCACAAACTGTACAGAGTTATCTACCACCTTCAGTTTTACAATTAGCCATGTGAAGCCCCTGGGATAGACTGACAGGACAGATAGGACTATGTATGTATGTGTGTGTGTGTGAACTCAACAAATATTTTTTGAACAAAGGTGTTCCCTAACTAAAAGCCCATGAGCTACTCTCCCATACTCCACAGGATCTCTGAACCTTGCCTTCAATGTCCTGTAGGTTCTTCAGGCCTCCATCATTCTCTACCCTTCATCCCAAGCCCTATAGACACTTAAGCTATCTTACATTATCCGTTTCCTCAGTCATTGCTCAGCCACTGTGAAACTAAGAGGGACACAGAACAATTCCTGGAACCCAGGTCTCATCCTTACCATTACCCATCAAACTCTGTCACAGAACAGTTATCTCCTACTCATACTCTAGAGGACCACCCTCCATCTCCTCATACAATTCTCCCTATACTTACCTTACTGAAGGAGAAGACTGGAATGGCAGGCTCCATCCATTTAGGAATCTGAGGATAATCTCGTACATTGATCACCATCTCCATGTCAGGGAGGCGCCCAATAACTTCCAAAATAAAGTGTTCAACACCACTACACCTGTCAGCCAGAAATACCACAAAATTCACCAGACCAGTGCCTCCTATAGAACAAAATAGGGTCTCATTCCTATTTTGAAAGCTAGTGTTCAGATAGGTCGTCAGCCTACTGCAAAATTTCCTGAAAGCAACACTTCTAAAAGGACCTTTTTTACTCTTTTATAATGTACGAGTTATTTTCCTAGCTAACTGCTCCCTCTTACAATACTTAACGAAATTTTCCAATTAGATTGTAAGTTTGAAGGATGTATTAATACTACTCCTACCACCTCTTCTCTATCCATTCCTAGTTTTTTTTTAAGTTTCCCTTTTTGTTTAATTAGTAAGCAAGATACAAATTTTGACAGGAACTGGAAAAAGCTAATTCTCTAATTGTATCCCTTAGGCCTTGCTTCTAACAATGATATTCTTTTATTTCTACCATAATTAAGTCTCATAATTTAGGAAGAAAGATAAGAAAACTTTTATTGCCTTCAACTTAAGTACAGAATAGTATCAAAATCAGTTATGCAAGCCAGAAAAAGAGTGTACGTATACAATCATGGAAACCATAATACAGGCATGCTTCAGAGGTACTGCAGGTTTGGTTCCAGACCACCACAATCAAGTAACTATTGCAATAAAACAAGTCAAGTGAATTTTTTGGTTTCCAAGTTCATATATAAGTTATGCTTATACTATACTGGGGTCTATTAAATGTTCAGTAATAGCATTACATCTAAAAAAAAATGTGTATCTTATTTAAAGATACCTTATTGCTAAAAAATGCTAACAATTATCTGGACCTTCAATGAATTGGAATCACTGATCACACATCACCATAACAAATATAATAATAATAATAAAATTTGAAATACTGAAAGAATCAGTAAAATGTGACAGAGACATGAAGTAAACAAATGCTGTTAGAAAAATGCCACCGATAGACTCGTCTGACACAGAGTTGCCACAAAACTTCAATTTGTCAAAAAAAAAAAAAAATGCAGTGTCTGCAAAACGTAATAAAGCAAAGCAACAATAGAATAAGGTATGCCCATATAGCTTTCTGGCTCAGAGAGTGATCCCAGGGTCCCAGGATCAAGTCCCACACTGGGCTCCCTGTGGGGAGTCTGCTTCTCCCTCTGCCTATGTCTCTGCCCCCCGCCTCTCTCTCTGTGTCTTTCATGAATAAATAAATAAAATATTTTAAAAAATAATTTCATTTATATAAAACTCTAAAAAATAACCCATAATGACAGAAAATGCCCAACATTGGTTACGGGAGCAACAAGAAAAGGCTGGGGTAAAAGGATGGTACGGCAGGGAGGGGTAGGGAAGAGGGATTGCAAAAGAGGCCCAAGGAAACTTTTGGGAGTGACAGATATGTTCATTATCTTTGTGTATATATACATCAAACCTTATCAAATTGTAATTGCATCATAAGGAATAAAATACTCAGTAATAAATTTAACCAATAAGGTAGAAGACCTTACTCTGAAAACTTTAAGATATTGATCAAAGAAATTTAAGATGATACAAATTAGTGGAAAGATATACCATGTTCATAGATTGGCATAGTTAATATTGATAAAGTGTCCATGCTACCCAAAGTAATCTACATATTCAATGCCTCTATCAAAATACCAATAGCATTTTTCATAGAACTAGCACAAATAATCCTACAATTTTTATAGAACCACAAAAGACTGTGGATGCCAAAGCAATCTTGAGAATGAAGAACAAAACTGGAGGTACCATAATCCCAGGGTTCTTTTTTTTAAGATTTTATTTATTTATTCATGAAAGACACACAGAGCCAAGTTTTGAACTATACTACAAAGCAATGATAATCAAAATAGTATGGCACTGGCACAAAAATAAATACAGAGAATACCAGAACAGAATAAGAAATAAACCCACACTTGTAAGGTCAATCAATTTATGACAGGAGGCAAGAATATACAATGGAGAAAAAATAGCCTCTTCAATAATTGGTGTTGGGAAAACTTGACCACTACATGCAAAAGAATGAAAATGAACCACTTTCTTACACCATATACCAAAAAAAAAAAAAAAAAAAAAAAAAAAAAACACCCAAAAATGGATTAAAGATCTAAGTGCAAGACCTGAAACTGTAAAACTCCTAAAAGAAAACAGGCAGTAAACTCTTGGACATTGGTCTTAACACTATTTTTTTTTAGATGTGTCTCCTCAGGGGAGGGGATCAAGAGCAAAAATAAACTACTGGGACTATATTAAATGAAAAGCTTTTGTACAGTGAAGAAACAACAAAACAAAAAGGCAACATACTAAATGGGAGAAGATACTTCCAAATGATATATCTGGTAAAGGGTAAATATCAAAAACAATAAAGAACTCATATAACTCAACACCAATAAAACAAATAATTCAGTAAAACAAATAATTCAGTAAAAAAAAATGGGCAGAGGACATGAATAAACATATTCCAAAGAAGATGTACAGATGGCCAACAAACACATGAAAAGATAGTCAACATCACTAAGTCAACATCACTAAATCAAAACCACAATGAGATAGCATCATCTTACACCAATCACAATGCTTATTATGAAAAAGATAGGAAATAATAAATTTGGCAAGGATGTGAGGAGAAGAGAGCCCTCGTGCACTGTTGGGGCAAATGAAAATTGGTGCAGCCACTGTAGAAAGCAGTATGGGGGTTCCTCAAAAAAATTAAAAATAGAAATACCTTATGATTTGGTAATTCTGTTTTTAAGAGGTACTTATCCAAAGAAAAAAATACTAATTTGCAAAGATATATACACCCCTATGTTTACTGTAGCATTATTTACAATTGTGTATGTATGGAAGCAACCTAAGTGTCCATCAATAGATGAGTAAAGATGTGAAATACATACACACACACACACACACACACACACACACACGAATATTAGCCATAAAAAAGAACGGGATCTTGACATTTGTGACAACATGGATGGACCCAGAGAGTATTATGCTAAGTAAGATAAGTCAGAGAAAAACAAATACCATACATAAAAAAATGTAATAAATAGATAAATCCATATGATTTCACTTACATGTGGAATCTAGAAAACAAATGAATAAAACAAAAAGCAAAAGCAGACCCATAAGAACAGAGATACTTGCCAAAGCAAAAGGAGGTAAGAGGATAGACAAAAGATATGGGCTTCCAATTATGGAATGTATAGGTCATGAGGATAAAAACTACAGAACAGAGAATAGAGTCAATGGTATTGTAATAGTGTTGTATGGTTACAGACAATAACTACACTTGTAGTTAGCATAGCATAGCATATAATAGTAGTCCAGAATCACTAAGGTGTACACTTGAAACTAAGGTAACCTTGTGTGTCATCTATGCTTCAATAAAAAAAAAGTCAGTGTGATGAAAAGTATAACATAAGGAATATACTCAATAATACTGTAATCACTTTGTATGGTGACAGATGGTAACTACATGCATCATGGTAAACATTTTGTAATGCATATACATGTTGAATCACTATGTTATATGCTTGAAACTAATATTATATGTCAACTATACTTCCATTAAAAATAAATTTTAAAAAAGATAATGAATATAAACTTATCAAGTTGTATACTTTAAGTATGTGCAGTTTATGTCAGCCATATTTCACTAAAGTCATTATTTTAAAAATATCATTTTCCATCTTTGAAATGACATGTTTCCAGTCATTTAATTAAATGGAGCTCTAATTCCTAAGCAAAATTTCTCAGCTCATCCCTGAAATACTTAATTTATACTTTAGCTTGTTTAGAATAAAAATGTTTAAATGCCATGTAGTTTTCTCCAACTGGGTGAATTAAAAGGATCTAGACCTAGAAAGATACTAGGGGACCCCTGGGGTGGCTCAGCAGTTGAGTGTCTGCCTTCGGTTTGGGGCGTGATCCTGGGGTCCCGGGATCAATTCCCACAATGGGCTCCCTGTATGGAGCCTGCTTCTCCTTCTGCCTGTGTCTCTGCCTCAATCTGTGTGTATCTCATGAATAAATAAATAAAATCTTTAAAAAAAGAAAGATACTATTTTTGGCTAGATGGGAATCTGAGATATTATTCAACTATATCCATTTCATTAGGGACACTGGTTCCCAATATTTCACTTTGTTTCTTTTTTGCTCAACTCTGTTTCCTTGGTTGTGCATGCAGTTGGGACAGGGAACTTTCCATGCATTTCATATATATATATACACACAATTTTATCGTCAATAAAAGGTCTGTACTTCCTTACAACATTTCTAAGAGCTCATGATTCTGACCAAAATGCTATAAGGTCTGGAACGAGAGGTATGTGCCCTTCAGAAACTTTGAATGTATTTAACTTCATCTGAAAATTGCTCAGCTAACTATTAAACATAAAGTAAGCTTTCAAAGTCTAACAATGTCTATACTTATATTTTCTTTCTCATTTGTAGAAATCAAAAATTCCTCTACACTCATAATTTGTAAAGCCTCTCTTACTGTCTCAAGTAATGTAACAAATATTTGTTTAAGGGCAGTCTGGGTGGCTCAGCGGCTCAGTGCTGCCTTCAGCTCAGGGCGTGATCCTGGAGTCCCGGGATCGAGTCCCACATTGGGCTCCCTGCATGGAGCCTGCTTCTCCCTGCCTGTGTCTCTGCCTCTGTGTGTTTGTGTGTGTGTCTCTCTCTCATGAATAAATAAATAAAATCTTTTAAAAAAAATATCTGTTTAAAATACCTCAATAAGAATGCCTGGGTGTACACCAATAAAAATTAATTAAAATAAAATAAAATAAAATAAAATATTTGGTAGAATTCATCAGAGAAAAAAAAAAAAAAAGAATGCCTGGGTGGCTCAATGGGTTGAGTGTCTGCCTTTGGCCCAGATCATGATCTCTGGGTCCTGGGATGGAGCCCCGAATTCAGCTTCCTGCTCAGCAGTGAGTCTGCCTCTCTCACTCTCTCCCTCTACCCCTCCCCACTGCTTGTTCTCTCTCTCTCTCTCTCTCAAATAAATAAAATCTTTAAAAAAAAATAAGATAAAATGCCTCAATAATCTTCCCCACGTACCACCTTATTTGCCCCTGACACTTGATAATAAAAGTATAATTGTGATTACTTCACAGTAGGACACTAAGTGATTTTTAATTTTTTTGTTGTTGTTTTTATATATTTTTGATAATGAAAATGTAGTAATTTGTAATAAAGTTATTAAGAATCATTCTTATGTTCATATGGATGGATGCTATTTGCAATACTGCTCATTTACTTTTTAAAAAGACGTTTTATTTATTTAAGAGAGAGCGCGTGCATATGCAAGTGCACATGAGCAGAGGGGAGGGGCAGAGGAAGAAGAAGCAGACTCCCTGATGAGGGGGGAGCCTGACATGGGACTTGATCCCAGGGTCCTGGGATCATGACCTAAGCTGAAGGCAGATGCTTAACTGACTGAGCCACCCAGGTGCCCTTCATTCACTTTACTTTTAATGACAGAATAGAGATTAGAAAGAAGATCTTAGGCAGGAGAATAACTATGGCCTCTGAATTTTTGTACTTTGTAATTTTATAAAGATTTGAGTTAAAAAAAAAAAAAAAGTCTTCTAAAAGGGATGTTTCTCATCTGTTGTATAAACATATAATGCGGGATCCCTGGGTGGCGCAGCGGTTTAGCGCCTGCCTTTGGCCCAGGGCGCGATCCTGAAGACCCGGGATCGAATCCCACGTCGGGCTCCCGGTGCATGGAGCCTGCTTCTCCCTCTGCCTGTGTCTCTGCCTCTCTCTCTCTCTCTGTGACTATCATAAATAAATAAAAATTTATTTAAAAAATAAAAATAAAAAAAAATAAACATATAATGCTACCTAAATCCAATTTCCAGGCTCAGTCCATGACCTTTCCCCAATGGGCTCCAGCCCTCAGCCCACTAACGTTACCTCAGCTCCCACACCTTACTGGCTAGTGTAGCTTGCATAATCTTCAGCTTCAGTTACTCTTGACTTTCCGCCACCTCTCTTCAAATACCAAGAGCTAGAACGATACTTGGCCTGTGATGAACACTCAGTACCGCTCCTCGAGCCTAGCTCACTCCTGCCAGGTCTTATCAGCCTGTACCCTGCAGCTTCTATATCTGGGGAAAGATGAGTAGTGCAGAGCTACAGCCAGTACAACCAGCGATGTGCCCAAGCCTTAAGAAGGAGGACGAGATAGACGTTAATATGGGAGAAAGGGAGTTGGCAAAAAAAATCCCCAAGAAGAGCTTGTCACTATTTTGTATTCTCTTTGAAACGTGAAGAGAGACTCATTGATGGATCCCTTTAATTAATTTCTCTACAAGAACAGTATCAAGTAAGCCCATATATAAGAAGATAAGAAGAGGGCAGCCCGAGTGGCTCAGTGGTTTAGCGCCTGCCTTCAGCCCAGGGCATGATCCTAGAGTCCCAGGATCGAGTTCCACATCAGGCTCCCTGCATGGAGCCTGCCTCTCCCTCTGCCTGTACTTCTGCTTCTCTCTGTCTCTCGTGAATAAATAAATAAAATCTTTTTTTAAAAAGATTAAAAACAAAGATCAGAAGATATATCTATCTCATAACTCTTACCTTGAAGGGAACATGCAGTCATTTTCTCGGTATAGTCTGTTCTTAATGATCTGATAGTGGGTCCCTAGTTTCCGTCTGACTACCTCTGCCATCATCTTCCTGGAGATACCTCCTCGGAAAGGAGTCAGATCCTCTTCTATGACCCTGGGAAAGAAAGTGAATCGTCAAGGAAAGCAGGTCAAGAAAGCGGTACCATTCCACCTACTACCTATCTGTGGGTTTAGATTTAGTATTAGAAAACACCGTACCCCAGGGAAAGAATAGAGGGCAGGAATGAGCAACATTTCTCCCAGAAGCACATAGGTAATCTAAACCAAAACAATAAAGCCACAAAGAGGAAAAAGCAAGTCAATTTCTCTTCTTCCTCTCTCCATCTGGATTGTCTGCCCTCTGATTGATGCAATTTCTCCTTTGATACTCCCACAACACACCCATGTGCTCCTACTCACCGCAGTCCCACTGATCTCCTCTTCTCTCAATTCCACAGAGGTATGATTTATGACTTAGAGTCTGACACTGTCTGATGCCCTTGGTCTCAGACTGACACCCCTATTCTGGTCTGTCTGGCGCCCACTCACCTCACACAGAACCTGATAGTAGTCACCAGAAATTATACTATTTTGTATCCCTTTTAAAGTTCAGTGCGCAGTTAGTTTTCAGTAAGTGTCATAAGCATTAGGTGAATTTTTTGAGGAATCCTAGAATGACACACGAGGAACTCAAGGGCCCAGCTATTTAGCTGATGAGGAATCTAGGACCCAGAGAACTTAAGTGACTTGCCACATGGATAATCAGTGGGAGATCTGCAACTAGACCCCAAGACTTTTTTTTTTTTTAAGATTTTATTTATTTATTCTTGAGAGGCAGAGAGAGAGAAGCAGAGACACAGGCAGAGGGAGGAGCAGGCTCCATGCAGGGAGCCTGATGCAGGACTCGATCCCAGGACCCCAGGATCACGCCCTAAGTTGAAGGTGGTGCTAAACCGCTGAGCCACCAACCCTAACCCTAACCCTAACCCTAACCCTAACCCTAACCCTAACACCCGGGGCTGCCCCCAAGGCTGCTTTCTTTTTTTATATATATATATTTTTTAATTTTTTATTTATTTATGATAGTCACGGGGGGGGGGGGGCAGAGACATAGGCAGAAGGAGAAGCAGGCTCCATGCACTGGGAGCCCCACATGGGATTTGATCCCAGGTCTCCAGGATCGCGCCCTGGGCCAAAGGCAGGCGCCAAACCGCTGCGCCACCCAGGGATCCCCCAAGACTGCTTTCAAAGTCATCTCTCTACCACACTACCTTCTCAGCCATAACTTGCATACTTAAAAAATAACCAATAGGAAATTTATGATTAGGTCCATCTATAAATAGGCTCCTCCCTCTGACAATATTTACTGAGTACTTACTGAGGGCCAGCACCACCGATGCAACACTGATTAAAAGACCTAGGCCTTGACCTCAAGAAGCTTTCAGTCCAGTGTGGAACACCGACAAGGATGCACAGCTTCATTCCAAGCAGTGAGCAGCCTTGCTAAGACTACCTGGGCCTCTCCTATCCTACGGAAACCCACCACAGGAACTGTGCCTTTTATCAAGGCATGCTTGGCTCTCCCATCACTGTGACCCAGGTCTCCTGGGGTAATTTTAAGGGAATTCTTATGACAAGCACTAAACTCTCGAAAGACACTCATCGGAGACCAGAACTCACCCACGGTAGCAGCTGCAGTTTTGACTTGAACATGGTTCGTAATTCTCCAAAGACCTGTTAATTTGCTCAATGAACACTTTCCACCTTGAACCTTCAAGAAGCAAACGAGGGTTAACAGAATATCCTGAGCATTCTCCCTTGCTAGCAGCAGGAGGCATGCAGAGAGCCAAGAGAAGGCCAAAACCTGCAGACACCGAATCTTCCTATTCCACGGACGGGAAGGAAACGCCAGGAAGGATGCTTCCTGTAACTCGCCAGCTCTTGGGCCAAGTCGGCTTCTCTACTGAGCTAGTGGGTGTCCAACAAGTGGGGAAATGTCCCGGCCTGGCGTTCAGAGGACTGGGAATAAACCGGTGACATGCATTCTCCCCTTCTCCTAATCCAAGCGACCCCTATAAAGGGATCAATGAAAAGCCAGAGACGTGAGCTCTCCCTTCCCTCTCCGGTAATTCGCCGAGAACCCCGCACGCACGCGATTCAGGGGGGAGCGGTGTAGCCAGGCGCCGGCGACGCCCGCTGGGGTCCTCCCCTCCACCCAGATCCCTCAGGGCGGGTGGGTCCCCGGGGTCCCTGCAGTACAAGCAGCGCCGCCCGGACGCGGTCGCTCAACGCTCCGAGGCGCCCGGTGCGCTCGGCCCAGCCCTGCGCCCAGCGGCCGCAGCATCAGCCGGCCGCACCGGGGACCCGGGGGGCGGGCCGGCGCCTCCAGACCGGACCGGACCCGGAGCCCACCTGACTCCTTCTGGCGGCTCGGCGCTGGGGGCAGGAACAGCAGCAGCAGCCACAGCCCGAGCCGCGGGCGCGCCCACCGCTCCATCGCCCGCACGCCACTGCGAGGCCCCGCGGCCGCGCCGGCGGAAAGGCAGCCCCGCACAAAGATGGCCCGGGCGGGGGGGCGGGGAGGCACGTCACGTGGGCGGGGCCGGCCCCGCACAAAGATGGATGGCCGTGGGCGCCGCATCACGTGGGCAGGGGCCGCCCCGCACAAAGATGGCGGCGGGCGCCCCACAAGGAGAGGACCCTGGGCGCCGCACCACGTGGGCGGAGGGCCGCCCCGCACAAAGATGGCGGTGGGCGCCGCAGCAGGTGGGTGGAGGACCGCCCCGCACATGGATGACCAGGTGGGCGGAGGGCCGCCCCGCACGGAGATGACCAGGTGGGCGGAGGGCCGCCCTGCACACGGATGACCAGGTGGGCGGAGGGCCGCCCCGCACGGAGATGACCAGGTGGGCGGAGGATCGTCCCGAATGCAGATGACCAGGTGGGCGGAGGGCCGTCCCGAATGCAGATGACCAGGTGGGCGGAGGGCCACCCGCACACGGATGACCAGGTGGGCGGAGGGCCGCCCCGCACACGGATGACCAGATGGGCGGAGGGCCGTCCAGAATGCGAATGACCAGGTGGGCGGAGGGCCGCCCCCCACGGAGATGACCAGGTGCGCGGAGGGTCGCCCGAATGCAGATGACCAGGTGGGCGGAGGGCCGTCCCGCACACGGATGACCAGGTGGGCGGAGGACCGCCCCGCACGGAGATGACCAGATGGGCGGAGGGCCGTCCCGAATGCAGATGACCAGGTGGGCGGAGGGCCGTCCCGCATGCAGATGACCAGGTGGGCGGAGGGCCGCCCCGCACACGGATGACCAGGTGGGCGGAGGGCCGCCCCGCACACGGATGACCAGGTGGGCAGAGGGTCGCCCCGCACACGGATGACCAGGTGGGCGGAGGGCCGTCCCGCACAGAGATGACCAGGTGGGCGGAGGGCCGTCCCGACTGCGGATGACCAGGTGGGCGGAGGGCCGCCCGCACGGGGATGACCAGGTGGGCGGAGGGCCGCCCGCACGGAGATGACCAGGTGGGCGGAGGATCGTCCCGAATGCAGATGACCAGGTGGGCGGAGGGCCGTCCCGAATGCAAATGACCAGGTGGGCGGAGGCCCGTCCCGAATGCAGATGACCAGGTGGGCGGAGGGCCGCCCCGCACACGGATGACCAGGTGGGCGGAGGGCCGTCCCGCACAGAGATGACCAGGTGGGCGGAGGGCCGCCCGCACTCGGATGGCGGTGCACCTCTCCGCCTCCCTGACCCCAGCCTGGCCGACAGCCCGATTTCTCCGCGAGGGCGGCCCCAGGATGTCCCCCGAGTGCTCGGCGGGCGACGCGCTGCTAGTCCCGCTTGTTTGGAGCCGAACTGTAGTGAGCAGCCTCACGTCACCAGGTGTAATGAAATGTTCAAACTCCATCTCTCATACAATCGAAGTCCAGGAGAGAATGAATAAAAGGCATCCCCTGGGAAAATATGTCTAATAATGGTAATTCCTTACATTCTGTGGCATATTTAAAGCACCTTATTTTCTGCAGCCTGAAAACTGACGATCAGAACGGATGTTTATTGCCCACAACTTCACAGTTAGTGGTACAAATAGGCTAGCAAGTTCTTTGCATGACATTAAACTGCTTCTTATAGTATAGATTTGTTGAATACCTGAATGATTACAACACTGTTAGAACCCACGGGTTGAAAAATAGCCTAGCACAAATCTCTTTGTAATAGGAATTTATAACAATTGGGGTGACTTAGACATGGGAAAAATCGGTAACATTATACTGGACAGTACAGGTTTATAGCTATATATGGGCATATATAGTAATCATACAAGTATTCAATATAAATTTACTTAATTTACTAAAATGTGCAAGGTAACATCCTAGGCTCTGTAGAAATACACGAAAGTACAAGATGAGATCTGTGCCGGGTTTAAAACTAGTGGAAAGACAAATATACTTCCCCAGAAATTATTTACAACATAAGGCAATATGTAATTGCTATTGGTTTCAGTGGAAAGATCAATATGAGATGGAAATTTGGAAAAGGGGTGTGAGGAGTATATTTAAATGAAAATAAAATATTGCAGTTAAGGAATATTATGTTGGAGACACTAAAAACAGGGAAGCCATAATTTGCAGAAGGTGGGGGTAGAACAGATTGATGGTCGTGGAGGTTTAGGATGTACACTGAGGAATGATGAAAGATACAGTAATGTTGATTAGTTAGGAATGGGTTATATCACTTACTTTGGGTGAGTAAGCAAGAAGAGAGCATGGATCTCCAACACTATATTATACAAGACTTCTTCAGGAATCCAAATGAAAACTTGAAATTCATTTCTTGTACTTCCAGGAGGTATGCAGTACTTCAAAATGAATGGTTCATCGAAGGCACATAACTAAAACAGTGTGTTACATAGCTGAACACCGAGTAAACTTTGCTTCAGAGTTAGTCTAAAATGAATATAGTGGAGAATAATTTTTAGAACTTCAATAAAAGAGTCTTTATTTTCTGTTATTTCAATTTTCTGTAATCAGGAGAAAAAGGAAATCACTTTGTGTTATGTCTTTGAAATAAGAATAAATCAGTATTTTCTACAACTTTACATTGTTTATCCATGTGGAAGAAGACATAGAAGAGATTGGGAGATAAGTGGGCCTCGTACAAAGGAGGAATGAGCTGCATGGAACACTAATTGTTTCATTTCCTTAACAGATGAGGTGGTTTATTCCAATGGTTCCTATATGTAAGTTAAGTGCCAGAATCCTGGAGCTATTAACATCACAGATTTCTGGGTCCTACGTCATTCCCTAATTTAAAATGCAAAATTCTCCACATATAACCTCTTCCTTCGTCTTCAGATTCATTTCATGCCACATTCTCCTTTGCTCACCACAACCTAGCTATACAGCTTTGTGTTCTCAAACATGCCAAGCTCTTGCCCACCTTACAATCTCTGCATTAAGTTTTGTTTTCTATCTCAACTGCTTTTCCCTCCCATCTTTGCCTCTCTGGTTCCTCCCCAACATTCAGGTTTCTGCTGAGATGCCATTCCCTCCCTCAAAATAGAACCTTCCTTATTTTCTACCTTAGCCTGTTTGTCTCCATAATTCTTATAATGTGTAATTATTTCATTAAATGCTTCCTGTTAGAATATAAGCTCCAGGAGGTCAGGGACGTATCTGTCTTGTTCACTAAGTACCTGGTACACAGTCGGCGCTAAATAAATAACTGCTGAATGAACGAAGGATGCTGGTGAGCCAACAGAAAAATGGCAAAGGTGTTTCAATGTAGCAAGCTAGGAAGCAGTTAGAGCAAATAGGAAAATAAATGTACAAAATTACAGAAATATGTAATGATCTGGGCTTTCTGTATTTGGGTTTGTATTCATTAATGAAAATTCTCTAGCACATAAGGACACTAAGAATATTTGGAATATGACTAAGCTTGGTAGTTTTGATATTGGTCCTTCTGGCTCTAAATACTGCTCTGCCACTTATTAGCTGGGTTATTTTCAACGAGTTATTTAACCTCTCTTAAAACTTGTTTCCTCTATAAAATAGGAAAAATGGGCAGTCCAGGTGGCTCAGTGGTTTAGCGTCGCCTTCAGCCCAGGGTGTGATCCTGGGGACCCGGGATCGAATCCCACATCGGGCTCCCTGCATGGAGCCTGCTTCTCCCTCTGCCTGTGACTCTGCCTCTCTCTCTCTCTCTCTCTCTCTCTCTCTCTGTCTCTCTCATGAATTAAAAAAAAAAAATCTTAAAAAAAAAAAAAAACAAAAGGAACAATGATAGTTTCAAAGCAATGTGAGATGTAGGTGAAATATGTAAAAATAATAATGTGCCAGGCACAGCAAAAACTCACAATAAAAGTCAACTAATCATATACCATATACACAAAGAGCTTTCTCTTGAAAAAGAGCTTAAAATCTCTGGAGCTGGAGATCTCAAACACACGCTCTTCTAGACACTTTTATTCTTCTAATACTAAACTATTGGCAGTTTTCTGAATTCCTCCCTTTTCCCACGGTTGGCTCAGCGGTTTAGCGCCGCCTTCAGCCCAGGGCCTGATCCTGGAGACCCGGGATCGAGTCCCACGTCGGGCTCCCTGCATGGAGCCTGCTTCTCTGCCTCTCTCTCTCTCTCTCCTGTGTATTCTCATGAATAAATAAATAAAATAAAAATCCTTAAAAAAAAAAAAGAAAAAAGAAAAGAAAGCCATTCCTCCACGAGCAACCTCTTCATTCTTGAAGTCTCAGCTTCAACCCCCACGCTCACTGTGAAGTCTTCCTCGGTATCGCCACCACTACCATCCCGCAGAATTTATTACTCTGAATAAATCACGATGAATTGCACGCTACCATCTGGACCTGGGGGATACTTTTGTTGCATCTGCTCTGTTGCAATCACTGTGTTCTCCTGGTGCCCCGTGTCCGGTAGCCTGAGCAAGCTGTGGCATCCCCCTAACTCCGCACCCATCCAGTCCTTCACCTACAATAGGCGCACGACTGGATGCTGAAGCAAGACCTCACGACTTGGGGGTCCTTTGACCTGGCAGGAACGCGACCTCCGGTGACATCTCCCAACCTCCCCCATCTGTAAAACTGAGGTGACATTTTGTACTTGGTTGTTAAGGGGCGTCCAGGGGACAGCCCAGGTGCCCCAAAGCGGAGCCAGCGCAACGAAGGGGCCCAGGGAGGAAACGCGCCGGCCAGCGCCGCCGGGGCAGGCGAGGCCCACTGCGCAGGCGCACGCAGGAGGGGGTGGGGTGCTCGCTCCCGGGACCCAGTGCGGAGTTCCGGACGCCGGCTGGGCACCCGGGCCGCCGCCAGTCGCGGAGCTGACGTCATCTCCGTGCGCTGCCACGTCTGCTGAGCTCCGCGGTAATGGAGGCCGGGGGTGAGTGCTGACCCGGCCGGGTTCTGCCTCTAACTTTAGCTCTGGCTCTGACTCTGGTAGTGACCTGGGGCCGGGGCGCGGGCTGGCAGCCCGAAGCCTGGGCACCTCCTGTCGCCTTCCCGGGCGGGGACGGCCTGCGGACGAGCAGCTGGTTTGGAGCGCGTCAACGCGGGGAGGGAGTGCTCTCGCCTGGGGTCCAGCCTGTGCCGCCGCCGCCGCCCCGGGATCCCGCCCCGCCGGCCGGGCCTCCTCCATGCGTGAGTATGAGCGAGCCTCGGCGCCGCGGGGTCGTCTCGGCCTGCTGCGGCTCCCGGTTTGCGCAGGAAGAAGCGCTTTGTCGTGGTTCCCCGTGGAGGGGCCAGCCTGTGGAAGTGTGTGGTCCCTTGTCAGCCGCCCCCACCCCCCCCACCCCACCCCCCCTCTCGCCTCTTCTATCCCAGTTTCACACTTTTCTTTCCCTCGTTAATGGAGCGCGGACCAGCAGTCCTGACGCCCAGCGGTTTGGCTGTTTCGTCTCCTCTGGCGTTTCTTAGTCCACAGCCAGAAGCTGTTAGGAATACGGAACACCGGATCGGTCTGCAGGAACATTTGAAAACCAGGGCTTTTCCATTTTTCAGTTTTTTTTTCCCCAGTATTATTTAGGAAGCAGATTTGGGGGCGTATACATAAACAGACCCTCTTTTTTCGGTGAGGGTCTTTGTTCCTTGTCTTTTAATCCCTACCGTGTAAGTGCTTTCTGAATGATTTTATACCAGTTTTTTCTGCAGTGGGCATCCTCCATAGCCCCTTCTGATATTTTCACTCTGACATATGGAGTTGCCATTTGAACAGTTTCCTTTTTTTTTTTTTCTTTTAAGATTTTATTTATTTATTAGGGATACACAGAGAGAGAGAGACAGAGACACAGGCAGAGGGAGAAGCAGGCTCCTTGCAGGGAGCCAGATGTGGGACTCGATCCCGGGTCTCCCTGGGCTGAAGGCGGCGCTAAACCTCTGAGCCACCCGGGCTGCCCTAAGATTTTATTTATTTATTCATGAGAGACACACAGAGAGAGAGAGAGGCAGAGACAGGCAGAGGGAGAAGCAGGCTCTGTGCAGGGAGTCTGATGTGGGACTCGACCCCGGGTCTCCAGGATCATGCTCTGGGCCGAGCTGGCACTAAACCGCTGAGCCACCCGGGCTGCCCCCAAACAGTTTACTTTTAAAGAACTAGCAGGCCAACTGCTGTACTTTCTTCCATCTTGTCAGTCCTTGCGGCAATCCCTGTAGGACAAGGAACACTTTTGACTAAACAAACTCAGAGGTTAAATGCTTGAGCTACAGTCTCATAATATGTAGCAGATCCAATCCCCTGAACCCAGATCCCTTGATCACGAAACCCGACATTTTGGACAGTGCTGATTTTCTTGTATTTCCAGTGGTTTACTGTAAAGTATTACATATGAATTGAAAATGTGTATATGTTAGGCATTTCTTGTTAACTTTTACCTGAGTGTGGTATCATTCATACGACACAAGACACAAACTGTGACTTACCTAAGGCTGAACAAAGCTTAGATCAGAACTTAGGCTTCTGACCCATTAAAGTCTGAATAGTCCTTTCTTTATTTTTATTCACTTTTTAAAAAAGATTTTATTTATCTATTCATGAGACACACACACACAGAGGCAGAGACACAGGCAGAGGGAGAAGCAGGCTCCATGCAGGGAGCCTGACATGGGACTCGATCTCGGGTCTCCAGGATCAGGCCCTGGGCTGATGGCGGCACTAAACCACTGAGCCCCCCGGGCAGCCCTAGTCCTTTCTTTAGAATAAAGTAGGTAATAGACACTGGGGGAGCATTTATTTGAATATCTGGTTTTACAAGGCATGCTCACTCAGTTTTTCTGTTGTTTTGTTACATTGCTCAGTTTAAAAATAGTAAACTGATATTTAAATGTCTTTTCTTTTGTTCAGTTGAAACAGGTTGACAGCCATTAACCTAGGTTGCAACTACAGGTGGCGCTGGAAGCAGACTGGTTCCCGGACATGCCCGGTGGAAGGAGGGGCCCTAGTCGGCAGCAGCTAAGCCGTTCAGCTTTACCTTCTTTACAGACTTTGGTTGGTGGGGGCTGCGGCAATGGAACAGGCCTGAGAAACAGGTAAAGGAGAAATAAGACTATACATAATTTGTAATATACTATGATCAGTACGACTAACATAGCAGTCATGCTATTCAGATACTTGCTTATCAGGGTTATTTCTTGGCAGTGAAGTGGGAATCCTGCCCTGAAGATTGAAAGCTCAGTATTTCAGCATATTTTGGAGTGGAAAGCTGTGATATAGAGCCCACAAAGTGAAAGCAGTCCAGTTGTCACCTATGGCTGATAATCGAAATTCTAATCATCTAATCATCATTAATAGCTTTTTAGCTATTAAAAGAAGGGAGAAGTGAATTAAAGTACAAGAGGAGGGGATCCCTGGGTGGCTCAGCGGTTTAGCGCTTGCCTTTGTCCCAGGGTGTGATCCAGGAGTTCTGGGATCGAGTCCCACATCAGGCTCCCTGCATGGAACCTGCTTCTCCCTCTGCCTGTGTCTCTGCCTCTCTCTCTCTTTCTCTTTCTCTCTCTCTCTGTGTGTGTGTCTCATGAATAAATAAATAAAATCTTTAAAAAAGAATAAATAAAGCACAAGAGGAGTGTTGTGGTTTAACTCTTTACTAGCGTTCTTTTGTTTTTTGTTTTTTTTTAGCAGAGGAGGACGAATTAAAACTGATAGTTAACATGAAATTCTAAAATTATAAGTCATATTCTATTAAGAGTCTTAAAAATTATTTTGTTCAAAAAAATTGTTTGAAATGAATAAACTCAATTGTAACCCAAACATTGTAAGACTTGTGTATAAGAATAAAGAATTTGGTCTTTTTTTTTATTTATTTATTTATTTATTTATTTATTTATTTATTTATTTATTTTTGAATTTGGTCTTTTTAATGGAAATTTATCTTTGTTCCTAATTTTTAAAGTTAGGATGAATTATTTCTAATCTTATCTAGGATAACTCATTTCATGAGGAGTTTCAGTCATGTAGCAGTGGAAAGAGGTGATTTTTACTTTATATCAAGTGTTTGAACAAGATAATTTTTGTCACTTATTTTCTGCTTCCTCTCTGAATAGTTTTCTCTTGCTTGGATTCTAGTTTTCAGTACTAGTAGTAATCAGTACTGTTGCCTTTTCAGGCTCTCCTGATGTTACTTGTGCACTTCTCTCTTCCTGGCCTGCCCTCTCTCTTTCTTTCTGACTTTCCAACCAAAGTTCTACTGAGTCCTCAAAATCAGTTCTGATCTTGTTTTAGTGGGGCTCTCCCTGAAATTCCAGTTTGAAGGGATTTTTCTAGTCTCTGATTCTTTTTATACTAATTTTCAATCCAAATTTTATATTTGTATATGTATACAGAGCACTTGTAATTTATTCTAGAGTATTATTTTTTATTGTTTTTTGGATTTCTTGATGTTAAAAACAGTGATACACTGCTCTGTAGTAAGATGTTGAAAATAAATGAAATAGTAAACTGCAGTACTTTTTGAAAGTTTAAATTTTCCAAAATTTCTACAATAACTTGTATTAGTTTACATTTTAAAAATAAGAAAAAAGAGTAAGTGAAAATGCTTTTGAAGAAAGGTACTATAAAACATAGATTTTGAGGTAAAGGATGTTTTGTATTTAAGTACATGCCTTAATTTTACTGATATATACTATCAATTTAGTGATTTAGTTGTTTACAATTGCAATGGAAAATTGTAGTTGTGCCTAGCTTGTATTGTAGCTAGCTAAAAAATTCTAATTCTCTGTATTAACTCTGGCAGTTATTTGTTCATTTTCTTCTACTTTGGTTTTGTGGATTCCCCTAAGTAATTCGTTCTCAGACTGCCCTGATGGAATCCCTCCTCACAGTTTTGGGGACTGTTTGAGGAGGAAGAGTTAGGCAGGCCTAGTAGTCCAGGCTTCAGGTTTCCCAGTCCTCTCTTAATCAGACTAACTCCTTCTCCTGTGTGTTTCAATATCAAGATACTGGAGCAGCCCGGTGGTTCAGCGGTTCAGCGCTACCTTTAGCCTAGGGCACAAGCCTGGAGACCTGGGATCGAGTCCCACGTCGGGCTCCCTGCATGGAGCCTGCTTCTCCCTCTGCCTGTGACTCTGCCTCTCTCTCTCTCTCTCTCTGTCTCTCATGAATAAATAAATAAAAATCTCTAAAAATAAATAAATAAATAAATATCAAGATACCATGTAAAATGCCCTTTGGAGGAGGGAAAATGAAGTGTTCTGCTAGTTAAAAAAAGCATTGAAAATCACATTTCTAGATGGTTCTTCCTTGGTTTAGTGAATATAGGAATCAAATGTGGACTAAAATCCTCCTTCAGGTTTGCAGATAGAATACTCGAAAGACCTAGGAACATTTGAAAAATACCTGTGCTCTTGAAAGGATGTAGCTATGATCATATGTTCTTTTTTCTGCCTTTTTTAAAAAAAAAAATTTATTTATTCATGAGAGAGACAGAGAGAGAGGCAGAGACACAGGCAGAGGGAGAAGCAGGCTCCATGCAGGGAACCTGATGTGGGACTTGATCCTGGGTCTCCAGGATCACATCCTCAGCCGAAGGCGGCGCTAAACCGCTGAGCCACCCGGGTTGCCCTTTTTTCTGCCTTCTTTGTAGCTCTTCTGTCCTGGCTCTCAGGGTTCCAGTCATGGTCACCTTGATCTACTCCACTCCACAGTATTCAAACATATTTGAATGAAATGAAAGATCATAGTTGTTCATGGCTTTAAAAATCACTAAAACTATTATTGAGTGGTTATTTTGTGACGCTTTTATCTAAAGAGGTTATTTTGGAAGAAGATGGTTCTATATTTGTTTTTTGATGGGAAAGAAAAAGCCTAAAATAGGTTATTATATAACACCTAGGAAGAGTTATAAGAAATATGGATAAAACCAGTGGTAAATGGCCTAGAAAATAATTTTAGGAAGGACATATACAAAGAAAGATGAGGAAAACTCACTTTTAGAGTGTTTGTAGAGTACTAAGGAGAGAAATTGATAATTTCTTAAGCGTGATATAATTTAGATGATATGTTTGATTCTGTAAGACATAGGTCAGCTGGAGGAGAGAGCATTTGCCAATGTTTGTAGCATGATTGGTGAAGGTCAGCTTGGGAATGTCAGAGCTAGTTTGATGACACAATCAAGATTGAAATCCATAGTTTCATGTCCTCTTTTTTTTTTCCCTCTGGGGAGCAGGGATTTATTCATAGGGTAAAGTATTTACTTGATTGCCTTCTAAAGAAGGAGGATATGCTGTGAGTTTCTGAGTTTCCCAGAGATCGTTTAGTTGAGGGAGAATTTTATTTGAGAAGGACTAAGAGTGATTTTTTTTTCTTTGTTTTGGCCTTGCATATACTTTGTTAATAATATGACCTGAGCATGTCAAAATGATCACTGCTTTCTCCATCCCTCCTAATTCTTTTTTATTCTTTTGGATCTTTCTTGCTTTATCCCTATGCTTAGACAAAACCTTGGTAAAAACGTTGGGTGCTGAACCTCTAATGAACCTTCCTGGTAGACAGCATTTTACATGTGTTTTCACAGGTAGTTGCTGAAGGATTTAAGTGAGTCCTATATGACTCCACTGATAAGGACTCTTGGAATTTTGTACCTGATTTCCTCTGGACTTTGCCCCATGTACCTATTCCCTCTGCTAATTTTGATTTGTATCCTTTTGCTGTAATGAACACAACTATATGCCAAGTTCTTTGAATCTTCCTAATGAACCCTCAAGCCTGGGCATGATCTTGGGGACCTGTAGCACAGTTTGAAAGAATATTCTATGTTAACATTGGAAAGAATTATTTTTTAAAAAATTTATTCATGAGAGACACGGAGAGAGAGGCAGAGACATAGGCAGAGAGAGAAGCAGGCTCCTCGCAGGGATCCCAATGCGGGACTCCATTCTGGGACCTGGGATCCCGCCCTGGGCTGAAGGCAGACCTCAACTACTGAGCCACCCAGGTGTCCCTGAAAAGAATTCTTTAAAGAGAATATATTCCAACTCCTGTATTTTAAGTGAAGAAACTGAGGCTCAAGGATATAAAGTTACTTTCTCAAAGACTACAGCTGGTCTATCTAGACTAGGACTATCCCACATTGTGTCTCAAATATATTTCTGCCATTTTGCCTTTTTTGCATCTATTTTTATATCCTGTGAGAGAAATAATGTTTTCATTTTTCCTAAATAATATGTCTAACTAATTTTCTGAGATATACAGACCAAGACTGTTTATTTTAACTTTTTTTTTTTTGGTTTTAAGAACTTTGATCTTATCTCCTATTAAGCCTTCAAATTAGAAGAAAGCTTTCCTTTTTCCCTCAGATACTCTGCATCACTTTGACCTTTGTTCCCTTTTTTTTTTGGCTTGAAGTATAATAGCCAAAATCTTGTATAAAATCTCACAAATAGGGATCCCTGGGTGGCGCAGCGGTTTGGCGCCTGCCTTTGGCCCAGGGCGCGATCCTGGAGACCCGGGATCGAATCCCACGTCGGGCTCCCGGTGCATGGAGCCTGCTTCTCCCTCTGCCTGTGTCTCTGCCTCTTTCTCTCTCTCTCTGTGACTATCATAAATAAATAAAAATTAAAATAAAATAAAATAAAATAAAATCTCACAAATATAGATCTTCTGCACTTTGTTTTGAATATTTCTTGAACCTCAGCATTTATTTGTTAACAGCAGAAGCATGTTAGTCTGCCTTACTTGGGAAAAATTCTGTAAGAATCTTTTTAACCTTTAAATAGTAACAAATAATTTAGCATGCTTTCTCCCTTCATTATTTTTGATGGAAAAGGAATAAGAATTTTCAACTTGTTCTAGAGTAAAGGCTCCTAACCCTATAACTTTTCATCAGAATTTTGTATTTCCTTATCTCATGATTAACTGGGGAGAGGCAATAGATTGACTATTGGCATTAATCGCCTACATTCAGGTCCACCAACTTGTACAACTCCACAGAGCACCTTTCACATTGTATTCTATATGAATGAAAGCTGGAGTTGTGCAGTGGCCAATGTGTTAATAATAATGTGTTAATGATTGGTTTATAATTGAACAAGTGAGGTTGTGAGACCTGCTGGTACTTCACAACCTACTCTGTGGTAAGCTTGTTGTATTCGATTAGTATTTGGAAATGAGGGGAAGTAGTTTTTACAGTTTTTCCCACCCTCTCCCAGCCTATTCCTGTTCTTCCCTTCTAGCTCTTTTCAGATTCTACCATGGTATTCTTTTTTTTTTTTTTATTAAAGTAGGCTCCATGGGGCTTGAACTCAACCTCTGAGATCAAACATAAGCTGAGATCGAGAGTCGGATGCTCAACTGACTGAGCCACCCAGGTGCCCCTCTGCCATGATATTCTTAACTGGTCAGAATGAGCAGAGTTCATATTCCCATGAGTCACTTGAAGTACTAAAAATGTCACATATTAATGTTATAATTCTATATTTGGAAATCTTAGAGGGGAAGGTAACAGTATCATTGTTCCTCCTCTGGAATCTTCTTTGGAAATATCCGAAACAAGCTTCTTTTCCTTGTTCTGAAATAATAGTAGACCCTTAGATATCTGTAACTATTACCAGCTATGTAAACAATGGGAGAGCTTATTCCCTACCCACCTCCATCTTAGCGTTTTCGATAGCCCATCTATTTATGATTTATAAAAAAGCCTGGAAATTTAAAAATAAATAAAAATGCCTGGAAGAAAGAAAGAACAGCCAGAAGAGGGGGAGTAAAATCTCTATATTTTAATTTGTATATTAAGAGATCTCTCTTTTGTGACCACATTAGTCTGCTGCCTTCTCAACATGAAGGTATATATGTGACTTGAACTAGGAAAAGTACGGTCTCTGTCCTTAAGATTATGATCTGATAGACAAAACATAAAAGTATATAGGAAATTATGTAATAGTAATGAAAAGTACAGTAGTAAAGGCATAATTTAGGTATAATGGTGGTACAGGAGTGAGATGAATTGGTTTAGATTGACTGAGTCATTAAGCTTCATGGAGGATATGCTCAATAATTTAAAAAGTCTTGAAGGATTTTGTCAGTAAATGTGTAGGTGAGGGGTTAAGGAAGGTGGTTTTGAGTGGTATTGCTGGTGAAAAGAATATACAAAAGAATAGCAAATAGCATATTTGCTATTTTGAATTTTTTTTGCTGTAGAATAGCAAGTCTATAGGTTGCATGTGGAGGAGTGACAAGAGATTGGGCTAATCTGTTAAGTAGAGAGCTGCATAGGACATACTAAAAATTTCTGGATGTTATCCTCTTGGCAGCAGAGAGCCATTAAAGGGTTTTAGGCAAGACGGGAGCATTGTCAGTTTCACTTAGATCTCTGAAGGTAGGTTGGAGAATTTGATGAAGTTAATTTTAGGGAGATTACTTCAATAGTTTAAATGAAAAATGGTAATTACTTGAACTAAGGCAATGGGTTTAAAGAGGAGGGTGCAGTGGGAAAAGTTTTACAAAGTGAAATATTTAAGATTTAGAGAGTGACTGGATATGGGGAGTCAGGAAAGTTCTAATATAACTCCCAGGTTTCTAATTTAAGCAGTTACTGAGTGGGCCACAAACCAGGGTCAGGATTTTAGGAGGAAGAACACAGCAAAGTCCAGTACACAACTTGATAACATAGATCTGAAATTCAGCAGTGAACTCTACGGAGAGAAATTTTAGTTTTCAACATGTTAAAGAGAATGGAACCTGTGGCCACATTTTTGGGCACTAAGAGAATGTGTGTAGAGGGAGAAGACAAGAACAGGAGATTCTAGGGTAGAGTCCTGAGAGAAGGCCAACAGTTAAGCAGTAAGTGGAGAAGGAAGGAAGCAGGGGCCCTTATGCTGTTTAAGATTGAAAGGTACCACGATTTGAATTAATTGTGGTTTTCTCTTTCAGAAATGGTAGTGCTATTGGCCTTCCGGTCCCACCTATCACAGCCTTAATCACCCCAGGTCCTGTTCGTCATTGCCAAATTCCTGATTTGCCTGTAGATGGAAGCCTGCTCTTTGAATTTCTCTTTTTCATCTACCTGCTGGTTGCTCTCTTTATTCAATACATCAATATCTATAAAACAGTGTGGTGGTATCCTTATAATCATCCTGCGTCTTGTACTTCACTGGTAAGTCTTAATAGACTTTTAATTTCGTTATGTTACTTTTAATTTCATTATGTTACTTAACCAAGAAACTAGCTGGAAAGCCTCTGTGTACAAATTATACTTTTCTTAGTAATTTTTCTTCTAAAAAAATGTTTTCTGTTAAACCACAGATTACTTTCAGAACTGTAATCTCATAAGATTATTAAAATATAAGTATCTGGAAAGTTAAAATACAAATGAAAATGCAGAAAACATTTAAATAACTTATAATAATATCAAGAGTCTTGATGTTTAGCTTTCTTTGCACTATTTGTTGGACTTAAGGTGCCAATATGACTAAATTCCAGGAAATTTACCCTTTTTGTTTTTTAAAATTTTATTTGTTTGATAGAGAACGAGTGAGCATGAGAGAGAACAGATGGGGGGAGGCTCTCTGCTGAGGAGAGAGCCTGATATGGGACTCAGTCCCAGGATTCTGGGATCATGACCTGAGCTTAAGGCAGATGCTTAACTGTCTGAGCCACCCAGGCACCCCAGAAGTTTACCCTTTTAATGACTACCGTAGGATGATGGTTGCTTCTGTAACAAACCCCAAATTGTGTAATACTTCACACACATAATAGTCTGAGGCAGTTGTTTGATTTGCAGGAGTAGCACTTCCATGTGGTCAGTCAGTGGACTCAGACTGATGCAGACTCTGCTGTCTTCCCGTATGTGGTCTCCAAGTTGACTGTGGGTCACTTCTTTCAGCTGGAAAGGGGAAAGGCATAGAGAATAATAAAGGAGAGGTTCTTAGTGGCCAGGCTCACATCATATTCCCGTATGTCCACTCCTAACTGCAAGGAGACTGGAAAGTATGATCCTTTCATAGGATTTGTTACCGTGAATAAAACTGGGCTGTTAAAAAATAAAATCGAGACAAGAACTAGCTGTCTTTGCTGAAGTTCCTCAAAATATATTGTAGGTCTCTTCTACCCTCTTTCCATTTATTTAGGAGAGGTTAGATAATCTTGACGCAGAGAATGTTCCCTATAGATGGGTATGTAAAATAACGAGTAAGGCTACCCTGGTTACTTGATAGGTAAATGGTTGGCAGTGGCAGATTCGGATGGAGATAACACTATAGGATAAAGAAGACTGTTGTGCTAGATAGTTTATGTATGTGTTTGGGGGCTTATCAGTGGTTAGAAAACTTCTTGGCCTGGTGAACATAGGAATCAAATGTGGAGGGAGTTGGGCGGGGTGACGGGGTGACTGGGTGATGAGCACTAAGGGGGGCACTTGACAGGATGAGCACTGGGTGTTATACTATATGTTGGCAAATCGAACTCCAATAAAAAGAAATATACAAAAAAAAGGAATCAAATGTGGACCAAAATGTTCAAAATAATATGGGAACGGAATAAACAGTTTTTTAAAAATGATCTTATCACTTGGTTGTTCCTGGAATTAAGTATTAAGAATTTTCTTTCCATATTGATGATATACCTACTTAATACCAAGTAAAGAGAATTTCAGTTTCTTTAAGAATTACAATGATTTGGCGCAGCTCTTTTTCTTGAGCTTACCTATTCTATCAAGAGTGTACTTTCTGGTTTAATAAACTTTCTCACTCGAAAAATAAGTAATAAACTTTCTCACTTGAGTTCCTTTAAAAAAAAAGAAGAAGAAGAAGAACTGAGGTGATTCGGTGCCATATTGTGTGCTTTTTTTTTTTATAATCTTTTTTCCTGGATTATGAATTTATGAGTTTAGGACCTGTATTTCATCCTTCTTTGGTCATGGTATTGTAAAATGAAGAAGTTGGATTAGATAACTTTTAAGGCTTCTTCCAGCTGTGTGGCTCTATATATAAATTTCTCATTATCTTAACAACGGCATTGGCAAACATTCATTAAAGGATTTACTATTCTTTGCAAGTATTATCTCATTTACTCCTAAAAACAGGTAGATACTACTGTTTGGTTCCCAATATTATAAATGAGAAATAGGAGACCTAGAAATTCTAAAACTGGCTCAAAATCGCATAGTGATGAAGTGAGTACTCTCACTGCTATTTCTACTTCCTATATTTAGTCTATATTTACTCTATAAATACTTGTTGGGTAGTTCATTATTCAGTTTTCACTTTGAGATTCCATGGAAACTTCTCAGTTGTTGAATTTTCAGGCTAATCAAAGAGCTCTTCTCTCAGTCAACTATTTCTGACAGTTCTTTTAAAAGTCCCCTACAAATGCTGCGTTGCAACAAAGGGAGCCAGTGCTCCTGTTATAATCAGAAAGCTGCTGCTAGAGCTGCTGAGTCCAGAATTATGCTTCCTTTGCTCTGACTCATACCATCAAAAATGGGTGCCTTTTACCCTACCTTGCTCCCTACTTCACTCAGTTCTGAATTCAGGTTTTATGTAATGCTTACGGTTGGCAGAAACTAAGTCAAATCTAGAACTTCAGTTGCAAGAAAGTCTGGAAATGTAGTTTTTAGTTTTCCGGTCTGTGCAATGGAGGAAGTCACACTTGAAGCAGGTTATCCTGTGGACTGGGTCACTTATCTGCCACATATGGTCTTAGCTCACACAAACCTTAGTGTTTAATTGTGGAACTAAGAGTAACATCTGTGGAATAGCAAATAAGATTTTAGCCCATCAGTCTGAAAGGGGCCTGAATCAGTGAGCTTTTCAAAGGTGAATGGGCTGCCAGATACCTAGTTCCTGTCATTGAAGGTGACATAGGAGATGGCTACCTGCTTGCGATGTCGTAGAAGGGACTTAAATCTCAACTAGTGGTCTGTCTCTTTTAAGTCTTCTACTATGTGTGTCTGTCTCAGAAATTTTTCAGATTTATATATTAGGTTTTTCTTTTCCCATTTCAAGATCTTAATACTTATCAAAAAGAAAATATGGACCCCTGAATATGTAAAGTATCATTGTAGCCATCAAGCAGTTAGCTGAATGAGTCTTAATCCTCAGAAACATAAAAGCTGAAAGTAGGGTAGCAAATTATTCAGAATAGTCAGGAGTGTAGGGTGATTAATTAAATATTCTGGTTTATAGAGTAAATCATAAGCAGATTACCAGTTTTTAGTGATTTAGAATGTAACAAAATGTACTTAACCATAAGATACATGAGGCACTGAAATCTTTTGATACAAAAATGTCTTGGATAGACTGGTGATACATACTAAGGCCCTCAAAGGTTACGTAGGGGATTTAGTGAATTCGCTTGGGTTATTTTGGAGGAGTGGGGTGAACAAGGAGTCTCAAAGCTGAGTGGGGATAAATATTGTTCAAAAGGAAATGATCTGAGGTAAGCCACTCTAACATTCTGGCTACTTGGCCTTTAAAATGTATCCCAAATCTGGCCACTCCATTGCCCTTGCTACTGACCCTGTTCAATCCATTCAGTCCGTCATCATCTCTTATCTGCATTAAAAGCAGTAATTCCTAACTGATCTTGCCCTGCTACAGTATATTTTCCACCCAGCAGTCATTGTGATTGTTTTAAAATGGAACCTGGCATCCTTTGCATGAAACACTTCCATGACTTTGCATTAGTAAAAAGTATATACATAAACTAAATCTTTTATTGCTCATTACCTCATCCCAGCCCTCTTGGTGATGTTCAGACACACCAGGCATATATTTTCCTGCCCTGGGCCTTTGTGATTCATTTTGCCTCTACCTGGGGCTCTCTGCTCTCAGATCTTCTCATAAGTGGTACTTTGTTGTCATTCAGTTCTCAGCCCAAATGTCACAGTCTCAGAGGTGTCCTCCATAACCAGCAGTTTAAATTGGCTCTGCAACTCCCTTCCCAGTTATTATTTATCACTATTTTATTTCTTGACAGCGGTTGTAACAAGCTAAATGCTTTTTCTTGTTAGCTTGTCATTGGCCTTACACTCACATTTATTAAAGTATGGCTTTAGCTGCTGTAATAGGGTGACTAAAACAAAGTAGAACCTTATTTCCTTATTAAATAAGAATCAGGCAAGTGATACGCCAGCATGGAAACTCTGTGTTTCCATTGCTCTACTACTCCTAACATGATTCTTCCAAACCATGGTCTAAGATATAGCTGCCCCAACTACTTACTGTCAGCACATCTGGCCAGCAGGAAGGAGGAAAGGAGAAAGATAGCTCCTTCCTTTAAGGGCATGGCTTGAACGTTGTATATATCATCTCCCCTCACATGTCTTAGCTACAAGTAGTTTTTGCAAGGGAGGCAAGGAAATGAACCTTTGTTAAGGAGTTGGTGTCCAGTTAAATTCAACAATGATGGCAGAAGAAACAACCAGTAATCCTTGCTATCCCCTTTCCCTCTCACACCACAGTAAAAAATAAGATCCAGGAGAGCAGGAAGCTTGTCTGTCATTCTTCATCACTGTATCCTCAGTATCAAGAAGAAGATTGTGGCACACATTGTGGGTGTCCAGTACATATTTATTGATGAATTGAGAAATTCAGCTTTTGATTCTGAAAGAATGACACTGGAAAGTTAACAGACCTTTTGACCATCAAAATGAAAATAATCCCAATTATGTTTGTTGCTAATGACTTTTCATTGTACTTGTTATTTATTTATATAGGCTTAGAACTAGAAGGAACCATACAGCATCTAGGTAATACTATCATTTCTTAGGAAGAAAAGGTCAAATATAAGACATTTTTTTTTTTTTTTTAAGACATGTTTTTAAATCAAGTTAAGAAAGCAATTGACATGTCAGCCAGTTAGGTTAATAGATGTCCAATTAGATTAACGTAGCTTGCATAGAGAGACCAAAAATAAGAACTCCTGAACAGTGGGAGTTCCATCTGATCCATTGAATTTGACACTCATTATAAATGTTGCATTTAAATAAATTATTCTTTTTTAAATGTAATTTTATTTACTAGAGAGAGAGAGAAAGAGAGAGCGCATGAGCAGGGAGGGGGGCAGAGGGAGAAACAGACTCCTCACTGAGCAGGGAGCCTGGTGCAGATTCCATCCTAGGACTTCAGGATCATGACCTGAGCTGAAGGCAGATGCTTAACTGACTGAGCCACCTAGGAACCCCTTAAATAAATTATTCTTGCCATAATTGTGCAGGTTATCACTTTTTACCCCAAAGCTATAGTCTTTTCCTTTCAATACAGTAAACTTTCAAGAAAAGGAGAGGAGTACATTCCAGATAGTTTAAAATTGTGTTTGAAAAGTTAAAGCAATTTTTCATGAAAGGGGAAGTAGAATTAGGTAGAAGTAGAAAGTAATCTCTCTACGACCTCAAATAATTGTGGTCCGTACATGTAAGGTGATGTAAGGAAGATCTTTTGAGGGCCAGACCTCTTGATGTAGTAGTTCTAGCTGAATACACATATTTCTTTCTGATGCAGTGATTTGTTTCTCTTACAGAATTTTCATCTCATTGATTACCACCTGGCAGCATTCATCACAGTGATGCTTGCAAGGAGGCTGGTATGGGCCCTCATCTCAGAGGTAACAGCTCATTCACTATTTTTTATCACTTGGAGCTGGAGTGAGTTACTAGTAGAATGGATTCAAGCTGAATATGTGAAGTGCGCAAATATAATTTGAAAACAATTACAAATTAAATTTTTTCTACTTCCGTGTGAGTTGTGCTGGTTCTTTTCTTTCTTTCTTTCTTTCTTTCTTTCTTTCTTTCTTTCTTTCTTTTTTTAAGATTTTATTTATTTATTTGAAAGAGCACGAGCAGGGGGCAGGAGCACAGGGAGACTCCACCTTGAGTGGGGAGCTCTACTCTGGCAATCCCAGGACCCTGAGACCATGACCTGAGCCCAAGGCAGCTGCTTAATCAACTGAGTCACCCATGTGCCCCATGTGTTAGATTTTTTTAAAAAGATTTTCCCATAAGGTACTTAAAATTCATTGTGCTAGAATTCAAGAGAACTGTTAGAAATTTCATTTAATAGGAGCTTATTTCTAGCTTCCAAGTTCTGTATAATTTTTCTAATTTTAGGGGATCCCTGGGTGGCGCAGCGGTTTGGCGCCTGCCTTTGGCCCAGGGCGCGATACTGGAGACCCGGGATCGAGTCCCACGTCAGGCTCCCGGTGCATGGAGCCTGCTTCTCTCTCTGCCTGTGTCTCTGCCTCTTTCTCTCTCTCTCTCTCTCTCTCTGTATGACTATCATAAATAAATAAAAATGAAAAAAAATTTTTTTTCTAATTTTAATAAAGTAAAAATAGAATGAATTTTAAGTAACTATTGATATGAAGAGTTATATATAAATGAACAGTTGTATCTAAAGCTGTTTCAGGTAATATTTACTTGAAATTTATACCATTTGTGGGGTTGCTAGCGAGAGTCATTTGTTTGAGTTTATTAAAAGTTGGAATTTTAAAACGACAACATCAAATTTGCATAAGACTAATCTCGAAGATTAGAATCTTAGTGGGCAGTAAGGGAAGACTTGAGATGTTAATATGATCTTTTTAAAATTTAATGTTGTTGATAGAATTGTCCATTGGTAAGATTCTTTATTTGTAAACTCCATTGGAGGAGGTAAATGTGTTCTTTGACAATTTTACTATCTTACACCCTATAAATGATAAAAACAAAAAAAATCTTAACTAAGCTGAAGTGGCTAATAATTTTAATCTTGGATCTTATAATTCAGTGTATAATTTTAAATTAATAATTACTGTAATCACAGATAACTGAGAGTCAGCTTTTTTCCTTCTAAAACCTACATTGAAAGTTTTCGTGTCTGTAAGCCCTGATTTTCAGGAACCTTATTTCTTGTGAGCACAGAGTAATTGCAAACATTAAGTCATTACTTAAAAGCCATTTGAAGTTAACTGAAAAACACTGGTGGTAGGATTACCTGTTTTTCACAAAGGGAAAGCCTATCTAAAATCTTTTCTCCCAGGTTCGTTATTTAGGTCTGAAAATAGATGCTCAGAGGAACTCAGTGAGGAATTTTATGTTTTTATCTGTGAAAACAGGCAGGATTTTGTTTCATCTCTTCAATTACTTAGAAATAATACTTGTGTGTATATATATATATATATATATATATATATATATATATGTCGAATTAATATATCCAGCTAATGTGTAAATCCTTCACAATTGAGGTTTCTACCTTGGAGCTCCAAGTGCTATAACTTGCTGTATTCCATTGTTTTCTTCTGTTTATGGCTTAATAGTAGCTTAACAAGTTTTGTATGACCTTACGTAGTATATTAGCTGTTTTCTAAAGAAACCTGTAATTCTTACCAAGAACAAAATACTTAAGCTAAGTTTAAATAGATTTTTGGTCAAAGACTTGTATCTGTGCCTTGAAGTCCATGAGAAAGAATTAAAGAATGTTTAAATAATTATGGGATCTCTACATAAGGGAATAACATGCAGCCATTAAAAAAATTAAATGTACTGACCAGTAAGATATTAAGTAAAAAAAAAAGTATATAATGGCTTAAAAGAAGGTGGGTAGAAGGAACAAAATACATTTGCTTTTAGATGAATAAATTTATCTCTAGGTATATTCACAGTATTTTGGTGAATATATTACCCACTCAGAAATTAAAAATGGGAGCCGTATAGTGATTCTCTTCCTAAAAAAGCTAAATAGGTGGTAAGACCTATCATAAGTCATCTTTCGTTCCCTCCATTAAAATGTTTTGCTTTGGGGGGCAGGGGAGAGCTTATATATCACAGAAAGGATTCCTATGTGAGAATGGCCAATCATTTTTTAAGGAGAGGCTGGAGGTAATTAATTCAGAAAGCTAAATAGTATTCTGTGCGGAATGCCTCCAACTAGGTAAGACTGTTCACCTCCAGGCCAATTCTACCTCTTGACTTGCTCCACAAGACCAAAAAATTATTCAGCTAGTCTTCTTCTACCCACCTGAGGCAACTCCCTTTTTAAAAAACTTTTAGGGCAGCCCGGGTGGCTCAGAGGTTTAGCGCCGCCTTCAGCCCAGGACCTACCTGATCCTGGAGACCCGGGATCGAGTCCCACATCAGGCTCCTGCATGGAGCCTGCTTCTCCCTCTGCCTGTATCTCTGCCTCTCTCTCTCCATCTCTGTGTCTCGAATGAATAAATAAATAAAAATCTTTTAAAAAAATAAAAATTAAAAAAATAAAAACCTTTTAAATAGGAAGGTAGTACATTTTATTGGAAAAAAATTGGAATACACTAAAATAAAAAGCAGAAAAAATTTTTAATTACAATCTCATTATTGAAAGGACCGTATGCTGGTATATAAATTTTTATTTGCATATATACTGTACTTCTCAGTTAACATATTAGGAATATTTTTCTACTCCTTACCTACCTCATTTTTCCTTCTTTTTTAATCTCAGCTAAGATATCGCTTCCTCAGAAAGGCTTCCCTAGGTTGGGTTGTTGTTATTTGCTTTCCCTAACAGCCTTTTCCTGTAGCACTTACCACAATTGTAAAAATAATTATTTGTGTAAGTATAAGTTTAGTATTTATCTTTCTTGGGCAGCCTCATAAAGACAGAGTTCTAACTTGTCTTGATTATTACTGTATCCCTAGGACCTGATACAGTATCTGTCATACATAGCATAGTAATTAGGAGCTTGGGCTCTGGAATAAGACAGAAATGATAAATACATTCAGGTTCTGCTATCTGGTGACATTGGGCAGAAGCCCAGCCTTCTTAATTTTGAAAATGGAGGCAATAGAGTAATCCTAGCAGTTTAAATGCCTTCCTTAGGCTTTGACATGTAAGGTACATAGTCGTGAGACCATGTATCAGGGAGTGATACGCATTTTTGCCCTGCTGTTACTGAGAACAGTTAGTTTGAACCTTCTCTATGGTTTGAGGCTTAGGATATTAATTCAACTGCTTTTTGCATTTATAAGGAACCATAGCGCATATATGTTACAGATGCTGCGTTGTATATTGGGAAAACTAAGAAATGGATAGATGAAGATGAAGGACCTGAAAAGCTCCTTACCCCCTCCTGTTACTCTCGACCCCACATAATTTTTTCCCCTTTGTATTTGGACACTGCTGCTTTGAGGTTGTAGCATTCTGCCGTTTTCCCCTGCATTTTGCTCCTTCTCTTCCTAGTTCGTTCTGAAAGAGAATAGCATTGCAGAGTTTCACGTTTAGACAAGTATGCTTTCTTACTACATTTAATCTGTTTTTAAAATGTGTGGTTAAGGGAAAATATTTGAATAGCTGTGATATAAAGAAGCGGAAGTGATTGTCCATTATTTCCATGTTTGCAAAAGTCAGAAAAGGAGCTTTTATTTATATAAGGATTTGTAAGAGAAGATCTGATTATTTTTTGAAGCTTCAGTAATTCATTAAACATTAATAGGGCAAATAGATTGGGGGGAGGATTCCAAGGAAAATGGAAACAGTGTTGCTACTATTGAGGCTATTACTGTTTAGTCTGAAGTCAGATAAATTAATGGTTCACTATCTTTACCACCTGGTGCATTATTAAAATATAGGTTCCCTGACTTACAGTTTTGTTCCCTATATCTGATAAGGACAGGCAGTAGGAATTTGCAAGTTCAGTAAGCAGCCCAAGTAATTCTGATGAATGTGGTTCATGGACCATACTTTGAGAAGCCCCAATGTAAAAAAATTAGACAATGTCCTAAGAACTTAAGTGAGGTCTCTATGAGACACTGTGGGAATGCAAGGAGGAACCAATGAATTGCCTGGAGAAGTCTGAATCTTTAAAAATGAGTAAGATAAGATGAAATGGGGCAGTTTTTCTTCTTTCCTCCCCCGTTGGGGCAGATTTCTACTAAATCTACTGATTCCTTGAGTCACATTGCTTTTGAATACAGCAGTTTCTAAAGTGTGTTCCTTTTGGTGCTTCCAAACTTTCAGGCCACTAAGGCGGGTGCAGCATCTATGATTCACTACATGGTTCTGATATCAGCTCGCTTGGTGCTACTCACTTTATGTGGATGGGTACTTTGTTGGACCCTCGTCAATCTCTTCCGAAGCCATTCAGTCCTCAATCTACTTTTCCTTGGCTACCCGTGAGTACTCAAGTTTTACCATTTTATTAGTAAGTTTTTAAGGAAATTATTTGGGTCAAGCAAACAATAGTATAAAAATGAGGAAGATGAAATTCTTCAAATATGAACCAAAAGCTCAGAAAATATGAAAACCCATGGGTAGGGTAACCATATAATTATTTTTTATACTTCGATACAATTGGGACAGTAGGCATGAACCAGGACTGTCCCAAGAAACTTGAGAGGTATGGCCATTCTACCAATGGAGAGCATTTAATTGGTGCTCTATATCAAATAAAGCCTGCAAATACTGCCTATGTTGGCACAAATGGTGGGTAATTAGTTCAATGAACTGGCTCACCAGTCTTAGCTCTTGGTCAGATTACTTTGATCTTTGGGTTCACGTAACAGGAATAAGCCCTGTGCGCTTAAGTCCTTTTTTTTTCTTTTTTGACCAGCATTTTATGATGGAAATTATTTTATTTTATTTCATTTTACTTTATTTTATTTTATTTTTTTTATGATGGAAATTTTAAACATGAGATTGAAAGAATTTTTCAGCACACACCTGTGTTACCCCACCTAGATTCCATCCATTAATATTTTACTATAATTGCACAGCACATAACTGTCCAACTAGTCCTCTGTCCATCCATCAGTCCATCTTATTATTGGTACATTTCAAAGTTAAATTGCAGACCTCAACTTCCTCCAAAATAGGTCAGCATATGCATATCAATTACTAGAATTTGATACTTGTTTACAGTTTTTCTTTTGAGGTAAGATTCATACATAAAATCAAATTCATAAATCTGGTGTATATTTGCTGAGTCTCGATAAATGCATATATCTGTAAGTCAAACCTCTTTCCAGTGTACAACATGACTATTATCCCAGAGGTCTATTATCCCAGAGGTTCCTTCATGCCTCTTTCCAATCAAACCCATCCTCCACTTCCCAGAGATAATTACTATCCTGATTTTTCCCACCATAGATTAGTTTGCCTGTTCTAGCATTTCATATAAATAGAACCCTACAGTATATACACTTTAGTTGTAAGGCTTCTCTCACACAGTGTGAGAATTCAGAATAGTCAGGAGTGTTAGGGATCAAATATTCCAGTTTATAGAATAAATCATAAGCAGATAACCAGTTTTCAGTGATTCAGAATGTAACAAAATTTACTTAATAAGATATATGAGGCACTGAAGTCTTCTGATACAAAAATGTCTTAGATAGACTAATGATACATAAATAAGACCCTCAAAGGTCAGGTGATCTAGTGAATTTGCTTGCCTTATTTTGAAGGAGTGGGGTGAACAAGGAGTCTCAAAGCTAAGTGGGGATAAATATTGTTGCTTTTGAGAATCTTCCATGTGTCAGTAATGTTTCATTGTATGAATATATTAAAACTTATTTATTCTGTTGAATACCTGGGTTTCTAGTTTTGGGCTATTACTAAAAATAAAACTGTTAGGCACATTCTTATATGTCTTTTTTGTAAGAAATCTTTTCATTCTCTTGAAAGAAATACTTAGGAGAGGCCTTACTAAGCCATAAGGTAGAAGGATATATGTTCAGTTTTATAAAAATCTACCAGACTTTTTCCCAAAGAAGTTGTATCATTTTATCCTCTCATCAATTCTGTAAGCATTCTGGTTGCTCTACATTTTTATCAGCATTTGATCTTTTCTGTTTTTTAAATTTTAGCCGTGCTGATAAGTGAATAGTTGTATCTTGTTACTGGCTTTTAAACTATTCTGCATAGTTTAGTTTGTATACCTTGGGCTAATACTTTCTTCATTGGATATTAGTGGATAGCTACCCTTTATTAAGCAACAAGTTCTGTGCCAGGTGCTGGGCTAGGTGTTTATAAGCATCACCTCATGAAATTATCACCATAACCCAGGAGGCTGTGTATTTAGTCTGACATAACAGATCCAAAGTACTAGTGGTTTAACTGAGAAGTTTATTCCTCTCTTCTGTACAGTATGTGTATAAATTGTCTTGGATAGCTGTGGCAGCTAGATCCGTGGTGTTGGGACCCAGGCTCCTGCTGTCTTTCTTGCTCCACCCTCTCTAGCAGGATAGATTATAAGGGAGGTTGGAAATTTGTGTCTAGTAGAACAGCTGTATCTCAACTAAAAATTCTTTTGCAGTGGAAGAACAGGAGAATGGTGGCTATTGGCAGACAATTAGCAGGCTTTGCCACAGGTAAAGACAGATAAAGAGATTTAAAAACTTTCTTATGGTTAGTTAGTGAGAAAGACTCAGGTCTTTTTGATTCCAGAGCTCTTATCAGCACCATTACTCTAATTAGTAGTTCTCAAAATGTGGTTCCCAGAACAGTGGCATCAACATCACCTGGAAATTTTTTAGAAATAGAAATTCTCAGAATCTACCTCAAATCTACCGAAACAAAAACTCCAGAAGGTAGGACCCAGCAATTTGTCTTTTAACAGGCCCTCCAGATGATTCTTGCTAGCTCAAGTTTGAGATTCATTGCTTTAGATAACCATTTATTTTTTTATTTTTTAAAATTTTTATTTATTTATGATAGAGAGAGAGAGAGGCAGAGACACAGGCAGAGGGAGAAGCAGGCTCCATGCACCGGGAACACGATGTGGGATTCGATCCCGGGTCTCCAGGATCGCGCCCTGGGCCAAAGGCAGGCGCTAAACCTCTGCGCCACCCAGGGATCCCCTAGATAACCATTTAGAGTGCTGAAATGTAAGCACGGATTTAAATGGGTAGTTACATAGCATAAAATCAAGGTCTAATCAGAGATTATATGGGCAGAGATGGCAGGAAGAGTCTATTGGTTGTGCTACAATAGTTCTAATTATACTACTATTTGTTTTTCCAATTATACTGTTTAAGGCAGTCATCAACCTAGTTCATTAGTATTATCCTTTTTCCTACAAGATTAGCTCTATATTATAAGCATCATTTTTCATGATTCATATTTCTTATAAGGTGTATATATTTTACATCAGTTTCTATATTTCTAGATTAATATTTTAACTGCTTTGATTTCAAATGATGTCATTATTCTGTTTCTCAACAACAGCTGGTTGAATCAGTTAGGTTTAACTGTATTTGATTTGAAGGGCTAATTATGGATACATCAAGGAATATTTTGGCCAGGTTTAAAAGGATTACCATATCAAAATGGCTAGTAAACTTTTCCATTTCGATTTAGGAATATAAAGAAACTTATTTTTGAAGGCTCTCCACACTCTTGTAAAACAATGAAATAAACATATAATTTAAACAGATTTAATGTTTAAATATATTTGCCTTCACTTTTTAAAAGTCTAATAACTTAAATTTTAAAAAGTGTGAGAAATTTAACATATTAGGCAATGGCAACTACATTTTTATTTTCTTGTTTGTTCATAGGTTAAAAAAGGGATTCTTTTCTGCCTTTTTTTTTTTTTGGATTCTCAGCTAGCTTCTCAGTTTGGGGTGGTTTAGTCTAATGACTAATGGTTGTTGCTCTTAGGTTTATCTTGAATCTATCTACTGCTCTCTGTAACTTCTGCTATTATGTTCTAAACCTCTGTCTGGTTTTCTGGTGATCCATTCTTGCCCTCCTTTCCATTTTCCATTGTAACTGTAATGATTTTCAAAATGGAAGTTGGATCATGTTACTAACCCTTTTTAAAATTCTTTAATGAATCGTTTCCTTTACCCTCTTCATCTTACAGAGCCCTCCAAAGTCTAAGCCTTCGATACTATACTGCTTTTCTAGTTTCTCTCATTGTACCCTATATCAGTTGTCCATTGCCATATAATGCTGTAATAAACAACTGCAAAACCATGGTAGCATACCACAGTATGTACTTACTTGCATGCATTGGATTCAGTTGGAAGTCAGGAAGCTCTCCTGGTCTTAGCTGGGTTCAGTCACACTTGTGGGATTGACTGACTATCAGTTTAAGTAACTAGGACAAGTCAGCTCTGCTCTAGCAGGCTAGGCATGGACACATGAAGTTGATCGAATGGCATGAAAGCAAGCCCCAGTGTGCAAGCCCATTTCAAGCTTCTGATCACATCATGTTTCATGATGGGCCAAGAGGTCCATGGGCCAGAACAGGTCACACTGTTGAGCCCATTGTGGGGATAAGGCAAGGTCACTTCATACACAGAGCGAGGGCTGTGCAGTAAGACTACAGGAAGAGTTAAGAAATGGGACCATTATTGCAACCTGCCACACACCCTAGCACCCTAGCCTCTTGTCTCACCTCTACATGTGTAGTTTGTGTTTCAGCAACATTGACAGGTTTCTCTGGCCTTCACAGTTTTGCACATGTGTGAACTCTGCCTGTTGCCTCTGTATTTACTCCCTCCCACACTACTACTCCAGGGTACATTCACAGTGGGTCCCAGAGCTGCTCTCTTACTTTATAACAAGCTCATTCTTTCTCCCTCTATAGAAAACTGTGAACAGGTGAATTTGTTAATATTTTTATAAAATATATTACTAAATAGGATGGATATCTTTGTGTTTGCTATTTTTCTTTAAAAATTTTTTTAAAGATTATTTATTTATTTATTCATAGAGACACAGAGAGAGAGGCAGAGACACAGGCAGAGGGAGAAGCAGGCACCATGCAGAGAGCCTGCCGTGGGACTTGATCCAGGGTCTCCAGGATCACACCCTAGGCTGCAGGCGGCACTAAACCGCTGTGCCACCGGGGCTGCCCTGTATTTGCTATTTTTCATACCTGAATTTATGCCTGCAAAATGACTGTTTTATTTACAATATGTAAGTCACAATGTGGACATTACTTATGAGGACTGGGGAAAAGTATTTTAAAAGCTTTAAGGAACCGAGGTTGAAATAACTATCAGAAGTTATGAAAAGTCTCAAAAATATTCAGTCCTTTAACCAAGTTATTCTACTTATAGAAATTTATTTAAGGTACTTCTAGAATTGTTTTCATTAATATATCAAATATTTACTTAGTACCGACTAGGTTTCAGCCACTATTCTAGACATCAAGGATATAGCAGTGAATTAAGCGGACCCAAATCTCTGGTACACTGAACCTAGTAAGGGGAAGATAGACCAAAAAACAACCTAAAAAACCTGATAGACATGTAAAATATATGAAGTGGTAAGATCTGTGAAGAAAAATAACTAGGCAGGGGGAAGGGAACTAGGAATGCCTGTAGAATTGAGGTGGGTGATGTAGTGGGGAGGCAGAGGAGCCCCTCATTAAGAAGGGGAAATTTGAGGTGAAGGGCATGCCATTTGAAAATTACCAGATGACACAGAGATCATGTAGGAAAGTGCTTATCCATGCATTCATATGGTAATGCAAAGTAAGAAACTGCTGGTTTCCAACAAGAGAGAAACAGGTAAATTATGGTACATCTGTATGAGACTACTAGTATTTTTAAAAAATTGTTATAGAAAAAATGTTTAATGACGTGAAAAAATGCTCAAAATAGGTACCCATACATAAACACACACTCAAAGATACAAAACAGTTTATACTCTATGAGGCTAAATGTATACAAGCATGAAGTCTGTGCACCCAGTTGTAAAAATTCTAAAAGCGATCGTTTTTACATGTTTTCTGTTTTGTCATTGTGATTTTGTATAGTCTTCTGTTATTCTACAGTGAACGTGTATTGCCTTTGTGAGAAGAAATTAAAGAACTTCCCCAATAATGAATTTACCGTCAGCAGAGTCCCTGTTTATATTATGTTCATTCTGGTGAATGACTGTTTTACTAACATAGTTACCAGATTTGATCTATGGTGACGTCTGTGGTCTCATTATCATATTTACTGTTTTCTGCAGGTTTGGCGTTTATGTTCCTCTCTGCTGTTTTCACCAAGATAGTAGAGCTCATCTTCTTCTCACAGACTATAACTATATGGTTCAGCAGCAGGCTGTAGAAGAAAGTGCCTCAACTGTGGGTGGCTTGGCCAAATCCAAAGACTTTCTCTCCCTATTGCTGGAGTCTCTAAAAGAACAGTTTAATAATGCCACGCCCATCCCCACCCACAGCTGCCCCCTATCTCCAGACCTTATCCGCAATGAAGTTGAATGTCTGAAAGCAGATTTCAACCACAGAATCAAGGAAGTTCTCTTCAACTCCCTCTTCAGTGCCTACTATGTTGCATTTCTCCCCCTGTGTTTTGTGAAGGTAAGTGGTTACTTTTATGTGCTTCCTGGATTTGTGTGTGAATGACATAAACTGGGTATTTCTTATTTAATCCCCCTTTTTTCTGTCTCCCCTTTGGCAGCCTGGATGGTGGAGTTCGGCTGCATCCGGAGTGCACTAATACCGCTCCTGGTTGGCGGATAGGTATTTCCATATATGTGATGCACCCGTGGTGGTCCCCTCTTTTTTTCTTTTTTAAAGTTTTTTTTTTTTTTTTTAATTTTTTTTCCAGTTTCCGGGGAAAATAAAATTTGTGTTTATGATAGAATCAGTATGTAGTAGCTTAAGAGGATTGAGGTTTTAATAAAATTCAGCCTACCGTGGTTGGTCTTAACATGGTTAATCAGGAGTTTCCTTGAATTTAATCTAACCTTTATCTAAATTTCAATTTACTTCAGTAGAAGAGAGAAATGGTCTGGATGTCACTTGGGCCCAAAATCTTTTGGGACATTTTAGTGCCCTTTCTTCACCTATTGAGAAGCACATCTGCAGCCGGAGTGGTCATTTACAGAGGGCACTCACTTCTTCTAGAAAGGAAGCACTTAAAATATAATTGCCTCTCCCTCCCAACCTAATTCATACAGCCAGAAAGTCAGGTTGAAGGATTTTGGAGGACTCTGCTCTTGAACTTTCTGCACGGACAGCAGGACAACCCATGCATGTGTGACTCAGTGTGGCATTTGTCTGCAGGGCGTATGTACACGCACCCACCCCTACCTTCTTGCTTAACAGTGCATGGATCATTTCTCTCTCTTCTGATCTCTTCCAGAGTACCCAGTACTATGACATGCGCTGGTCATGTGAGCACCTCATTATGGTGTGGATCAATGCTTTTGTCATGCTCACCACACAACTGCTGCCGTCCAAATACTGTGATTTGCTACATAAATCAGCTGCTCACCTGGGCAAGTGGCAGAAGCTCGAACATGGGTCCTACAGCAATGCTCCACAGCACATGTGAGTAGCCTAAAGGGTAAAACCATATAACACCTTTCTACATGCTGCTGATCATGTTTATTTGCTTTGTATGTCATTCTTGTTCTTGGCTTTGAACATTAATTTTTTGTTTTTTGTCTACATGGATGCTTGTCATCACTCTAAACTGAACACAGGGGACATTAACTCATTCCCACCACCATCCCCAGTCCCTCCTTAAATGCCTCCTACCTTTCAGCTGCCCGGTTACCCTGGAGTGTATAATTTGTTTCCCAGGCTGTAATAGTGGAGTTTTCTTTCAGTCTTAACCCTTTGCCCAGATTGACAGAGTCATGATATATTTTTAATTCTCTTTGGAAGATTATAAAATTCATCTTTTCTTCATTGCCACAGCTTAATAGTTGCTAGCTAATCATCTCACACTCAGGCAGCTAAAATTTGCTTCTCTCATCTTTCCTTTCTAATAAATGTAAATTTGTTCTAGTAATTTTCTTTGCTTGCATTTTTTATTATTTTTCCTAAACTTGCTAATGAATGTTTCCCTGCTTTGCCCATATTTAATGAAAACTGTCCCTAATTGAGTTCTCTGTGAGTATTCCTCTCATTGTGTCCCCTTATCAGTCATTTCTGTGCATGGTCCCTATGATCCAAAGTGGTTAACTTTAGAACCCTTTTGTTCTCTCACTTCTGAGCCCTTTGCCATACCTTCCTCTCAGACCTGGACCATCTTCATCTTTCTCCCTTTTATAATTGGAACATTTCACAAATTTCATCACCTAGAAATTCTTTCCTAATGAAGTGGGACAGATTGAGGGGACTTTCCCCTTCCCCTCTCCCCCTCAGAGTCATCCCTTCAATTATCTGCCTTGATGTCTGATACAGATTAGCACAGGCCTTCAAGCCCAGGAACTGAAAGAGATTGGGCCAGGCTGAAAAGAAACCCGACTGTGGGCAAAGGACAAATTTCAATAAAAATTGAAAATACAATCCACAGTACTAGTACTGTACATCTTCAGGCTCCTGATGGCACATGGCCATGAGGTGTATCATCACTTTAATGCTGGTAAGTGTGAGCAAGGCCGACGGAACATTTTCTGAACTGGGAAAGCTTTAGGGTGCTAGACCTTTTCTTTTGTTTTAATATATCTAAAATGTTATCCCAGTTCTTACCCTAGGAAACTAACCTTTCCAAAATCAGGAAGAGATGAATTAACTTAGATTTTTTTTAAAAAAAGCTTAACCTGAAGATCCCCATCCCCACCCCAACTCCATCACATTGGTGCTGGAAACAATGAAGCTTCTTCCATAACTTCTTTTTGCTAAAGAAACTTCTATAAAAATAAACCAAGAAAGCGGTAAAAAGAAAAGTATGTGTGTCAGTACCTTGTGTGTCTCTGTGTTCTGTATAGCTTCACGTATGTATGAGGCATTTGAAGTATGTGACAAATAGACTGATTTTCAATACCTTTGGGTGATGTAATTCTGCGGTAAACGTCATGCTAATTTGACAGCGTGTTCATTTCTCCACTATTCTTACTACTATGCATTTTCTCTTGTTTCTTCTCTCTAGCATTTCCATCAATATTTTTGCTCATTTGGGATTGAGGTGGCAGTCCACTTGCTTGCACTCGATTTTCTAGCTCATAGGTGCTTTACACATTAATTTCCTAAGCCTCATAGGTCCTTTGACACTGAGTTAACTATCACTTTGCAACCTCTCTACTATAGCAATGAAGTTATAAGAACAGATCCTTCCTAACTTTCCAGTTTGACTATGCAATTACTATATTCTCAGAATTCAGGCAGATGAAGCTTTGAATACTTAATTCCTTCCATAGAAATGTAATTGGCCTTGCCAGACACTGTCTTATCTGTAATTGCCAATATGCTAACGTTGCATTTTTTTCTCCCTTAGTTGGTCAGAAAATACAATATGGCCTCAAGGGGTGCTGGTGCGACACAGCAGATGCTTATATAGAGCCATGGGGCCTTACAACGTGGCAGTGCCTTCAGATGTATCCCATGCCCGCTTTTATGCAAGTACCACTTATTTCTTTTCAAACATAAACTTAGTGGTAAGTGTTAGGAGGCCACTATGTGTGTAAGCACCTCACACAGTGTGTAGCTCATACTAGGAAATTAATACATGGAATTATTACTACTACTATAATGCCCCTTGTCTTTTGGAAATGTATTCTTCCCTTTTTAATCTTACAATTTTTATTTTTAATAGTTTAGTGGTATCCTTGTTATATTGTGTCTGTGTATTCTTAAGTCTTATTTAATATAATAATAATGGTTTTGTTTTGTTGGGTTTGAGTTTTTGTTTTATTTTGGGGGCTGTTTTGTTTTTGTTTTTGTTTTGAGTTTTGGTGGGGGGTGGTATTTGTCATAGCACCTCTTTAAACAACCTTGACTTCCCTTCTGAAAGTAATACAAATGCCATGATGTCTGGCCATTTACCTTTTCCTGGATTAAGAGAAAAAAGGCTTAAAAAATTTAAAGGAAGAAGCAATAGATGTCCACTAAACTCAGTTTCTGTTCCATTTGAATTTATGCCTTGGATTGTGTCCTATTTGATCTTTCAGTTTCTGGAAATTCTGACTCTAGGAGGTAGAGGTATTTATTTCTAGCTAGAAAGGCTAGCTGATCAGTGTCAGTGGGGGAAAGAAGGTGCATTCAGGGGACTGTTCATAGTATTGCCTTTGTCTAAAAAAGAATTGTAGATCTTTTTTGAGATACTTTTTTTTTTTAAGATTTTTTATTTATTTATTCATGACAGACACAGAGAGAGAGAGAGAGAGAGAGAGAGAGAGAGAGAGAGACAGGAAGAGGAAGAAGCAGGCTCCACGCAGGGAGCCCAACACGGGACTCGATCCCAGGTCTCCAGGATCACACCCCGGGCTGAAGGCGGCACTAAACTGCTGTGCCACCAGGGCTGCCCTTTTTTGAGATACTTAAATCTCATTCTCACTCATTCCCAGTTCCTTGTGAGGGTATATGGACTTTCTGTTCTGCAGATGTTTGCTGCTAAGGGCCTTTCAGTTAAATACCGGGAACTTCACAACGCTGGATACTTGTAAATACTATGGGGGGAGGGTGTGAGGCAGGGGCAGAGTGGGGGCTGGGAGGACCATGGGCCAGGTACAAAGTTGAATGAGGAAACTACCAGCAACTCCTTCTAGACTCCTTTGGAATTGCCTTAAGGCAGAGGAGTAGACTTAAGTCACAACTTGTAAGCATTTGGTTTCTAAGTGGTATATTTAACTCAATCAGCTGTATTCCATAGGCCATTAATGGCTTCTGTTGACCTTTGCAGTCCCCTTGAAACTTGTAATAAGCAGATATTCTACTGGAGTTTTCTGTTTGAAAAATAAGTATTTTTCTTGCTGGTGTATTGGACAGCTGGAGAATCAGGTGAAATCCAAAGAATAAGGATTAGGGAAGTTAGCTTATTACTGATTTTGTATGACCAAACAGGTAAATCAGTGCTTCTCAAAGTGTTCTTTGGGCCACTTGCATATAAATCACCTGGCTCACTCTTTAAAGTGATTCAGAGACCCTACGCCAGACTTCTAAATCAGAACATCCAAAGGATTCCAGGAATTTGCAGCATTTACATATTTGGAAATGATTCTTAGGCACATTGAAATTTGAGAACACTCATTTAAAATGTGCCAGTTGGGACATCTGGGTGGCTCAGGGGTTGAGCGTGTGACTTTGGCTCAGGGTGTAATCCCAGGGTCCTGGGATTGAGTCCTTTATCGGGATCCCGGCAGGGAGCCTGCTTCTCCTCCCTCTGCCTATGTCTCTGTGTGTGTCTCATGAATAAACAAATAAAAATCTTTAAAAAAAATTTTTTAATTGGCTTATAAAAAAATAAATGTGCCGACTACCTATAGCTGTTACAAGTTAAAACTCATCCTAGCCTTTCTACTCATTCAGTTTATAGCTTACTGGCACATTTAATTTTAATTGTTGTTATATTTGCCACAGAAACTCCCATTGCTTGAGTCCTTTTGGAATATTCTGAGCCTTTCTTTTTTTTTTTTTTTTTTTAAGTCCATAGAACTTTATTCATTAGTAGCTAGAAAGAATGCCACTCAAGGCAGCTCACTATCCATTTATGGCGTAAGAAGTTTCAAGTTAAAGAAAACACACTCAGAGTGGCTTAAAATAATTAATTGTATTATCTCACAAACAGGGAAATCAGAGGAAGGGCAGTTGATTTAGAGTTTGAGGATATCACCAAGGACCCAGGGTCATCCCATTTCTCTGATTTTATATATATATATATATATATCAGACTCTGTGCAATGCATTCTCTAAAAGGAAGCAATTGACTTTAGCAGTTCTAAGCTGTGTATCCAGATATAACAACATCCAGGGGAGAAAGAGAGAACAGGTCTTAATAGTCCTGCATCTCTTTCTTAGAAAAGAGGGAACTTTTCTCCCAAAAAATCTCTGGTACTGGATATTTTCCACTTGCACCTCCAGACCCACTTGCCATCTTCTAGAGCTTGCCTTATGTGCAAGGAGGGTAATCTCTCTGATGGCATCAATGGGCTCCTTTGCCCATTTGTTGCCAGGTGATGTGACCAACAGGAATCATTGGCAAGAAACAGAAGGATGGAGGAGAGTGAAGTCAAGGTATTAAACTTCCTAGCTTCATTTCTTCTGGGTGAATTCTGTGCCAGTTTTATACATGATATTACTGGATATCATATGCTATAACCCAGGTTAAACATTTTCTTCCTCCCAAAGAAGGACCCAAAGAACCTGGCTGACTAGAAGAAGCTGGCTGACTACCTTTCAGAGGTGTTAGGATGATGTGACTTTATTCTCAGATTTGAAGTTCAGGTCTAAATTAGTTTATTTAGATCTGATATACTACCATTGCCACAGTTTGCAACCAATGATCTCTATCTTTCTATTCATAATATGTTTTTATTAGTAAACCAGAATTTAGCCATTTAAAGTGAAGAGTGAAAACAGTGAGCAGCCATGTTTTTAGCCAAACTCTAATTCTGACTGATTTATCCTTCCTTCCTAATTGTCCTGTGTACTCTACTTCTCAATATCCAGGGGGAAAAAAAAAAAAAAAACAGCAGAAATACATGGTGTAGAGGATTTGAGTCAGTGATGATGATGGATAAACAGTTTAAGGGAACATTAAGAAATTATTGTTTTGATATTTCAGTTTGTAATGCTTCCCGCGCCCCCACCTCCAGCCTTGTCTAGTGTGTTTATGTCTCAGACCAGCCTGTAAACTAACAATGATTTTTGCTTTTTTTAAATGGTTCATTTTACATACTGTAAGTATCTACTTATATAATGTCTTCACTTTTTTGCCTCTTGACTTGCAAAGTCTAAGATATTTTCCATTCAATTTTTTGTCCAGCTCCTGTCTTAGATTAGTGTACTTTTTGATCATCTCAAATAAGATATATACCCAAGATATAACTTAAGAAAATGTTTAGAGGCAGTGCTTTTGGGTATAATGCTCTTTTGTGTCTCAGGGCATTGAAATAAAATTTATTTCATTATTCCTTGAACAGAGAGGAAACAGTTTGGGTCTCTACAGCAAGAAATAGCCTGATTGATGTTCAGTAAGCAGATCCATGTGTTACTGATATAGGAACCTATAAATATGAAATTATTTTAGGAGAAAAATGTGAGAATAACTACTTCGCTTTTCTGTGAAATAATGTTTTGCTTTTTAACTTCCTTACAGTTCCTATTTCATCGCCCGTTAAGGCTGTTAAATCTGCTTATCCTTATTGAAGGCAGCGTCGTCTTCTACCAGCTTTATTCCTTGCTGCGGTCGGAGAAGTGGAACCACACGCTTTCCATGGCTCTCATCCTCTTCTGCAACTACTATGTTTTATTTAAACTTCTTCGGGACAGAATAGTATTAGGCAGGGCATACTCCTACCCACTCAACAGTTACGAACTCAAGGCAAACTAAGCTGCCTCTCAACAATGAGGGAGAACTCAGATAAAAATATTTTCATACGTTCTATTTTTTTCTTGCGATTTTTATAAATATTTAAGATATTTTATATTTTGTATACTATTATGTTTTGAAAGGTGGGAAGGGTAAGGGATATTAAATGTATCCACAAACAAGGTGATGTGATCTTTCATGTGTTAGTACATTTGAATAATACACAGGACGAGAGGTGTTCCTCTCCAGTTAAAGAGATTGATCTGTTTGTATGGCTGTGGAACAACTCATTCATTTATGAACACCTCTCATATATCACTTGATACCGTACCTTTAGTGTGTCTGCTTTCCTTCCAGTCCCTTGATTATCTTTAGTCCTCATTGGCCTTCCTGCTACAAAAAGGGAGATCAGTGGAGTTGCCTGACAGTTGCCATTCTCTTTCTTTTTGGCTGCCTAATAGTATTGGAATACATGGGGCACAGAGTGGGTTATAGTTCTGGGTGGGAGTCTTTGTTGCGTATTGGTAGCAAGCATTTCTGTGTAATGGGAATGCAGCATTTTGTTCTGCCCAATGACATTTAAAAATACTTAAGAATCAGCTGCTATCCTGAAACTCAGAGGATATAGCTGTCATTTTCCCCATTCTTTCACTTCTTTTGCCTCTTAAGATTTTTCTTTAGTTATTAGGTGTTTGAAATAATACTTTGTAAGACAAAGTCTTTAGAGTGCTTGCACTCACGAAGGAGGAGGTGTATGGCTGGACCAGTGGGAGAAGATGAGTGCAAATGCCATGTGGGCTGGAGTATGGGCAGGTTGAAGATCCTGATTGATTAAAAGAATGGGCAAGTCTTGGATGCAGTTTGGGCAGCAGTCCACCTACAGCGGCATGTTCGGAGTTACAAGCAGAAGTGAAATAGAAGAAGTTACCTCTTTGTCCTCTGATACTTTGTGCCTAAAATGTGTGTGTTTTTAATTTCAAATTCCAGAACCTCTATGTTTGTGAGCATTACTAACCATTTTAGTCCATGTCTGTGTTTTTGAGAGGTGATCTTAGTCCATTGATGTGACTGGTCATCTAAATTTCTGAGGCCTTGAGAGCCTGAAATATATTCTCATCTGTTTTCTGTGCTTGGTTTGGCTTTTTTACACTGTGAACTTTTTGATGAAACACAATATGACTTATGAAGTAAAAAGACCAATCGTAATTCATAAACTGGCTCTGAAAACAGTTCTTGCAGAAGAGTTCCCAATAGGTTTTCAACAAGGGCAGCATGATGAGGGGTAGGTGTGTATATATATATATATATATATATATAGCTACCCAGGGTAACTGCTATGTTTAAATTAACCATGGTTTCCTTAAGTATTTTGATGTGTATACTTTTTTTTTAAGTTCTATTATTCAGCAATCGAGCTAAGTCTGTTCAGCTATTCAGCAAATATATGTTGACCACCAGGCACTATGTTAGGCACTGGGGATATAGATAGCAGTGCATAAGAGATACAAAGGCCTTACCCTCTATAGAACTTGCAATTTGGGGGTTGCAATATGTGCTGTAAATAAATTTACATCTAATGTCTCCTGGTAGTAATAATAAATGTAAAGAGAAAATTGGGGCAAGAGATAGAAAGTACTAAGAGTGGCATTGCTAGGAGGCATCTTTGAGAAGATAATTTCTGAGCAAAGAGCAGAGCAATGAAGCAGTACTGAGCCATATAAATAGTTCTGGGGAGCATTCAGTAGTAGCAAGGGCAGTGACCTACAGTGGGAAAAATTTAGGTATATTGGAAAACTAGCAAGGTAACCACAGTGTATTTTGTTGTTTTTATAAATGGTTCAGCCTAAATATGGTGGTTCTTGGAGTGAAGGGGCGGCAGGAAAGTTGTCATTTCAGTATTCTTTCCTGAGGATCTTAAAGATAGGCTTTCTTTTGTCCTAACATCTTGATGATGGGATTGACAGTTAAAAGCAAAATGGGTGGTCTTAGCGCAAACGTGTCTCATCAAAATGGCTCCGAGTTGGTTCTGCCTCTGAAACACAGCCCTGATAACTGATTAGATAACAGACTACTTTTGTAAGCTAATCCCCCCACCCCATCTGGCTTGACCTGTCTTTGCCATATCCTAAACTAGCACAGGAGGACCAGATGCCAGGCTGGCTAAAAAAAAGGAAGTATACAAAATAAAAATTAGTTTTGGCTATAAGAATTGCAAAGTGCCTTCCTCTCTTTCCAGATATGACAGCTGGATGACAGATATTTCTCTCAGGGAGATAGCTTTCAGTTCAACATGCTCCTATACACTTCACCTGCCCTTTTTTGGTGCCACATTCAGATGGGGAAGAGAAAAATTACTAGTTACCTATGTATCCTATTACTTATGCATCATGTGAGAGAAATGACATCTTTGCTTAGTGATAGGAGATGCATGCTCAGTAAAGGGTGGCCTTTTGGTGATTGTTTATTTACTGGGATATTAAGTGGTGTGTGGAAAATGGTTTGGCAAAGATCATTTGGGTGAACTTTGGATACAAAGAAAGGAAGGTGCTTGGTCAGTTTGGGTGGCTTAAGGTAGGTAAGTAGAGGAAAGTAGTTGACAGGGATGGGCATGATGGGAATGTTCCCCAATATCCTGTGTACTCTGGTTCTATGTTCTATTCCATAAGCTGCTTTCCCTAACCTATCAATCGCCACCACCACCACCCCTCCCCCATTTCTCTTTACTGAGCAATTATTATGTACTGGACACTGCTGGGTGCCAGAGATAGTGATGTTTAGAGTTGATTAATAGAAGGCTGGTAAGTAAATCAATAATTGTAACACAAAGGTGTTCAGAAAGGAAGTATATATACAAGATACAGAGGTGATACAGGAAAGAGTTATCAATTTTGGAAGCTGCAGCAGTGTCGGAGGACTTCACTGCAGCAGTAACACATAAGCATTTTAAAGGAGGACTGGAAGTTTACCACATAAGTGAGGGAGATGGTTCATGCAGTGCAAAAACCCAAGGCATGGACTTGCACTAGTTCTTAACTACTTCAATGATGCTAGAGAAGTAGGCAAAGAATAGGTTATAGGAGGACTTGGATTCCACATTAAAGGGTTTTAAACTTTTATTATAGGTCACAGGTTCTTAAAGGTGTGATCCCCAGACACGACATCAGATCTACTAAGTAAGAATCTTAAGAGTAAAACCCAAAACTCTGCCCCTTTCACAAGTACTTCAGGTAATTCTTAAGCGGACAGAAGTCTAGGAACTGAAGACCGCTAGTGAAAGATTTTAAATTTAGGACTTACGACCCAGAGAATTCTCAAATCAAGAGTTCTCAAAATATGATCTCTGATTCTGCAGCAGCAGCATCACCTAAATGGGAACTTGTTAGAATGGAAAGTTTTAAGCTCCCCCCCCGCCCCCCGCCCCTCAACCAAGTCACAAACTCTGGATAGAGCCCAGATGTCTGTTTTAACACACTCAAGGTGATTTTGATGAGATCCACTGTCCTATCCTAGGCAACTTTGGCAGCAATATGTGCAATCGGTTTGGAGAACGGACAGATGTCAATGAGACAGTAGGGAAATTAGTTAGCCAACCATTTAAAAGGTCCATGTAAGAGAAGGTGAGATGGGGTGGGGTGGGGTGTCACCACTCTGGGTGATGGGAAAAGTGGAATGAAAAGAGAAGTAAGGACAATTCTGGTGAATAACATTTAAGAGCAGAGGAAGAGGAAGCTTTCAAATGAATAAGACTAAGGAAATGGACTTCTCAGAGATGAGGTGAACTAGTGTTTCAAGGAAGAAATGATCAGCAGTATCAAAGAAGGAAGTCAAGACAGAACTATTAAATTTTGTTACTAGATCATTGGTGATTGTATAAGAGAAATTTTAATGGAGCAATGGGGGCAGGGGGCAGCAGCTGGTCCAGAGTAGCGAATGAAGAAGCAGTGAATTAGAAAGTGTTCTTGGGAGCCCCTGGGAAGGAGGAATAGCAAGTTCTGTGAGCTAGAAGGGAGGCTTGATACATACATACATGGCTTAGGAGAAGTGCTGGTGGGGGAGTGGGGGTGGAAGAAACATCTGCCAGCAGAAGCTTGTGAAGTAAGAGGCAGTTTGGTGGCATCGATTTTAGGAAGAGGCTTAGAATAGTGGAATAGCTTTTGTGAGTTTTGGGAATGAAGGTATGGCTGAGGTGATAAACCATACATTTCCAAAGGTGCTCCTGCCACGGTTTTACGATTTTTCTCTGGTCTAACTCAACAGGTAAGTAAAAGGGTGGAGATAGGTGGTATGAGACCTGGTCCTAGTTTGGAGGTTCACCAAGCAGGTTTGGCTGAAGTGGTCCAGGGAGTTAGTGGTGCCAGTGGGAATAGTTGAGATGCTGTACCTTGATGTTTGGAAAGGCTAGGGAAGGAAGAATGAAGTCCGGTGGGGGTACTGTCGGAAAGGTAGAGGTAGGCCAGGCATTAATAATCCTGAACAGGCAGAAGGAATAAAGGAGCAAGGATAGAAGTTCTCAGAATGGAATATAGGAGTTTAGGATCACAGAGTTCTGGGTTGTGAAACAGCATAATGTGTAATCCTGAAGGCAAATGGCCAAACTGAAGAGAGGTTAAAGCTGTAAGCAACTATGCCAAGAGTGTGGAGGGGGTTTCCCTTAGCATCACTGAAATCGTCCAGAACAATGGTGGAAACCATTGTGCCAAAGCTCAGTGCCAAAGACCGGGAGACAGTGAGACACTGACTACATCATGGCGACAAAGAATGGAAACAGTTAAAGTAGCTGGATTCCATGAGTTTGGGTAATGAGAGATTTTTGTAGGAGTTGGGAAGAAGCAGTGGTGTGGACATAGAAGCTGGAAACCAGAACATCATCTCAGCAATTTGTAGTCTGTGTAACAAGGGAGAAATGTAGGAACAGGAGTGCCCTCAGGGGAGCGTCACCTTTTAAGGAAGCCCAGGAAGTGGAAGCAGCATTCAGGGAAGAGCCCAGGGCCGTGAGGAGAGAAGACTCCAGAGGAACTGTAGGAGTGAGGGCAGCTGTGTGCTGCCAGCTGGGGGCAGTGGGCACAGATACAGGAAAGAGAAACAGCTGAGCGGGAGATCTGGGAGTACGGAGGAGGATAAGGCATTTGGGGCAGTAACTATGGATGACGGGAGCAGGCCGGGGTGGCATAAAGTTCTAAATAGAATGTTGTCGCCAAAATGCTAGTACTTTTATCCCCTTGGCAATGGTGTTTCTCACTGCAACTATCACTGTTTTCCTGAGGACCTGTGATTTAGACCCATTGAGTGCCCCTCTCCCCCGTTTTTGTGATAATATATGCCAGGATTCTGCTTCTTTTTCCCCAGAACATCATTAACATAATCATTCAAATGCAAGAGTAGTCCCCTTCGATTGATTCAAATAAGAGAAAAACTGAGTTCACATCGGTTCAGATGGATCCACATAACTCCAAAAGCTGTGGACTTTTGGGGAGCAGTAGCTTTTTTTCTTAGTTTTCATGACAATATCCATTGATTTATAGTGGGTATCTTAGGTAACATGTATGATTGTAACAGAGAAGTTGCAAATATTTGACAATTATTAAGAGGTAAAATAACAAAAACAAGAAAAATTTACTGAAGCAAAGCATCAGGACTTTGGCTGTGAGACCAAACCACGAAGTAAAAACTAACATCGAACTAGAACAACGAGACTGATGCATATAATCTACTTTTCCTACTACTGACTCTGGTGACCCCAGGTCCTCCTCTAGTTCATAGTGCCATCATAAGCATTATCCTTTATATCATTTATTAGAATACATTTTTAAAGCGTAACAATGTTTTAATTACACTTAAATGTCTCTATGGATAGGTTTAATATTTATACTTCTTTAATCAATAGAAAAAATTTGATTATATCTTTGGAAACATATTTGTCGAGCTCAACAAACAAGCTGAAACCATGTGGATTTCCAACAGACTCCTTTGAAAAAGTGCTTTACCTTGCAGAATTATAAGCCAGGAATTACTATGGCATTAAGTTATTGCAAAGCGTCATGATGCATCCAGTAGAACACATGGCTGCATAGTTCACGGATTTCTTAGACTTAGCTACATCCTCCTTCATCCTCACAGAGACGTGATTTTGCACTGCTCATGACCCTCAAGGCTGCTGAATGACTTACGGTGCGCCAGCCCATCCGTGGTGGCCCCCAGTTTTACACTCTCTGGACCAACACTGATCTCAGGCAGTCGTCCTTCTTCCATCTCCTATGCCTCTCCCTGCTTGGAAAGGTGCCCGCTCCTTCTTCTGGCCTGACTGCTAAAGAAGGTATTGACAAAGGAGGACACATTCTTTGTCATTCTACATTTTTAGCTGACCTTCTGCTGGAAGTGCCTAAAAAAATTATACTCCTGAAAACATTTAGCCCCAAGATTCATTTTTGTCATCAGATAGGACAAGCCATTGTAGAATGTGGTCCTACTCAATCCTGGTGGGAACTGGACCTGTCCTGAACCTCTCTCGCTCCAATTCTAGACCAGTGAGTCTTATGTTCCCCACTACCTCTTCAGGCAGCAACACGAGACCTGTGTAGACAAATGACTGTACCACCCAATTTTGGTCAAATGTGATTAGCATGCGGTGAACATGTGACATGAAAGTAACATCTTATCTTGGACCTATGACTTCATCATCAACAGGAGTTAACCTATTTTGTCATGATGGACATCTCTAAAGCCCCCTCTCTAGGAGCCTGGAATGCTGACATGAAGTGGCTCATTAGCAGAGATCCAGCAGGACTTCACAACCAAACCAATTAAGACCACACATAACTTTAGAACTATTTGTTCTTAATTACCACTCTCACATTTTTTAAACAACCAAAGCAAAATTCTCAATGCCCGAGTGTCTCCCTAGTACCTTCTATTGGATTTGCCATTGTGTTTAATTAAAGCCAATAGGTAACTTGAACACTATTAACAATCCTATTAAAAGATGGTAGTTGCTACAGTTTTCCCTTTCAACTTTCATTTGGTAATGGTTCTAAATCTTGCTCCCATTTGTTTATGGACCATTTCACTTGTTACCACTTTTTTCACTTGCTCCCTTTTTTCATTAGACTCTTCAGGGATTTAAGAGTTCTAAGGTACCCAGTGCAATACTACTAAGCTCTTGATAAATATTGTTGAAGATGATGATGCTTACATTTTTAATTTCCCCAGAATCCAGAATTTTGGCCAATATTTTGAATTTTAGGGCTTTAGATTAGGCTGTCTTAGTGGGGTTCTTGGTGAAGTCTGTCCACATTCCATCTGAAGCAAAGAATAAAAACCAGATTCCCTCTATCTGGTCCATTTTGCCCCTCTCCCCCCAAAAAGGAAAAAAATAATTGGCCTGAGAGGGCCATTTTGCCAATAAATATAGCTTATTATCATTAGCAACCACTAAAACTGAAAGAAAACAGTAGGAGATGCATGCATTTCATTTCCAATTCACCATTTAAAATCAACCACCCATTTTGAGGAATGGTAACTGATTCGAAGAAGCACTTTGAGAATTTGATTTTGCAGCCCTTTGTAGGGCACCATGCAGATCCTCCTAAAACCACCAGCCCTTGTTCTGTCCCTCCTCTGGATGGAAGCAGGCAATTTGATTTCCATCCAGCCATTCTCAGAGGGGTCACTTTTCAGTCCTAAATGAATGACCAAATAGGTAATCTCGGGGCATTTGAGGGAACAATTTCAGGGGGAAAAAAAATGTGAGTTCTCTCTGCCATGAAATGGAATTTCCTCAGCGTCAGGTTAGCCCAGCCCACAGGAAGTTTATGAATGTGTTTGTGACAGTTGACAGGCTGGGCTATAGTGAAGAAGTCCACATTTAGGCCGCAGGGCACTAATCAAGAAGGTGAGTCAGCTTCCACAGCCTTCCGGATTGACTGGCTAGGAGAGCTCAGAGTAGAGAGTATCTCCAGACAGTTGTCATTGTGTCTCTTGATGGCATCCGCATACCCAAACTCCTGAAGATGACGCTATGAACAAGAGATGACAGAGTCGAAGGAGCAGGGCAGCCTTTGAAGAATCTGCCTGGACGCCTCGAGCGGAACTCCCTATATGAACTTCATGGCTTCTCAGTCTATCCCCATATAAAATATATCCTCTAAGTGTTACAAACAAAAATTCAAAATCATCATAAAATAGTTTAAATATTTCGTTACTCGGTTCAGAGCTCTGATGGTGAAGCAAAGTCCAGTTCCTTTCTTCCTTTACATTCTAACTAGAACGTGGTCTTTATCAAAGTGTAGACACCATAGTGCACTGCGATGGGAGAAAGCCTATCTGCCCACATTTTCTGATAAGGCAGGAATGTACTTTCCAAATCTCCTGAACATGGCCTTTCTCATCTGTCACCACTATATTTCTTCACCTTGTTTGCCAAGGAGGAAAAATGCCATGCCCTAGGACGTTTTTTTATGGGTTGACTTCTCATTGGCTGCTGGTCCAGGGTCTCACTCACCTAATGAGAATGGAAGACACTGAACTGCCTCTTCACTGTTCCTCTTGCTCACACACCTCAGTGCCCCCTGAAAGTAGAGCTCATTAGCTGGCCTACCAGTTACCCTTGCCACAGACACTGGCTTAAAAGGCATAGCACTAGATTTCAAAACTAAGGCTTATCAGGGAAGAAGGGAAAGAGGAATATATATCTGTTGCGGGATATCGGCTTTTAATTTCTTCCCAGATGAGGTAAAACTTCAGTTCGGCCTTGGTTGTGAGGTCTGCTGAGAGGTACTGCTAGTCCCTAGAGAAATTTCTGCAGTGACAGCTTGTGAACAGAGTTGAGCCGGACTTGAGCCTGAGAAGATGTGAATAGGGCTAGAAACAGGTCTCTCTTAATTTGTTCCTAAATAATAAGATTGTTGTCTTAGAAGGTTTGAAACTATTGATACCCTAATGGGTTTTGCTTTGAGAAGGGCTCTTGGGAAGCCCTTTTGAGGGGAGCACCAAAAATCTGCCAGCAGGTTATATTAGTTTTCCTTCCTCTCACCAGCTGAAAAAAGAAAGACCCATTGGAAGTTCTAAATAATTGATATAAAATCAGATTGGTTTATTGCTTCTGCTTGCATATAGACAGGAGAAAGGCAAGTGGGAGGGCCTGGGGTGGGTGGTGGATGAGGGGTATCAGGGGGGAGAAAGGTGCCTCAAATCTGCTCTGAGTAATGGAAGGAGAGGGAGAAAGGGAGGCACCCACAGGCTAAAATGAAATACATTTTCTGCAGGCAGCTCTCACCGAGTGGTAGTGATGGCCACCCTGCTAGGGCTCCCTCCTTATCCTCTCCCGTACTCCCAGCCTAGTGTGGGAGGACTGGGAAGCTGAGCCAGAAGTGTTTTCTACTACTGCCCCATCGATTGGAACACATTAGTGCAGTTCTTTAAACACATCGTGTGGTCCTACCTATGCATGGGGTTTTCCTCTATGATGATATCCTGCTCACGGACTCTGATTTGGAAAGCACACAGATCACTACTCCATACCTAAGTGAAAAGTCAGCACATTGCACTGAGGTAACCCTCAACTCAGCCCTCACCCTGCCCAGCTACTGGATTTATAAACCAGAAGTGAGGATAATGGTAGAGTCCCAAATTAACAAAAGCCACAGCCAGTACGAATTTGCTCTCGTGTATCGATTCTGATTTTCTACGCTGATTTATGGAACCATCTCCAACAGGTCTGCAGAGATTCCAGGGAAAGAGCATGGGTAACCTCACCCACTTGGATCTCCAAGTGTACATTAGCTTGCACCTCCAAACCTGCTTCTGTTTTGGAGTGTACACTTCTACAAAGTTTATCAGAAAACTGATCTAAAAGAAAACATGCTTTAAGGAGCATTAAAAAGCGCGAAGTAAAGAGGAGGCCTTCAAACCTCAACAGCAACATTTTCCAACATGGGCAAAGGATTTTTCTTTCTTTCAAAAGACGCGTTATTTTAGCCAACTCTCAACAATAATAGATAATGACAGTGTGGGAGAAATGCAACTCAGAATCCCAAACTCAGTGGAAGCAAGCACTCCATCTTCTTCCCCTACCTGACCTTTTCCCACCTGCTGTTATGGATTTACGTAAATTTCATCCCTGGGTCCTTCCCTTGACCTCTCTTCTGGCAAATGGACTAATTAATAAATGGTCAGAAAGCTGAAGAAAGAAAAGAGGCCAAAATAAGCCCAAACTTGGATAACCTATTCCTGGAATAATGGCCACGCTGGCCCTGAAATAACTTCCAGAGGATGAATCATGCCACTTTTTTCCAGACACCAGCAGGTGAACTGATGTCATTCTATTTGCCTCCCACTTCTTCCATCCAGAATCACTGATCTCCGCTGGGGCTGGTAAAAACAGCTGGTTGAGGTCTCTAGTCTTTGGCCATTCTTAGGGATGGTCATTTTATTCCTAAGTGTAACCCCTTCTGGTGTGACCCATGCGTTTTCCGCCAAATCCCCACAAAGAAGGCCAGGGGAAACTGTCTGGGTGGGACTTCTGATAGGGGACAGGAGAACCTTGGAATCTGTCACTGTGGATGAAGGGGGAGGGTGGTCCATAATGGGGAAAGGAGGACTGAATAAGATTAGGCTCTGAGGTCTTCCTGGCCTTGACCTGTGGAAAGGTTTAGAACCCCCGGACGGTCGCTCTATTTTTGAAGAAAGAAGGTTGTCTCCAGATGGCTCTGTCTCTGATGTGCGCTTTCTGCATTGCACTGTTGCATCCTGGGTGGAGAGCAGGTTAGCCAAGACTGGTTCTGGAGGAAGGGTGGGTCCCTCACACATGTGGGATGTAGTGGTATCCATTGGCAAGGACTCAATGGCTCCTGTATCTTGCTTTGGCTTCTCTTCTTTTGGGCTTTCCAAGGAGAGAGAATCCTCTCTGGCAGATCTCTGAGAGGTCCCACCAGTTGAGCTGGGTTCCTCTTGGCTCCTCTCCAGAGGCTGCCCTCCACTGTCCCCTGAGCTCTGAGAGGGCAGGGGCTGTGGGATCTGTGTGTATTGAATCTTGGGTGGGATGACTGGGACTGCCCTAGCCTGGCACATTTTGACCATGAAGGAGGTTCTCACAGCTGACACGCTCACAGGAGCTGAGTTACGGCGGCCTGTCAGGGCATGAACAACAATGTCCAGGTCCTGAGGGTCCTGGGAGCAAACACTCCACGGGTCTACTTTACAGTGAGATGAGGTCATCCATGTGACTTTTGTGTCTCCTGGCTCAGAGAGCTGCGTTCCAGGTGAACCGAATGAGGCCACATTGTCAAACCGGAAGAGGTCAGTGATGGGAACAGCGGAGTCCAAGTTGAGAGAAGAAGGCCTGTTTTTCCCTTTTGGAGGCCCACACTCAGTGCTCTGCGGCTGTAACTTTGGAGGACGCTCTCCAGGTGAGGAGCTGTCTTGCACACGAGGTGAACTCTCCTTGCTGCCGTCTGGCCCAGGAACCCCACCTCGCTCAAGCTGAGGGCTGCTCTGCTCATGGTGTGTCCCCGGGTCCTCTCCTGCTAGGCCGACAGGGATGATTTCGGCTGTTTGGGGCTGCAAACCACCCGGTCCCTTCTGGCTGGGAACAGCCTCTGTCCCTTTTGGGCCAGAGAACTCTCTGAAGGACCTCAGGGTTTTCTCGTCCCATCCAGTAATCTCTCGCCTGGGTGCCAGGGGCTGCAGAGGGTCGCAATTCCTCTCTGCTTCGAGGTTGGCACAGCTGCTGGAGGACGGAGCCTCAAGAGTCCACTGGCTCCTACCCGTGGTGGTTTTGCCATCTAGAGAGTGGCTCTGACGGAGGCCGGGCCTGTGGGGCAGCCTCTTCTCCAGTCGGCGGCCCTGGGCACCCTGCACCTGGGCCTCCTGCACATCCTTCAGGGTGGGAGAGTGAAGGGGACTCGTTACCCACTGGGGCTCCTCCCACGGCTCCACCATCTCCAGGCCATGCTGGCCCATGTCGGTCACAGCTTCGTCTTCGTCACAGTCTGAGGGCTCCTGCGCGGAATGGGCCACCTCCCCGACTGCTGGTGGGGAGCTCTCCGCCTCTCCTGTTGGGCTCCCCAAACCAGAGCCTTTTCCCTCAGGATCCGGAGCAGCATTCTTTGAATTTCGCTTTTCCCTTTGTCCTCGAGGGGCCTCCTGCCCCGGGCACCGGCGAGGGGCCCCCGGGCTGCCCCCGGGCTTCGGCAGGTCTGTGCAAGCCTGTGTCCTCGAGCTCCTGGACGGGTCTTCTCCCTCGGGGCTGCCCCTTGGTGGCTGCATTCGAGGCGCCTCCTCCAGAGGAGTTGGAGGGGGGGCAGCAGGCGGGAGAAGAGGAGACAGCTCCCCCGGGCCTTCCCGGTCCACCTGCGCTGGTGGAGAGGCTGCCCCAAGAGGAAGTATTTCCAGAGGAGCCAGGCCGGTGGGGTCCGGCCGCCGGCCCTTCTCGGGCTCGGGCCTCGGGAGGATGCTCGCGCTCGGGCTCGGGCTCGGGCTCGGGCTCGGGCTTGGGCTCGGGCTCGGGCTCGGGCTCTCCGGCTTTTCCCTATTGGCTGCCGAGGAGGCCCCCTGTGTGCTCTGATTGGTCGGCTCCCTAGTCCCCGCCTCCGCGGGGGTGGGGCCTGCGGGGGGACCGCAAGCTAAACTCGCAGGGGGCTCCGGGGAAGCCAAAGGCCCCGGGCCGGACCCCACGGTGGGCTGGGCGGCGCCGATCTTCAGAGCAGGTGGTGGCAGTGACGGGAGCTCCTCCTCGGATTCAATGATCTTCAGCTCCTGTTGAATCTCGGGCCAGATCAGGGCATTGGCCAGGTCATCTTCATCCTGAAAGACATCAAGAAACGGATTATTTTAGAGCCCAGGGCTCGGGGCACGATTTCCCAGTGACAGTGAAGGGACTGGCGCGGTGGCAGGTGCACTGTCCCAGCAAATAAAGGACACGGCATTATTAGCAACCGTGGATGTTTATTTATTATTCATTCATTTTTAAAAAATATTTTATTTAGGAGATCCCTGGGTGGCACAGTGGTTTAGCTCCTGCCTTTGGCCCAGGGCGCGATCCTGGAGTCCCTGGATCGAGTCCCACGTCGGGCTCCCGGTGCATGGAGCCTGCTTTTCCCTCTGCCTGTGTCTCTGCCTCTCTCTCTCTCTCTCTCTGTGTGTGTGTGACTATCATAAATAAATAAATAAAAGTATTTTATTTATTTATTCATAGAGACACACAGAGAGAGGCAGAGGGAGAAGCAGGCTCCATGCAGGGAGCCCGAAGGGGGACTCGATCCTGGGTCCTCAGGATCACGCCCTGGGCTGAAGGCAGGCGCTCAACCGCTGAGCCACCCGGGCTGCCCTTAGTGCTTACCATGTGCCGTAACACATTTTAACTGCATTTTCTTGTTTAATTGTCCCAACAACTCTAAGGCATAAGGACTCCTGTCACGACTCCCATTTTAGAGGTGAGACCTATGTTCAAACAGGTTAAACAATTTGCCTAGGTCTCCCACAGCAGCAGCCTGGGACTGCGATCCAGGTATGTCTACACCAGAACAGAAACGCTTAATCCCCGTGCACTGTTGATTTATAACACAAACCGACCCCTGGTCTCATTTAACCTCAGGTTTACCAGATGGCACACAAGAATGAGCTTCTCCCAGTGGAATTTAATGCTAACTCATACCCCGACATCTGCTTTCCAAATAAACAAATCCAGCTTCTCTTATTACCAAAGAAATACATATATTTCATGTGGAAAAAACACCCGAACATGTGTTAAAGGAGAATATAAAAACAGCAAATTCTTATAATCGTAGTACCCGCAGAGTAGTACCCGCAGATAACGGCTGTTGGCCTAGAAGGGTGTCTCCTCCTCTATCCTGTTTGCTGCCCCTTATCTCTCCTCAAGCGTAGTTTCTCTTTGTCTGACTCCTCCCTTCCCCTACACAAAGCCCCAAAGTGCAGACAGGAAAGGGATTGGAGGGAGGCCCGGTCAAGGCCAGGGAAACACATTTCAGTGGCCTTCATTTCTTGTCTCAAGGCCTATCTGTCCCAAGGAGCAGTTCCAGGAGGCAGATCCATCCTGCGGGGGGTTCAGGCCTTTATGCGAAATCTGACCTGCTGCCAACTTGACATCACTTCCCACTTGGCTCTCATCACACGTTTCATATTACAATTAATTTGACGCTTTTCCCAATGGTCTACGAGCTCCTTAAGGTCAGGAATTATGTCCATTCCTCTTTGATTCCTCAAGGCCAATGGTGCCAAGTACACTGTGAGTAGTTGCTCATTAAGAGTTTTTATTTTGTGTTATTTCTATTTGAGATATTTCCTTCAGAGAATTCTCTAGGAGTAGAACTCCTTGGTCAAAAGGCAGGGATGTTTTTGAGATCTGATTCCACTGTTTCACACTTACTTGTATCTATCTCTATTGCACCTTTAGGGCAGAGGGAGCCTTTTACCCATCTCTTTACTCTCCTCAGCAGCTACACTAATTGACCTCTTACTAAGAAATCAATAAATTTGAATAAATAAATAATCACGTAAACTTCCCTTCCTCTCCCCCACCATCTAAGTGGACCATAGTGCATCTTTCTGCTTAGATCAGAAATCCATGAGGTGTCTTGTCTCTTCCTTCTTCCTTACTCACATCACTTCACCAAGTGCTGTTCATTCTAGCTTCTTATTTATGTGACAAATATTATTTTATTATTATTTATTATTTTAGACACTGCTATTTCATTTCATTTCATTTCAGTAGGCTCCATGCCCAATGTGGGGCTTGAACTCATGACGCTAAGATTGAGAGTCACATACCCTACCGACTGAGCCAGCTTGGAATTCCACCCCCCCCCCCCCCAAATACGGAACACTCACAAATTTGTGTGTCATCCTTGCACAGGGGCCATGCTAATCTTCTCTGTATCATTCCAATTTTAGTATATGTGCTGCCAAAGCAAGCACCATTCTAGCTTCCAAATAGCTCTTGAAGCCTTCCATTTCTATCCTTGTGGCCCCCACTCTCATCCAAGACACTATTTTTTCTCACCTGGCCTGTCACATACTAGCCTTCTAACTGGCCTCCCTGACACATCTCCTGCCTTTTCCAAGCCATTCTCACAAAATAGTGATCTTTAAAGTATAAAATTCTAGGAGTGCCCAAGTGGCACTATTTATACTTGATCCCCCCAGAATTCAATCCCTGTAGCAACCTCTGTCTCCTTCACCTTCTACAATTGCAAACACATCTCTCAAGAACCTTTTCCCAGCCTTTGTGAGGCCTCTACAACACTCCCACACTGCCCTAACTCCCAGCACCTGGTCCTTCTGGAAACCAAATCTGTAGAAATAAGCTAAAAGGCAAAGAGCTTCCTTTCCCCCTTTGGCACACACCTCCAGATCACAGAGCTGCCTTCCAAATGCAGGACTCCTCCCTGGACGTCCCTGACAACCTCCTCGCACCTTCATTATATTCAAGGACATCTCATAAAACTTTGGAAAAACTTCACCTCTAAAAAGTATAAGATGTGAGGCACCTGAGTGGCTCAGTCGTTTAAGCATCTAACTTCTGCTCAGGTCACGATCTCAGGGTCCTGGGATCAAGCCCCGCAGTGGGCCCTGTGCTCATTAGGGAGTCTGCTTGATTCTCTCTTTCCTTCTCCTTCTACCTCTCCCCCCACTTGTGCATGCTCTTGCTCTTGCTCTCTCTCTCTCTCTCTCTCTCTCTCCCAAATAAATGAAAAAATCTTTAAAAAAAAAAGTACAAGAGGTGTGGTAAGTTCTGGCATCATGTTTTAACTTCTCCAGAAGCCATAGGAAAAAGGCATGAATCCTGGAAATCTTTGAGAAGATTTCACAAACATACACAGACAACTGTCCATCCAGGATGTCTGGAAGGAAAGCTGGACCCCATAATGGTCATCAGAGTTGGGACTGGGATATGACAAACAGCTTTTGTGCTACTTCTGGGATTGAATGTCATTATATTTCAAGGACATGTCACTCATTTATGGTGACTTCAGATCAGAAATATTTAGAGTTGAGTCTGTCTTAGGGAATCTGAGCTGGAAGATGCCTTCCCATCACCACAGGCCCTCTGAAAAGTCTGCTGAAAAAAAAAAAAAAATCCCAGACCTGGTTAGAATGTTGTCTCCTAAAGTTCCTTGGGCAGAAACTGGATCTTAAAATAAACAAACAACTCCCCCCCGCCCAATCCTTGTTTTCAACTATACCATGAACCCTTGGGACAAAGAGGATTCTACTGGCTGGGCCAGGCAGTGGGTCCATCTTACCATCTCATGGAGAAACACCACTTCGGCTCTGGCCCTGGGGCTCTCCTGCAGAGTGCTGGGCTCCACCTGGCCAGCCTCTCCACCCTCCTCCTCCTCCTCCTCCTCCTCTTCCGCCTTCTCCAGGTCAAGCCTCTTCTCTAATTCACTTGAATGTTGAGAGCCCAGGGAAGTTTCTGAGGTCTTCTTTTCCTCCAGTTGGGAGCCTGGCTCCAGGGAGGGGCCCTTGTTGCATTCCACTGTCCTCACTGCTTCTGGTCCTTGCTTGGCATCCTCGAGAGCCACCTTCTTAGGTAGAGAAGCTGCAATGAGGATGAGAGGTACTTGTTGAAGACTTCGTTTGCAGAGAGGCCATTCCCGGCACAGTCTCTGTCCTGGACCAGCCCCACTTCACATGTATGGATGGAGCTCTCACAGCCTCATCCTTTCCTCCTAGCTGTGCCCTGCCTTTATATCCCAGGGTCCCCAACTGTCAGAGATGGGAGAGGTCTTGAAGATCATCTAGTCCAAGTGCTTGCGACCAGACACCATTTGCTCTTCTCCTCCCCAGGAGACATTTGTGTGCAGAGGAGGTGGCTATTGGCATTTAATGGGAAGAGGCCAAGGATGCTACTAAATATTCTACGAAGCATAAAATAGCACCCCCCTCCTAACAAAACTGCCCAGCCCACAATGTCAATAGTGCCAAGCTGAGAAAACCTGTTCTAATCCAATCTTTCACTTGACATATAAGTAAATTCAGATCCTGAGAAGTCAAGCTGTTGCCTAGGGCATAGAAATCTGTTATTTACGCCAAGTTACAAAGATGTATTACATTATGATTGACAGCTTCCTGTGTGACTCTCCCCAGAGGTTATCTACACATCAGTTTGGATGTACCTGAAGTGATTACGCCCTGGTCTTACGTCTACCAAGGCAGCAGAGAGGGAGGCAGACCCCAAGGTCAACCTCTACTACCTCCATGAAGAAGGTCCTATCTTGTTGTACAACACTGTTGTCACGGGGAAGAATAAAGACCAAACCCCTAGGACACTAACTGATCACATAGTTTCCTCAAAGGCCTCACTTGCTCCTCTAGCCCTCACTCTGCTCCACCTGGCCCAGCCCAGCACAGAGCATTCTTCAGACAGGGCTTGTTTTGACACCACTGAGTTTTTACTTGTCTTCTGCTCTCGTCCTGAAGAGAATGGGAGGAGAAAAGGACAATGACTTATTGCACATTGTCTGCGAGCCAGACTGTGAACGGGCATTTTATAGACCTTCTCCCATTCAGACTTTACCTCAGCCTTGGAGAGAGCGACCACCCCTGGCTCAGAGAGATATCAACCATGCTCCACTGTCACGCGGCCCCAAAGTGCTGAAGCTAGGGTTCAGATGGGCCCAGGTGTGGTCCAAAACCTACACACCTCCTGCAACATTCAGCTGCCTCTCAGCCCAGCATGCCTTCCCCCTTTTCTTTTTTTCTTTTTTTTAAAAAATATTTTATTTATTTATTCATGAGCGACAGAGAAAGAGAGAGAGAGAGGCAGAGACACAGGCAGAGGAAGAAGCAGGCTCCACACAGGGAGCCCGATGTGGGACTTGATCCTGGGTCTCCAGGCTCATGCCCTGGGCTGAAGGCGGCACTAAACCACTGAGCCACCCAGGCTGCCCAACTTCCCCATCTTTTCTGCATGGAGAAAGCCCAGCCATTCATGAAGGCCCAGCCAAATGTCACCTCCTCTGGGAAGCCATCCTGGAATCCTCCTGCAAGGACTGCCTCTCCTTGATGCCCTTGCAATCCTTTCTAAATACCTCTTTCATTATGTTTCAGGGACCGAAGCCCTCCCTCATTCAAAAAACCCAAGGAGCGGGGCACCTGGGAGGCATAGTCAGTTAAATGACCAGCTCATGTGATCTCAGGATCATGAGATCAAGTTCCACATTGGGCTTCGTGCTGAATGCAGAGTCTGCTTGACATTCTCTCTCCTTCTCCTTCTGCCCCTCCCCCTTATGCTCTTTCTCAAAAAAAAAAAAAAGCCCAAGTAGGGTCTTATGCTACTTCTACAGTCTGACCTTGTGCTACCGTTCACTACGGTTTTAGTTTCTCTTCCTAGTTCATGAGCTTGCTGGGTGAAGAGATCGTGTTTTATTTATTTATTTATTTATTATTTTTTTTTATTTATGATAGTCACAGAGAGAGAGAGAGAGAGAGGCAGAGACACAGGCGGAGGGAGAAGCAGGCTCCATGCACCGGGAGCCCGATGTGGGATTCGATCCCGGGTCTCCAGGATCGCGCCCTGGGCCAAAGGCAGGCGCCAAACCGCTGCGCCACCCAGGGATCCCGAGATCGTGTTTTAACAATATCTGTGGCTCTACAGCTGATTGCAAACATGGGAAGGAGCATGCTAGAGTGTTTTAAAGCATGGGTTTTTAAATCTGTATTAAAATCCTGGTTCTTCCACTTCCTTGCTATGAGTCATTCGGCATTAGTTAGTGCATTTCCTCTCTAAGTTAGTGCATTTCCTCTCTAAGTTAGTGCATTTCCTCTCTAAGCAAATGGGGCTAATAGTAACTACCTATCCCTCACAGTGTTGTTGTGTGGAGAATGGAGATAACACATGTAGAACAGTTATGACAGTGCCTGATACCATAACGGTTGTTTCAAAAGAGTTAGCTAATATTAATGACAAAAATATTCTTTAAAAAAAAAAGATTGTATTTATTTATTTGCCAGAGAGAGAGCACAAGCAAGGGGAGCAGCAGGCAGAGGGAGAGGGAGAAGGAGGCTCCCTGCTCAGCAGGGATGGGGGCTCAATTCCAGGACCCTGGGATCATGACCTGAACTGAAGGCAAACATTTACCCAACTGAGCCACCAGGTGCTCCTAACGAAAATATTATTAAACCACAATGAGCATTTGTTGGTTTGTCTGTCTGTTTTCCTTTCCTTTGAGGTTCTCCTTACTTCCATTTTATGTGGGTCACAGTTGGCTGTTGACCACAGAACCCCTTCCAACTCCAGAGATGGTTCAGAGACTCAGGCTTAGCCAGTCTTAGAACCCTCAGTGTCAGGCAACCATGATTGGTCCAAGGCTGGTCATGAGCCCCAAGCAGGCCAATCAGAGTCTTCCCTGCATTTGATATATAATCACTGGGAGCAAGATACCCTTTCTCTCTTTTTTTTTTTTTTTAATTTTTATTTATTTATGATAGTCACAGAGAGAGAGAGAGAGAGGCAGAGACATAGGCAGAGGGAGAAGCAGGCTCCATGCACCGGGAGCCCGACGTGGGATTCGATCCGGGGTCTCCAGGATCGCGCCCTGGGCCAAAGGCAGGCGCTAAACCGCTGCGCCACCCAGGGATCCCAAGATACCCTTTCTCATTGCTAGGGTTGCTAGCCACATTCTCTGCAGATATGAGGGATGGATGGATGGAGAGGGGTTGAGTCAAGACGAGTTGAATTCTTTGAGCTTTTCCTCCTGCCTTCTCACTATATGAGTGACTAAAATAATAGGCAACCTTACTGAGTACCTACTATGTATTACTCACTGTTCTGAGAGCTTCACTAATTTAGTATTCACAACAAACTTTTGAAGACGATATAAGTAGGAACATCGTTCCCATTTTATGGCTTAAGAAGTTGAGGCACACAGCTGCTAAAGATGGGACAGCAGGGGATCCCTGGGTGGCTCAGCGGTTTGGCACCTGCCTTCGGCCCAGGGCGTGATCCTGGGGTCCTGGGATCGGGTCCCACATCAGGCTTCCTGCATGGAGCCTGCTTCTCCCTCTGCCTGGGTCTCTGCCTCTCTCTCTCTCTCTCTCTCTCTCTGTCGGTCTCTCATGAATAAATAAATAAAGTCTTTTTAAAAAATAAATAATAAAATAAATAGAGATGGGACAGTGGAATGGCTGAGACTGGACTCAGACTCAGGCGATCTGGCTCCAGAGCCCACAGTCTTCACCACTTCACTACAATGTCTTGCAAATTCTGTTTAAACAAGTTTAAGTCTGTTTTTTTAATCCCTTGCAATGAAAAGAAACCCTCCCGGGGTGTCTGGGTGTCTCAGTCCGTGAAGTATCTGCCTTTGGCTCAGGTCACGATCCTAGAGCCCTGGGATCAAGCCCTGTATCGGGCTCCCTGATCAGTGGGGAGTCTGCTGCTCTCTTGCCCCTCACCCCACTAGTGCTTTCTCTCTCTCACTCTCTCTCTCAAATAAATAGAATAAGAAAGAAAGAAAGAAAGAAAGAAAGAAAGAAAGAAAGAAAGAAAGAAAGAAAGAAAAAAGGAAGGAAGCAAGGAAGGAAGGAAGGAAGCAAGGAAGGAAGAGAAAGAAGCCTTCCCTCCCGGGCTTCACCTGCAGAAGTCTCGGCTCCCAGTGGCTTGTCGTCTTCAGGCCAACCTCCACTCTCTGACCCCTGGAATGAAAACTCTTCCAGGCTGGAGAGCGACTGGAGCTCCTTCGGGGGTGTTCTGCACGGGGTGCTGTTGGTGCTGATGACAGCTGACACTCGCAGCGGCACGGACACGGCAAAGGGCTCAGAGATGTTCAGGGCTTTGCGCTGGTGCCGAGGAGAGGGCTCCATCTGGAAGAGGCTGCTGGTGAAGACAGATTTGCTGGGGCTATCGCTGGACGTGTAGAACATACCCAGCATCTTGGGGGCTGTCTGCTCACTCTCGGGGTCCTCGATGGGCCGGAACACCTTGAGCTGCTCGGGCGGGGGCCGGGCCTGAGCGCCCTGCAGCTGGCTTCGGTCACCGCCCATGTCGAAGCCCCCCTCTGCCCCTGCTGGCATCCCCTCCTGGCCCCACTCGCTCTCCTGCTTGCTGAGATCGCATGAGCTGCCGGGGTTGGTCGAATGCAATTTTGCCGCTGGAATGAAGAATCCACCGGTGGTGACCGTTCGATTAAAATTTCCTTTGTTTTCTTTCCCTAGTGAAAGAGCAAACAAACACGGGGTCAGCAGCCGGGGCGTGCACACACGCACTCACACGCACCCCCACACCCCACTACACAGCCTCCGGGAAGGGAGGTGCACAGCACTGCAGAGGCAGAGCATTCTGATGAGAGCGGGGCCCCTCTTGGAAAGACAACAGACAGCACGTGGTTGACGCGAGCGCAAGCACAGAATGCAGGCACGAGTCCCTGGGAGGACCACCTGCGGCTGCGTCGCATGCACCTGTTCTAAACTCTGCAGGTACAGCGGTTTCCAGAAGGCGGCCACTGCTAAGGTCGCCAGAGCAGTCCTCCACCACCCGGTGACCGTAGATCATGAAAAAATAAAACAGACAGCTGGGAGATGGCGGCACGACGTTTGCTCAAAATGAAGGAGAAGACAAAAAAGGGCAAAATAACAGAATTTTGTTTTACTTTAAAACTTTAAAAATGTATTGTTTTAAGCCTCCTCTGGCAGATGGACTCCAACAGGGGTTTGATTTCCCAGCAAGGAAACAAATGCTGTTCTCAGGGAGACCTTCTTCCTCCCTTTTCCCAGGCTTCTTCCTGCTGCTTCAGGGGATGAGAAACTAGAAATGTAAATTAACTAAAAGTTAGAAAGCCCAATTGTGAGGAGCAATTTCCCAACTGGCTTAAAAGTGAAAGCAAAGAAGAGAAAAATCTGTACGGGAAATAAAGAGGCTGTGAGATAACACATGAGTCGCCTGGGATCGGGACAGTAATTCCCCACGAGGTCCTAAGGGCCCCGCTGCACGGTCTATGCAGCGTGGGGTTTACGGTTCTCACGACCGCTTACGTAGGACAAGTGTCATGACCTTTAACACGCGAGGAAACCAAGTCCCTGGGAGGCCGACAAGCTGCCCGGTGCCCATCGAAGTGAGGACCTCGATCTCAAAATCCTAAATTCTGTAGAACTGCCTCAAGAGGCTCTGGAACCAAAGCAAATGGCTGAATACGAAGGTGAGGAAAATGCTAGAAGCATCCAGCCAGCTCAAAAAGAGTTCCCTGAGTATTTTACAGTTATTTTTAAAAGGTTGTTCTACAGGTTTTCAGCATTGTTTCAGGATGCCTCACGTATCAGAGAGCAAAATATTTTGTATTAAAGGAGCTGGAGGGGATCCCTGGGTGGCTCAGTGGTTTAACGCCTGGCTTTGGCCCAAGGTGTGATCCTGGAGACCCAGGATCGAGTCCCACGTCAGGCTCCCTGCATGGAGCCTGCTTCTCCCTCTGCCTGTGTCTCTGCCTCTGTTTCTCTCTGCGTGTGTCTCTCATGAATAAATAAATAAAATTTAAAAAATAATAAAGGAGCTGGAATGTCATGGGATAAACGTGGGGAGTTTAAACAGTCTGCTGCCAGGGCAGCCCTGTGCCTCACGACTCGAAGCAGAGCCCGTTGGCTGCTTAACAAAAACAGAGGCGAGAGGGACAGGCAAGTCAGCCCTTAAGACCAACATGGTGTCGCTTTGTCGACGTGTCACCTCATGGGCAGCACTACACACAGCCACCCCGCCACAGGATGACCAGCTGCATGCCAGGCTGGTGCCCATCGCCGTCCACTGGTAAATGAATGAATCATTCAACAACTCGAAATCATGAGCCAACAGGTACGAGGGAGCTAGTGCGTATGGGAGCGTGCAAATTCAAGACTTCTCTATCGAGGCACTGAACTGTGAGGTAAAAACCGATGTTGGGCTCTTCTTTACACCCAAGGGGAAAGCCTCGCCTGCCCTGGTTCACAGGAATTGCCCTTTCACCTGGTTCAGGCTTGCCATCTCCGGCTGCGGCTAGAGGAAGGCGGGAAGAGGAGCATGGCCCTTTAGGCCAAGGCCTGTGGTGTGACGTGGGGCAGCGGCAGAGGGGGAGCTGTGTGAAGCCACTGGGCTCGGGCAGGGTCAGGGGGGATTTGGGACCAGGCCACGTGCTTGACTGTGTCGACACCAGCAGGCAGGTAGCTTGTGAAGGCAGGTCTGGTACGGGAGCTCCTGTCTCCCAGTGACAATCCCCAGTTCTGGAAGCAGCTGTGAGAGCTCACCTTCCACAGGCACTGAGCACAGCGAGTCCATGCTTTTAGCTGGGCGGATGGTAGCCTTTTCCACTAAAGACAAAAAGAGAAAAATAGCCCTGATGAGTGCATGTTGAGAGGAAGTGATCAGGACAGAAGCCAGGCTGCAAGGACACAAGAGAACTTTCTTCAGGAAAGTTTTTCAAGTATTTATCATTTTCCCTTTTGGAAGACGTTCCCCCATTCCACCCTGGATGCTCTTATTTTCATCATGGGACTGAGCTTATAAAAACAGGGCATTTGCAGATCAAGGTTTTTGGGGACACTTGACAGGTAAAGGTAAACTACAATTTTGTCCGATGGCTGTTGCTGTTGGCCAATGAGAGGCGCTGAACCAAATCGTCCCGGGGGAACCAAATCCTCCACGAGGCTCCAAGCAACACCTCCTGCCGTCTGGCAGGCTGGAGGGCAGGATTCGTGACTACAGCACGCAGGAATTTGGTGCAGCAGGTGAGGGGGACCCAAGGGACTGTGCAGCTCTGCCCCTGAGAGCTGCAGGCTGGTTGCTCCTCCAAATGATCTCACCGTGGAGCAGATCCAAACCAAGCCTTTCCTGAGCACCCACTATGTGCCTGGTGTCCTCTGTGCATCTCGGTAAGCCACCCAGGCAGATCTGGGGACGGGTGTGACTTCACCAATAAACACAGATTCCAGGCACTGGACTCAGCCCTTCTTTTTTTTTTTTTAATTTATTTATGATAGTCACACAGAGAGAGAGAGAGAGAGAGAGAGAGAGAGAGAGGCAGAGACACAGGCAGAGGGAGAAGCAGGCTCCATGCACCGGGAGCCCAACGTGGGATTCGATCCTGGATCTCCAGGATCACGCCCTGGGCCAAAGGCAGGCGCCAAACCGCTGCGCCACCCAGGGATCCCTGGACTCAGCCCTTTCTTCTCAGGTTGCTGAGCTGGCTGGAAGGTAGCTCCTCCCAGGCAGCTTGCCAGGAGGGGCAAGAGGACAGCCTGGGAGCCGGGAGCCGAGTGGGAGCCCCAGGGCTGGTGGCTGTCAGGTCACTCTGGCTTCGAATCCCAGCCCTGCCACTCTGGGCAGCGTGACCTCAGACACACAGCTGACCTTCCCGAAACTTCAGTTTCCTCATGCGGGAAATGAGGAAAAATAGAGTTGTTGTGTCAATCAGGTGGCACTAACCCAGGGCAGAGGAAATCCTCCTCCCAGCAAGGAGGAACCCTTGCTGGTCTTGCTCTTCAGGATGGCCCAGGGCTCAGCAGCCGGGAGGACTCAGGAGATGGCCTGCAGGGAGCCCTCGGAGTTGGCCCTACCCCAAACTGAGCTGGGCATCCCTCTTTTAAGTTTCCCCCGTTTTCTTCCTCGCCCCAAGCCCTGCTGCTCTGGGAGCTCTGAATTAGCCCCTTGGTCCCCCTGGCTCGGGGCTTCTCTCTGCCTGCACCCAACCCTGCAGAGCGAGCTGCCTCCGACCTCCATGCTTCTACTTGTACTCGAGAACTCCTGTCCTTCGAGATCTGCTACTTCCACAAGCTTCCAAACTGACTTTTTATCCTACAGCTGCCTGGCCAGTGCCCCTTCATTTGGAGACAAGCTTCCGCCTTGGTTTTCCAGAGGCTGCACTTCTGGACTTCCTCTCAATTTCACATGTCACCCTTGAGCGGCGCCAGTGACCTGATGACACAAAGTGTCACAGTGGATGGGCAGCAGTTCTCTCTGCACGGCCACCAGTGTTCACCTTCCACGTTGGACCCCCCCCCCTTTTTTTTTTTTTAAGATTTTATTTATTTATTCATGAGAGACACACAGAGAGAGGCAGAGACACAGGCAGAGGGAGAAGCAGACTCCATGCAGGGAGCTCGATGTGGGACTCGATCCCAGGACCCTGGGATCAGGTCCTGAGCTGAAAGCAGATGCACAACCACTGAGCCACCCAGGCATCCTAGACCCCCCTTCTGATGATATGGCCTCTTGTGGCCTCAGTGGCCGCAGCAGCTGCTTTAGGGAATAGTCCCAAGGATTCCCTGGCTCCGTTTCTGGATGGTGACTAAGCGCTCAGGGCTCCTTGGCCCATGACTATATTCAGATTATAATTTTCTGTCTGAGACCTTGTCCTGACCTCATGGAGGCTCATCTACCAGTTTTCTGGCAGCTTTGGGTCCTCAAGCCCCCTCTCTTGGATTATCTCTATGGCTTTGGGTCTTCCCTGCTTAAAGGTGTTCACTTGGAGACCTCCCTGGACTCTTCCTGTTGGATAATACATAAATTCCAGTACGTTAGTGTCCAGGACACCGCAAAGTTTATGCATCTCCATTTGGTCAATACCCCAGGTTTTCAGGGCACCTGGGTGGCTCAGTGGTTAAGAATCTGCCTTTGGCTCAGGTTGTGATCCCTGGGTCCTGGGATCGAGTCCCGCATCGGGCTCCACCGAGGAGCCTGCTTCTTTCTCCATCTATCCCTCTGCCCCTCTCTCTGTGTCTCTTATGAGTGAATAAATAAAACCTTAAAAAGAAATACCCCAGTTTTTCTTCTTTATTTCTTATTTCTGTTCAGCTTTCTAAATATGGGTAAAGACCCTTTCATCTGCCCCCCTCCAAAAAAGTCCCCAGTGCTCTACATGGTGAATCAATTTTGAAAATTCCCTTAGTTACGGAGTTTAGAAAAGATTGTTAAAATTATTTACATATGTTAATCTACCGACTTTTTTCACATGCATATTTCAACAAATAGTGAGTTCATGCATCACTTACAGAGACCACGTGGGTGGATGCGACCAGAAGCTGCCCGCACCCCTGGTCTTCAGTTTTGAGGGTCTGAGCAACATTCATTCCTCTGGTGAAGAGTGGGCACTTCGGCGGTAGGCAGGGTCAGAGAGCCACCTGTACTGGCACTCATGGGTCCTGCATTTCAGCCCTGCATCCCCTCAGAGTTCAGCCATTCCAGGATCTGTCTCTGATTAGTTTGTTCACGGGGTCTTAGACCCGTGGCTTCTTCCAATCCTGGCTGTGTTTCAGAATCACCTGGGCAATTTTCTAAAAATGGCCAATACTCTGGTTCTCCCACAGACCTCCTAGGGCAGATCTGCTATGGGAGTGAACCCCTGGGGTGCAGTTGGGCTGGGACCCCCTGGCCAGGGACATCCTGTGCATTCTGTGAGTTGGCTACCATTTGAGCCGGCACCTTGGACTTCTTCCTTTTGAAAACCACATGGAGGGAGGGGGTGTCGGGAGGGGGTGGAAATCTTCCTAAGGCAAGATCAAAGCGAATCACTGATTTCATTTTTTGCTGTTTGTTTTGCTCTATTGTTTTTGACTTTTTGTTACTTGGTAAACTTCTTGCATTGTATCACCAATTCTGTACCCGGAATTCTCTTTGATGTACTTAAGCAAATCTCTTTATTATTAGATCAGGAGTTTCTTGCCAAGAACTCCTCCCCTCAAATTCTCCTTTGCGAATCCTAATTTCTGATGTGTATCTATTGATCTACGATAATTGTGGCCACCTGCCCTCTTCGCCTGAGATATCTTTCCATTTGGAAAGGCATATTCCTCATATGGCGAATGTTGTAGATGCCTACCCAGAGTCAGTTTCTCTTCCTCCGTCTCACAAAGCCCTTGTACTTCTTGGGTGCATCTCACTGTAATCCCATTCCTCCTGCCAGTGATTGGTTTAGGAAGCCAGGCCTAAGCCAGTCAGCACAGGGCACTCCCTTGGCCCTAGGGGTTGATCCATATGACTCAGTGAAGGCAACGGAGATGGTGGTGAGGTGGGGGGTGTTTCTAATGGGGGCTGCTGGGAAAGAAGAGTCCCTGCTCTTAGGAGCACGCTACCAAAAATGATGTTCTTTCTCCTTCTGGACATAGTGACAGAGGGAAAGCCTAAAGTACTATAGCCTTTTCGTCACAGCAAAGAAACCAGTCTGGGGATGAAGCTGACCCACAGGGGAGGCCTTAGCTGAGGAAAAGAGGGGAATGGAGACAGAGCCACTGTGTTAAACCCTGAAACCTTCCCCACATCTGGTGTCTAGTTACAGAGCCCAGTGAGTTCCCTCACTGCATAAGCCAATTGAGTTCCCTCACTGCACAAGCCAATTATTTCCAGCCTGAATCACTGTAACCACTATACCCGGTGACATCCCTCATTACCCCAGTAGGCAAATTGTGAAGACTTCTAACGTCTGTACTTGGTGTACAGTTATCACTGGGCTCAAGGAAAGTCCTTAAAAATACTTTCTCTTATTTTTCCTATAAGCATTTATTTTCCTCCAAAAAATCTTTATCGTTAAAAACTTCAGGGGCCCCTGGGTGGCACAGTGGGTTAAGTGTCCGACTCTTAGTTTCGGTTTAGGTCATGATCTCTGAGTCCTGGGATCAAGCTCCACATCAGGCTCTGCACTCACTGTAGAGTCTGCTAAAGTTTCTCTCTCCCTCTGTCCCTCATCACCTTCCCTGCCCCGCCCCTGTGTGCTCTTTCTCTAAAATAAATAAATAAATCCTAAAAAAACAAAAAAGGCACTTTGGGGGCACCTGGGTGGCTCAATTGTTTGAACCTCTGACTCTTGGTTTCCACTCAGGTCATGGTCTTGAGGTGATCGTGCCCCACACTGGGCTCCCCGCTCAGCATGAGTCTGCTTGAGATCCTCTTCCTCCTCCTCTCCTTCTCCCTCTCCCCCGATCTCTCTCTCAAATAAATAAAATCTTTTTTTTTTAATTTTTTAAATTTTTTTTAATTTTTATTTATTTATGATAGTCACAGAGAGAGAGAGAGAGGCAGAGACACAGGCAGAGGGAGAAGCAGGCTCCATGCACCGGGAGCCTGACGTGGGATTCGATCCCGGGTCTCCAGGATCGCGCCCTGGGCCAAAGGCAGGCGCCAAACCGCTGCGCCACCCAGGGATCCCCTCAAATAAATAAAATCTTCAAAAAAAACCACAGCACCTTCAAACATTCACAAAATTTGAAGATCTCTAAACCTACCACTCAGGTTTACCTTCACCATTTATTTGCTTTCTCTACTTTTGCATCTGTATGCACCAATTCACTTAAATTTTGCTGAATCATATGAAAGTCAGTTTCAGTATTTTGACACTTCATCTTTAAATACTTCAACTTTAGCATATGCCTCCTAAGAACCATCAGCACTCTATGAAAATTCACGATTCCTTAATATCATCTAGTAACTACCAACTAATAACTTATCTGTCCCCCAAATTATCATTTGTAGCCCCCTCTTCCCCCCAAAGGTTCCAATCAAGTTTTGCTCATTGCATTTGTACATCTACCTTTTACAACTTGTTTCCATAAGTATTGCTCCCCATCATTTTTTTAAAAATCAGACTTTCAAAGGTCACTGTGGCTAATTTCTTTGTACTTCCCTTTATGACAGTATTCAGCTGGATTGGTTATATTCCCCATTGTACTGTGATCCCTTCAGTTCCTTCCTGCACCAATTCCCATTGATTATTCAGTTATCATTCTCACAAGGCAGCACTCCTATTTAAAAATTAAATATAACCTGGGCATGAGTCATGGGACACGAGAAGGGACAGATCCTACTTATAATGCAGTTCAATTGATCAATGTAAAAGGAATGATGGAAACAGAAAATGACCATTTGGTAAACACCACAGTAATAACTGTTGTAATTACAGTAATAACTTTTGGGGCACCCGGGTGGCTCAGCCGGTTAAGCATCTGTCTTTGGCTTCAGCCGTAATCCCACAACCACTCCCTGCCCCACGTGTCTGTCTCCCTGCTCAGCGAGGAGTCTGCGTCTCCCACTCTCTCTGCTGCTCTCCCTGCTTGTGCTCTCTAAATAAATAAATAAATAAATAAATAAATAAATAAAATCTTTTTAAAAAATGACAGTAATAACGTTTGCAGAAAAGAACAATTGATAGGGTGGCTCAGAGGGTTGAGCATCTGCCTTCAGCTCAGGTCATGAGGTCCAGGTCCTGGGATGGAGCCCCAGGTCCTGGGATGGAGCCCCATGTCAGGCTCCCAGCTTAGCCGGGAGCCTGCTTCTCCCTCTCTCTCTCCCCCTGCTTGTGCTCTCTCTGTCTCTGTCTCTCTTTCTCTCAAATGAATAAATTAAAAATCTTAAAAAAAAATGCCACTGATGGATGCTAAAATTCAGGGATAAAAGTATAATTAGAAACAGGATATTTTCATAGTCTCAACATATTTCCCACAATATACTCGTTAATCAGAAAGGGAAAAAAATGTAACTTTACATGGACAAAAGCTTGTAGACAGCACATTAACCAAGTGATCAAAGTTAACATCACCAGCAATAAAATATTGACACCATGTGCCTCCTGATAGGACACGCTAAGATGGCACAACACTCATAACCTCAATCGAATCATGAAAAACCTTAGACAAACCCAGGCTGAAGTATAGTCTACAAAATAAATGGCCGTACTCTTCCAGAGTGTCATGGTCAGAAACACTGAGAAAATGTCCTAGACTGGAGGAGATTCAGGAGGCAGGAAAACTGAACGCAATATGCATTCCTGGACCAGAAAAAGGATATCAGTTGGACAATTGGTCAATTATGAATAAGGTCTGTAAATTATTTAATAGTATTGTATTGATGTTAATTTTTTGGCTTGGCTCACTGTATTACGGTTAACGTCAAAAGCAGCCGCATGAAGGTACAGGGTTCTCTGTGTACTAGTTCTGCAACTTTTTTTGTAAATCTAAAATTATTAAAAAAAAAAAAAAGACTCCTTAGTTAATCTTTAAGTTTATGTTTCAGGTCTAGTGAGTTTGACATGATCAAACCAAAGACCTAAGAAACAGAGCTAGGAAAAAAACACAGATATAGATATAGATATAGATATAGATATAGATATAGATATAGATATATAGATTAGATATAGATATAGATCTCCTTTTATATATATGATAAATAAATACGTATAAAATAGAACATCTATATTGGCTCTGTCCCTGGTTTAGGAATACAGGGTGATAAGAACGTCTTTAGTTCTAACGAGGCCACTGTGGGTGGGTTCCTGGATGGGGGCTGCTCCCCAGAAAGACCAAGCCATGATTGGAAGCTTGGAATTTTCAGCCCCGTGCCCTATACTCTTGAGAGGGGAGAAGGGCTGAAAATGGAGTTAGTGAGTGATTATGCCTGTGGGATAACCTTCCATAAATTCCTAATAGTATGGGGTTCAGAGAGTCTCCAGATAGGCGAACACATCTACACCTGGAGGGTGGGTTCTTCCCTACAAGGGAGGTAGATTGAACTGAGTTTTTCTAATACAATATATATCTCGTAAAACATAACTGCTAGTGATTCTTACCTGAGAGCCTCTGTCCTCTCACAAATACACTCCCATTTCTACTCAGCTTTGATTTGGAGTCTGATCCAGAACGTCCCAGGTTAAATATTGATTTCCACTTCTTCGATTTACTGGAGAGCTTTCTTCTAAAAGAGCCAAGCCATAATAAAGGGTTAGTATGGTAACTGGTCATTTCCCTGGGATCTTTATTTATGTTTTTTAAATATTTTTTTTAATTTTTTAATTTATTTATGATAGTCACAGAGAGAGAGAGAGAGAGGCAGAGACATAGACAGAGAGAGAAGCAGGCTCCATGCACCGGGATCCCGACATGGGATTCGATTCCGAGTCTCCAGGATGGCACCCTGGGCCAAAGGCAGGTGCCAAACCGCTGCGCCACCCAGGGATCCCTCCCTGGGATCTTTAAATTAAGAATGTATGCCCTAATCATGCTCTTGGTTACAAATGGCTCTGACATTTCAGGAAATTCCTCTCTAAAATTCAGGGCAGCCCAGGTGGCTCAGGGGTTTAGCGCCACCTTCAGCCCAGGGTGTGATCCTGGAGACCCAGGATCGAGGCCCACGTCAGGCTCCCTGCATGGAGCCTGCTTCTCCCTCTGCCTCTCTCTCTCTCTCTCTCTCTCTCTCTCTCTCTCTCTCCTCTCTGTATCTCTCATGAATAAATAAATAAAATCTTTAAAAATTAATAAAATAAAGCACCTCTTTAAAAATAAAATAAAATAAAATTCAGTTTGAGCCTGAGTCTGGCCCTGTCTGGGGATGTCCTGGATGACAGGGCAGGCTTTCATATTCCCCAGGGGAAGGAGCAAAGGTGTGCTAATGAAGGCAGGTGTGAGGGCAGACAGAAGCAGGGATGGCTGGGAGACTTGGAGGTCACAAGTGAGCACACACAGTTCTGGGAATTCTGGTAGGAATTCTGGTAAGCACCGCAGTCCTAGGTTTTCAAAGACACTTATTTTTGGCAGAAGTAAATACTAAAGACCAAAGAGCTCAGTGCTGTTATGCCCCGTGCACTTTGGCCATACTGCTAGGTCACCCACAGGTGAGGACAGGGCTAGCAGAGATTTCCATGGGCTGAGTAGGGGGCAGATGAGAAAGTGACCTGGAAAGGAGTCCAGCCTGGGAGAGCCGGAAGCCACTGGGTGTGGTCAAAGATCACTGCAGAGAAAGCAGAGGGCTGACCAGTGCGTCTGCGGTTTCCTTCTCATTTCCCTGATGTCTCCCACCAGGCTGCCTCAGTAGGAGGCAAGAAAAGGAGAGTGCTAGACTGGGTGCGGGGAGCCTGGTGCCACCAGAGGTCACCATAGAGGCCTTGCCCTGCTCTGGCCCCTGCAGCTATCAGACTTCATAAAGTACTCAATGAAACCCTACAACCTGTGGCTTCCACAAAGGACCTTTTCTCCACAGGGTTCTAACAGAACATCCAGATCGCAAGCCCAACATGTTTTTATAATCAATCAGAGCTAGATCTGCAGTGCTTAGTGGTTTCTTTTGAATTGGGCCTGTTTTTTGTTTTTTTTTTTCAAGCACTTGGCCTGGGAGGTTACTTTATAGGGTGGCATGCCTTGGGGTATGGTGTGCCCCATCTGTGGTTAAGGCACAGAGAAAATGCACTTGATGGTCCTCCTGAGGTACTCTTCTTTCTGATCCCTGGGTGGAAGTCTCATTCTCCAGGGATTTAGGGAGCAAAGTAATGGGGCTCAGTCTAATAAAAGCATGATCCACATACTCCAGGTAATGGAGGGGTTTCTCGCCAGGTGAGTTCTAGGCATGCCATCCCCATGATGCACATGCACTGTGACAGGCACCCCTACTGTTGTGTAATGTGGAGCCCCTTTTTCCTTCCCTCCCTGGATGGAAACAGCCCCACCATCTTGGGGGTCATGCTGACAAGAAGTCCAAGGTGTCTATTTTCAAACCTCTTTGAGGTTGACAGTCTCCAATGAAAATTTTGCCTTTCAGCCCCTCCACCTTCTGTCTGCCTAGAGTTTAGGGGTCCTGCTTCAATCACTGCCTACTTTTTACAGGGGTGTGAAGGTGAGAAGGGAAGAAGGATGTGTGGAGACCAGGGTTACAAGAGAGGAAGCAATGAAGAAAGTATCCTATGAATAAAATTGATGTTCAGGTTGGTTTTGGAGGGGAAGGAGGGCTCTGACAGGTATGGAAGGAAGAACGGAAGCCAGGCATACGTGTCCCCAAGTGCTGCATGCCCAGAGCTCTCTAGCGTGGCACTACCTGTCAGCTTATCCTCCATTCATCTCTATGGCTTTTATAATGTCACTTGGAGGTGGAAGATGGTGGGAGGGGGTCAAGTTTTTTATCTTAGCAGATGTCCTTCTGAGAATGTCAAGACTGTTTTGTCTAAACTAAGGAGTAAGGGATTTTAGTCATGACTCTTGACCCCTATGAGCCCCACCCCCATCATTAGGGATCTCTGGGGGGAGAGTTGGTCTTCATGACTTGAGAGCAGTGAGGGAAGACATCAATCTCTCAATAGAGAGTTGTGAGGCAGCTCCCTTCTCTTCTGGAATGTTCCCTCACATCTTGACCCAGCCTGTCCCCCCAACCCGTGCTGCCATTGTTGGTTCTGAGACTATATAACTATGTACTCTGTCCGCCTCCACCCAAACGTTCCCCAGAGTTTAAGAGAATGCTGCTTACTTGTTGTCTGGTAACTCAAGAACAGTGTGGAAGAGGGTGCCCATGGGAGGGACAATTTCAGGCAAGCTATTCTCCCTCCTTTCCTTCCGAGCAGGATGGTTAGTAGCCAGACTCCGGGCCTGAGCTTCCTCCAGGCTCACCAGCTTCATGGGCAAGGAGAGGGCTGGCAAGGTCAGGCTCTTCATGATGGGCGGGTTTTCTATACAAAAAAGAAAAGAGCTCAGTGGTGGAAGGAGGCCTGTGCATCCAGTGTAGCCAGATTCCCCACCCACAGCGCCTCCATTCCAGACCCCCTGGCTTCTGGGGTTTGGGGGCCGAGGCTGCACCTAAGGAACTGACAACTCCATGGCCAGACAGCCAGCAGGCACACAGGGCTTCAGGAGAGGTAGCCTGTACTTCTTGTACTTTTCAGAGAGGGATCATTCATTCATTCATTCATTCGTTCATAGGACAAACATTTACTGAGCATTTACTGCCTAGTACTTTGGCCAGGGAGGAATGTATGTCCAGCCATAGACATGGCCTCGCTCAGCTAGAACAAGGCAGGAGACTGTTCCTGCTCTCTGCAGCCGCAGCACACACACTCCAAGGCAATTTAATGTGGGAGCCTATACTTTCCCTTGATCACTAATGTTTATATCTCTGCACTGAAAAGACATTTTATAACCTGTACTATTCCTTAAAACACAGATGGCTTTTTACTCATGACTCAGTGGCATTAAGTGTATGCAAGCTAATCTTTTCTTCCTATGGTTTTATTTTTGCTTGTTTTTTGTTTTTGTTTTTATTTTTTATTTTAAGAAATGGAAGTGATGATGAGAGACCAATGGTGTCCAGGGCCATCTCCTTTCTTAAGTTATTGGTTCTCAACTTGAGGCAATTTTGCAGCCCCATGCTGCTTCCCCAGGGACATCTGACAATGTCTGGAGCACTTCTGGTTGTCATAAGCATGTGTGGGAGCACTCCCAGCATCTAGTGGGTAGAGGCCAAGGATGCTGCTAACCATCCTACAGTGCACAGCACAGCCCCCCAACAAGAACTACCCAGCACTAGCACATGGGGTGCACTGATGGTGGGCCCTTCTCTGGGACCCTCATGGTATACCTGTGCCAGAGGAGCAAGAAGCCCCACGCCATTTCCCAACCTCCTTACCAGTGGGCTGTGAGCACTGAAGGGGGCTATCTAGTGTGGAAAAATAAGAAAGGAAAAAAAAAAAAACCAATGCACATACAAACAAAAAACCAACCCCCCCCCAAAACAAAAAAAGAACTATGCAGCACAAAATGTCAGCAGTGCCAAGATTGAGAAAACTTGATCTAAGTAAACGAAGAAGAGGTCTAAGTTGGCCTCTGCGTGGTCTTTGGCAACCTTGCCAGCTTCCTGTAATACCTTCAGAAGGTGTAAAGAGACTCAAAGATAACTTGGACCAACCGAGACTCAGCAACCATTTTGGGTATTGGACTCACCTAATTTTCAGAGAGCACCCTGATGGCACTATTTCGCTTTGCAGAGCGTGTGACCCTCTCTGGGAGGAGGAAAATAAAACCACTGAAAAAGGGCCTTGAAGAAAACAGAGACGGTGCGGAACACTGGGTTCTTCCAGGCAGGACAGCATGACGGTCATTCCTCAGGACTGCAATGAACTAAATGAACTAAATCCGCAATCCTAAAAACTTCTCAGTAGTTTCTAACTTGAACCTAGTTTTTCAACTTAATCCCAAGGAGGTTAAAATATTTAAATTTTCTATACTCTTACTATTTGCATTTTGATTATTTGTGATTTGTTAACTCTTTATTTACTTAAACAATTCAATCACTCTGGGAACAACTGGATCGATGCAAGAACCTACACTGCAGGGTCAAGAGACCTCTCAGCTGGTTTAGCACCCACCTCTCCCCCTACTTTCAGGCTGCAGGGTCCTAAGGTCTGCTCATTGTCTCTGCTTAGATGTTTAACAAGCATCCCTAAACTTCACATTTCATAACAGAGCCTGGGGTTGTTGCTCCTCCCTCTAAACTGGTACCTTCTCATTTTCGTCAAGTTAGTAAATGGCACCATGCACCACCCAGCTGTAAGTGGAAACCTGGAGTACTTTTTTTCATTCATTCCTTTCTTTGGCATGCCACCCATTCCCACATCTAGCCTAATAAGCAAGTCATATAACTTTTTTTTTTTTAAGATTTTATTTATTTATTCATGAGAGAGTCAGAGACATAGGCAGAGGGAGAGGCAGGCTCCCTGCGGGGAGCCCAATGCTGTTCTTGATCTCAGGATCCCGGGATCCACCCCAAACCAAAGGCAGACGCTCAACCTCTGAGCCACCCAGGGGTCCCAAGTCCTACAGCCCTTACCTCCAAAATGCATCCTGAATCCAGCCACCTTCCTCATGTCCACTGCTAACATGCTAGTCCAGCCCACCAGGACGGCCCACCTGACTTCTGCCATAGCTCCTTAACTGGTCTTCCTGCTTCTAGACTTGCTGCCTTTCCATCTCTCCTTCACACAGCAGTCAGAATGCCCAGGCCCTACACTCCCTGCTCAAAATCCTCAAATACTTTCCCATGGCACAGAGAACAAACCAAACTCCTAGCTTGACCTAAAAGGACTCTCCATCTGTTTTCCCTCTCCTCTTTGCCCACTGACCCAGTGCTCTACAAAAATATATGGTAAAAATTTTTGACTGTATATTCCCATTATAAATTATACACATATACCACTGTGTTAGTGTCATATATAACAGAAAACATACAAAATCATAGAAATGACAAAATATACAATAGAAAGAAATGAAGAAGAAATCCTAATAGTGTCTTCCAACACCCATAGTTCGGTATTCTGGTCTTTGGTGCCCGTAGGGAAGGGCACCCCACCTTGGGCACCCCATTGGCTCTAGCCACACTGGCCTACTTTCTGTACCACTCTGAGCCCCTTGCCACTTCAGAGCTTTAATAATCTCTGTTCTTACTGTTTCGAACATTCTTCCCCCAGATCCTCATGTGGTTGGTTCCTTTTGTCATAAGGTCTCAGTTCAAAGATCACTTCCTCAGAGACCATGGCCACTCTGTACCAAAATAACACCCCCCAAATCATTGACCATTACATCAACCTGCTGTGTTTTATTCATGGTATTTACTGTCTTTGAAGTGATCATGTATTTATTTGTAACCTTGTATATTGTCTGTCTTCTCAACTAGACTAGAGTTTTCTGCAGGGCAGCATCTTTGCCATTTTGGGCACTGATGTGTCCATAGTGTGCAGAGTAGTGCCTGGCACCTAGAAGGTGCTCAATGCATATTTATGTTTTAATGAATCTTGGGTACATCACAATCTCTTGGACCTCATTGCTCTCATTTATTAAACAAAGGTATTGGATTCTGTGACTTCTAAAATCTTTCCAATTTGAAATAGAACCTGGGCAGCCCTGGTGGCGCAGTGGTTTAGCGCTGCCTGCAGCCTGGGGTGTGATCCTGGGGACCCAGGATCGAGTCCCACATCGGGCTTCCTGCATGGAGCCTGCTTCTCCCTCTGCCTGTGTCTCTGCCTCTCTCTTCGCTCTCTCTGAATGAATAAATAAATAAATCTTTAAAAAAAATGAAATAGAACCCTATTTCCAGGGGACCTAGGTGGCTCAGTAGACTGAGCATCTGCCTTCGGCTCAGGTCACTATCCCAGGGTCCTGGGATGGAGCTTTGCATCAGGCTCCCTGCTCAGCAGGGAACATGCTTCCTCCTCTCCCGCTCCTTCTACACGTGCTTGCTCTCTCTCCCTCTCTCCCTCTCTCCCTCTCTGTCAAATAATAAAATCTTAAAAAAAAAAAAAACCCACCCTATTTACAAATCTAAAATTCCAGAGGGTATGGCTTCTTCCATCTTGTGTAAACACTAACTATGTTATCTTACCAGAGTCAAAATGAATTCATAACAAGAACATTTAAATGAAATGCATTGAATAATAAGTATTAGAGAAACTCAAGAGTTAAAGGCTCAAGAATAAACTGGATTTCAATATACAGTACAAAAGATGATTAAGGCAATGGTCACAAGGAGAACAGGCATTTCCAGGTTGGAATTAGGAACAGCTTTAACACTAACAGTAACAGATAGGATTTGCTATCTAGAACATTTCCCAGAAGCCACTAATTCTCCACAATGGTTTATTGGTTTATTTTCCTATTTTTTCTCTTCAGAGAGGCGGCATAGAGTTAAGGAAAGAGCAATGGGCTGAAAAATTAGGTTCAACATTCAGTCTCAAAGTTACCTGTTGTATGGCTTTGGGCAGGTACTAAGCTTTTCCCATGCTCTGCCTCTTCATATATAACATAAGGTCAATAACACTTTCTGTTTGTTGTTATAAGTCAATGAGATGATGTACAGAGACCACCTGCAATCGTTCCTGGCATAGAGTAAGTCCCCAATAATTTACTAGTTGATTCAAAAGGATGAATGAATGCATATTCTCTCCTACCTTCAAAAAGGCTTTATATAGCTTATGATAAAAGATACATCTATAGGGAAGCCTGGGTGGCTCAGTCGGTTAAGCATCTGCCTTCAGGTCAGGTCATGATCCCAGGAACTGGGATCAAGCCTCCATATCGGGCTCCCTGCTCAGCCAGAGGTCTGCTTCTCCCTCTGCCCCTTCTCCCATTTGTGTTTTTTCTCTCTGTCTCAAAGAAATAAATAAAATCTTCATAAAAATATATCTATACTGGGAGAATTAAAACAAAAATAAAAGAAACATTAGCCACTCCTAAGTATACAACCAAGAGAATCAAAAACATGTGTTCACACAAGAACTTGGATTCACAGCAGATTATTCATAATAACCAAAAAGTGGAAACAACCCAAATGGCCATCAACTGAAGAATGGATAAACAGAGTGTAGTATATGCATACAACAGAATATGTATATTATTCATGCATAAAAAGGGAGGAAACACTGAGACATGTAACAATATGGGTGAGCCTCAGAGAACATGTGCTAAGTGAAAGAAGTCAGTCACAAAAGACCACATGTTGTATGATTCCATTTATATAAAATGTCCAGAAGAGGCAAATCCCTAGAAATAGAAAGTAGCTTCGTGGTTGCCAGGGTCTCGGGGGAGGGCAAAATGTGCAGAGACTGCTTCATGTGTATGGGGTTTCTTTCTGGAGTGATGCAATGTTCTGAAATTAGATGGTGATGGTTGCACAATTCTGTGAATACACTAAAAGCCACTGAATTGTATACTTTAAAATGATTAAAATGGTTAATTTTATGCTATGTGAATTTTATTTCAATAAAAATTTTTTTTCAAAGAAAGGTTACAAGCCGCATAGAGGATAGGAATTATGCCAGGAATCAAAATTTGATGTTAACTACAATTGATTATTCTGATGTTTATACTTGTTTTTTCCAAACACATTAGCTAAACTTGAAAAAAATGCTTTAATCAGCTAACACAAATATTTTGCAGATAGGATTCTCATATACCACTGGTTCTCCAAGCGTGGACCCCAACCAGCAGCAGCAACATTGCCTGAAAATTCATTAGAAATACAAATTCTCTCGTCTTACAGCCATACCACCCTAAGCGCACCCAATCTCTTCTGATCTCGGAAGCTAAGCAGGGTCGGGCCTGGTTAGTACTTAAATGGGAGAAATACAGATTCTTAGCAGCATTCCAGACCCCCGAATCAGAAGTTCTGGGGATTAGGTCCAGTAATCTGTATTTGAACAGCCCTCTGGGTGATTGTGATGTATGCTAATGATGGAAAATTCACACAAGTGGTAATTACAAGGCTTCTTGATCAACTAGATTTTTGATTTTTACAAATTAAGCTCACAGGAATTCAAGCAACATAAACCAATTCATGCCTAGGGTTCATTGTATCATTATGAGAGCTATAGGAAATCGTATTCTCACATCTCATCATATCCAGCCTACAATCGCTAGATCTTTCTCAAGAACATGGCTATAGAGGGTTTCAGTGCTAACTAGTCTTTGCAAGGGCATGCCCACAAACCCACACTCTTTTTTGTATGCCTAGTGCCTGCTGGGCGGTAGAACAAAGTAAGCACTCAAGAAATGCTTGTGAAGAGAATGCATTCCGAGCATACATGTGCATATGACCATGCTGCGTCTTAACTCATTCATGTAAAACTCCCAGACGTAGGCAAAAGGGTCTTCCAAAATACCATAATGAAAGGAAAGATGAAATCTAATAGTTAAAAGGAAGGAATGTTACCTGTAGATAATAACCCGGAGAGTTTGATGGCTCACTACAACCAATAGATTATTCCAGCACAGAACTCTGTGTTTAAGGGACAGGCCATGTATGAAACTGATCAGAAACATGCTACAGCCACCCACGAACACGTCTTGCTGCACACAGATCGATGTACATATATGCACGATCCCCAGACGCTGACGTACAAAGGAGTCAGCACACAAGCACAGCCAACACTCAGAACTAGAACCAAGCCCGCCTTAACTTATTCTTGAGCCCCATGACTAAGGCAAGGAAGAAGGATGGCCTAGTAGGGAGTATGCCAGAAGAAGCCATTACCATTGTTCTCCAAAGACCCAGGTGTGCCATTGTTAAAGATTTGATCCACATGATTCAATATGAACTCAATCACCACCTGCTGGACCCGAACTGCAAGGAAAGCTGCGTCTCCATTGCAACCAGTGGCTTCGATTTCTTTGGACCTAAATCATGGATGAAACGCACTTAGTGAGTGAGTCTGGCCCACAACAGAAAGCAGTAAGGGGAAGCCAATGTGCCTTCTGCACAAGCCCCATTTCCTAAATGTATACATTTTGTTAATCTCTAGAATATTTTTTAACTAAGACCTATTAAAAGGACTCTCTGAAGGCTGTGAAGCCCAACACACTGAACAAATTTAAAAACAATTACCAGGTATCATACATTGCTAGACTAGAAACATTGTATTTGTAAATATCCAGGAACTGATTTTTTCCCCCCACAGGATCTCTTCCCCACCCCCCCGCCATTGTTCTGTGGGTCAGGTCATCATTTATGAAGTCAAATGAAGCAGTGATCCCACCAAGACCAACAAAAGCCAGTAAGTCCTACAGACAAGAAAGGCCTTTTCAAAAAATTATGACCTACAGACCCAAAACTTTAGCCATATGCTAGTTGTAGCCAGAAAACGCCTGTGGAACACAGAGTTTCCAGGTTAACAAAGAGCTCATGCTAACCCCCCCCCAAAACAAACAAACAAACAAACAAACAAACAAACAAAAAACCACAAAGAGCTCATGCTATTAAAATTATCTTAATTTATGTGTGACAAATGACCACTTAGCTATAGGTTTGTCTTCAAGAGGCTTCCGTTTTGAAGAATCCAATCTTTGTTTCAGTTGGGGGGCTGCTCTGAGCCCATGGGGATGGTGAGACGGTGAGCACGTGGTGGTTACCTGAGCAGGTTTGGCGCCCACACCAGGGCCAGGTTCCTGGCATGCATGTTGGTCTTGCTGCTGAAGGAGGCGATGTGGGCCAGGTGTCGAATCAGGTATTCCAAGGTCCTGTAATGGTTCATTTTATTTTATTTTTTTTTTAACAAAGAAACTTCAGTGCCTGTGTAAAGCCTGACATCTGGAGATAATTTCTGAGTTTGGATTTAAGAGATTCTAAATATTTCTATCTCATGAATTTTGGAGGGATATCAGGAAGGTATCAAGATTGATGGAGATAATCTTCTTGGCCCTAGGCATGCTGGCCCAGGCTGGAGAAGGGGTATGGTTTTGTCAGAAGTCAGCTGAGGCCCTTGGAGAGCCAGAGACAGCTCCCCAGGCCTCCCTTGACCCAGGCCACCATTGCCGGCACACGATCTTGAAACTGGCTCTTATCTCTCTGCTCTTTCAGTAATTCTTCCAGCTAGGGGTAACTTGGTCCCTTGTTAGTTAGATAGCTCATCTCATGGATGAATGGCATCTGTTACTGTAGCCAGTTCTTTTTCATACCGTATCAAAATCTGCCCCCTTGTAAAAGAGGCTTAGAGAACTGGGAAAGGTGGAAAGATAAGGGGCTAACCTGTAAGAACAAAATGGAAGGATGGGATGATGTGAGGGATGGCACTGATGAGCAAACAGAGAGATCAGTCAACCACAAGCTCAAGGGCTACAGCCAAACCCTCCTTAAAAATCAACCTGGATTCCAGAGATATGTTTATGCTATGAATCTGGGTAAGAACCTAGGATATCAAAAAAAAAAAAAAAAAAAAAAAAAAAAAAGAACCTAGGATATCATAGTCATAGCCAGTGATGCTGGCTTGTGTGACCAGAATGACTTCCTGTGAGACTCTGAGGGGTGCCCCACAAGGAAATAGGACATGGGCTGCCCCTTCCTGCCAATGTCTCTGGGCAGGCACCAACTCACTCTGAGGAAAGTTGACCAGTTCACCCACCTCAAAATGCCACAGGAAAGTCACTATCCACTGAACTTGTTCCCTTTTACGATACTAGTCTGCATCTTTGGTGTTCAACCACTTTGAGAGGCTGTGGACTTCTTTTACCAAGGGTTCTTACCTATAATGGGATGGGGGAAGCTCCTGGATAACATTTTGGATTCGGGCCAGTTGGCCTTCTTCCGGGCAATGTGACACTGCTTCCTGTGGAGAAGAACATGAAGCAGCCCAGTGAGTGCTTCAGAAGGTGGACACCCACCTGTGTCTCCTGGTTTTATTTAGGTTTCGGGTACCCCAGCCTTCCAACCAGGCCTAGAGGTCATCCTGCCAAGAGGCATGCTTTCCTAGTAAACACAAACAACCAAACCTGAGTGTTCATGTTGTTCAAGCATCTAACGGTTGAGTGCACACGGGGACATGTGGATTGCTTGGGTCTCTGTGTGTCCTCAGAAGGTTATTGGGTATCTGGTAAAGGTGTATGGTGTGGCGGGGAGAGTGACAGAGATTCCCACTGGGACATAAACAGACAGAGATGGAGATGACAGCGTGGCTCCGTGTTTACTTAGCCAGCTGTCTTCTTGGGTGCAAATAGCTTCTCCCCACCTGGCCTGACACTGTTCCATGACCTCAGTACTCAGTAGCTCATCTACTGTCGTAGGTGCTGATATGAGGAAGCCAGGAAGATGAGCCTTCTCAGCAGGGTAAGAACTTTGTCCCTGAGACCTGATGGTCTCACCTGGACTTGTTCTCTGGTTATTTCCTACATGGGTATTTGTTCTCCCGAGATGGAAACTGAAGGGACCCCAAGAGAAAAGCTGGGCTTTTTTTCTCTGCTCCTTTTCCTGCTTCTGTTCTTGCTAGGACCTACACCTCTCACCTTACGCAGGCCTTACAGAACAGATAACATATGTCCTCCTTGCAAAGGAAGAAAAGTTAATGATCTCTTTGGAGTCTTCCAGCACAACAGATGACACCTAAGGTTGTCATCCTGACGGTGGGGTTGTCAGGATCTGTTTCCAACACCACTGACTCATCAAAATCCCCCGGCTCCAGGGCATAAGTGACTTACAGAGAACACCTAAACACTCGTCTATGTTCCTGGGTTACTGACACAACACATGCACACCACCGTCCTCAATAAAGACCCCAGGCTTCAAGTAAAGATGAGACTCATTCTTCTTTCCTTTCTGAGTCTTCCAGAAAATTCTCTGTCCATATCTACTCTCTCTCTGTCTTTGATACATTCTACTCTCACTTCTTCTCAGCTTGTATTTGATTTCCATCCTGTGAGAAGCCAAGGACCCTCGTGGCTGGGCCTGTGGGACTCTGCTCTGGGTCCTTGGACTCAGCCAGCCTGTATCACTCCCCTCTGCCCAGCACCTTCAAGGGCAGGCAAGGGCATCAGCAAAGGCAGTGTGATCACAGGCTTGCCCAGAGCTTCTGCACAATGCAGATATCCCCGGGCAGGTGCCCCTGTGCCCTGTCCTGAGAAGCTGTCCTGCCTGGGCCCCGGGCTCCAGGGCCCCTTCCAGTGCAGGGCCTGGGTGCTCAAGAACTTAGCCGTACCTAAGCGCTCGGTCAATGATCATCACCTTTCTTTTTTCACTGAGGTATACTTTACATACATTAAAAATCTACCAATCTTGGGCAGCCCGAGTGGCTCAGCGGTTTAGTGCTGCCTTCGGCCTGGGGCATGATCCTGGAGACCTGGGATCGAGTCCCATGTCAGGCTCCCTGCATGGCGCCTGCTTCTCCTTCTGCCTGTGTCTCTGCCTCTCTCTCTCCCTCTCTGTGTCTCTCATGAATAAATAAATAAAAATCTTAAAAAAAAAAAAAAAAAAACAACTACCAATCTTAAGCTAGAGCCCCATGAATTCTTTCACATGCACATACCTGGGTAACCCCGCCGAGGTCAAGATGCGCTTTAAAGACAGCGCTTGAGCTCATGTCAATCCTTACGGCCCTGAATTCACAGGCATATGTGACTTACACAGCCTTGTATTTCCTGCCAGTGCTAGAAACTTGCTCCACATTTGTATATAAGGAAAAGTAAAATCAGGAAATACAGTCCTTAATTTGATAAATACCTCCCCCTGCAATACAACCAGAAACAGGATCCTAAGTGTCGTATAGTTTTCTTATATCTCTTACTTCTGCTCAGGCTTCAGCTGCCATTTTTCACTTGTGTGTGAAGGCTGAAGCTCATACTCTCAGTGATGAGTATTTTCAAGCATGGAAAAGTAGAAGGAAATTTATTGGGCACTTTCTGTTATGCGAGGCCCTATTCTAGGGCCTATTCTAGGCCACACCTGCTGTGTCTGCTCTGTTCTAACTTAGAGAAGCCCTAAGCGCTGCCCGAGCCTGGACTTCTCAGCCCCCTTACCTGTCTCCACTGTTTCCCACAGCCCTCCCACCATCACTGCTGCTGCATCACATACTCATTTATTCCATCCATTGCTTATTGCCGGTCTCCCACGCTAGACGTAAGCTCTGCAAGAGCAGGATGTGATGAGTCCTAGTGCCTAGCGCAGGGCCTGGCACCCAGGAGGCACTCCGTCCGTGTTTGTTGAGTTTGTTATACTCCGTCTAAGGGGGACATCATGCCAGGGCTTTGTCCATCAATTTTCAATTTTCTTTTTCCTTTCCTTTTCTCCCTTCTCATCTCCCCTTTCAATTTAATTGCAGCAAGACATACACAGACATCAGCTGTTTTAAAAGGCTGTCAAAACTCTCTACATGGGAGCACTTGAGATTTTGCTTCCTAAGCACTGGTGGGAGAAAGGAGGAACCAGGGGGGTGACAGTCACAGGTGTTCCAATCCTCCCGCGGGGGTGCAAGCCTGAGAATTGAGCCAGCATAAGCATGATCTCTGTCGAAATCCTCAATTTTCGAGATATGGAGGAGGTGGTGGAGGGTGGGAACAAGAATGGGACCTGGAGTAGGAACCCTGACACCTGTGGTCTTCCTGAGGGCCTCAGGAGGGGAGCCAGGGAGGGGAAAGAAGCTCTGAGGAAAGAGAGGCTGTGGAATGCGGTGTAGACCCTCCCACATTCTATCCTGCAAAGAGGGAAGGGTGGGAAGCCTCTCTTCCTCTCAGCAAACTTTTTCTAAAAATGTATCTGGGGAATAAAGGTGCAGGTCAATTTAATAGCCCTCATGGAAAGTTTCTTTGATATTTTAGGAAGCTGTTAGTCATCTTTGTTCTGCGAGGCTGGGTGGGCCCTCCCCCTAATGCCTGCGGGTCCCATTTGGGATTCTTGTTTATTTCATTGTTCACAGCCTCTCCCCATCCTCTTCAGAAGCCCTCTGGATCCTGTAGTTTCTCCTAGAGGGGTCCAGTCCTACAAACCTATTCTTCATTTCGTGTTCTCCCATTAGGTTGGCTGAACCCAGCACCAGGGAATTGGGGAAGGGGAGTTGAAACTTTGCCTACCCCCATTTTTTGCCAGAGAGAGAATTTCACTCAACTTTTGCCAAGCTCATCTGGCTAACAGTTAAATTTTAAAAGACCAAGGATGAATCTGTGACTACTTACTCTCTTCCAATCAATATCAGTAACATTGGCTTCCTTGCCCTTTGTGGACTTGGTCCAAGATTGGACTCTTGCTCCTTCTGGTGGGCCCCTTGCTCTTGCTTTACCTGTTTGCCTGAATTCTACTGTTGCCCTTATAGTTCAGGTTCTGCTGCCTGGGCAGCTCTGTCTCCAGGGTGGATAACCAACCCATGCCTCTCCTTTCCAACTGCACCCCAGCTACAACTACAGTAAATTATTTTAAGTTATTAGACTAAAAAGTAATCCATGCACACAATTTAAAGAATGAAAGCAACCAAAGGAACACCCAGAAGAAAGTCTTCCTGCCTACTGCAGACCTTCAGAGGTGGTCTCCAGAGGTAACTACCTCTGTGTGTCCTTCCAGACAATCCTTATACCTTTATGTCTTTGTCCCACAAGCTTGATTATGAAAGAGAATTTTTGCTATCTCCATTTGACCTCAAACTTTCAACTGATTAAGTTCTTCTTTCCAGCTTATCTGTTCCCCCAGGCAAAAGACCCTGTGGGCAAAGCATCCCTGAGGGAATCAAAGCTATCCCTCAAGCCCGAAGGACTGCTCTTGAGCCAGCAAGACCCCGTGACTGACCCCAAGACAAAGACCTGTTTGACCTTCACCACCCACCTGCACGTACCCACCCACCTTTTCCCTACATTTTCCTTATATAAACCTGCAAAGTATTTTTGGGTCTTTGGAGACAGTCTTGGAGATGCTAGACCGCGGTTCCCCTGGTGTTGGCCTCCCTGAAATGAATTGCTTCCTTGTTTTGCCACCACTCGCTTCTCTGCCTTTGGATTTTGACAGTGGTAGGCACCCCTGTGCCCCAGCTAGAATTAACGTGATCTTGTCCACCTGCAGTTTCCCGTTATCCTGGTTTGCCTGAGATTAAGGTTTCCCTGGGACATAGGACTTTCAGTGTTAAAACTGGGAAAGTCCTAGGCAAACCAGAGGCAGCTGGTCACTGCCCACTTCCACCCCCTACCCCCACCCCCTTGCCCAGGGGCAGCTCTCTTGAGCTCCCAGACAGTCCGCTTTTGCCTCCTGCCACACACTCGTCACCCACCCCAAGTGACAGTTTAAATGATGTGTGTGGGTTCACAAACCTGTCAGCAAAGGCTTACTAGGTAAACAGTCCCAACATTTTCCAGTAGCTGGAGAGCAGAGAAAGGAAAAACAAGAATGAGCAAAATGAACACTGTTTCTGCCCTCAGGAAGCTGGCAGTTGAATGAGGGAGACTGATCCACTAAGAAGTTAGTTCAACATAAATGTAATACAAAATTAAACACCCCTCTAGACTGCCTTCTCTAAAAATCCCAAATCAGCAACTTTTCTTTTGGGTATAATGATTCCAGCTGAATCAATCTGACCAAAGTTGAATTATTCCTAAAATGAACTTTCTTTTTTTTAACTTGATAAAAATAAAAGGTAATATAGTAGGTTGAACAACTGCTCCCAAAGGTATCAGGTCCTAATCTCTGGAACCTGTAGGTGTTACTTTATTTGGGAAAGGAGTCTTTGCAGATGGAATTCAATTAAAGATTTTGAGTTGAGATGATCCTGATTAATCCGATGGGCCCTAAATGCAATCACAACTATCCTTGTAAGAGGGAGGCAGAGGGAAATCTGACACAGGATAGAAGAGGAGAGGACAATGCCATCACGGAAGCAGAGGTGGGAGTGATGTGGCCACAAGCCATGAGTGCTGGCAGCCACCAGAAGCTGGAAGAGGTGAGGAACAACCCCCCTCCCGAGAGTCTCTGGAAGGAGCACCGCCCTGCTCACACCTTGATTTCAGCCCAGGGAAACTGATTTCAGACTTCTGGGCTCTTGAACTGAGAAAGAACAAATTTCTGTTGTTTAAGCCACTAAGTTCGTGCTGACTTGTTACAGCAGCTACAGGAAACTAATACGTGTACTTAAAATTAAAATATGAAGTATGAAGGAATTAAAAATCACTTGCTAGCCTACCATCCAGACATTATTATTAACCTATTCATGTGTGAAGCATAAAAGAAGCAATCTGCCCGACTTCCCAGCACCAAATATGAACGCTGGCATCACTTCCTATTCAGTTGCACATATTGCTTTCTTCCATTTAATTTTACATTGTGGCCAATAAATATCCTTCAGAAATGTGACTTTTCATGGCTATCCAGGATCAAAAATAATATATTTATCATAATTTATTTAACCTATTCCTTTCCTTATTGTTAGACATACAATCCCCAAATTTTGGTATTATACTACTGCAATAAAGTATTTAGGAGTCAGTTATGTGTGTATACATCTTCTTATTATCTTAGAATGTAGTCCTAAAAATAGAGGTACTGTATTTAAAACATAGGAGCACTTTAGGATACTCAATAGTATTCCTAATGACTTTCTGAGGTGTCCAGTCAATTCACATTTATTTATTTAATTAATACATTCATTATTATTATTCCATTAATATTTCTCTAATTCGATTTTTCCATTGAGATAGTATTCTACTTTAGCTGTGCCAGTGGGTTTAAATAAATCATTTTAAGAATGTGTGACAATGTTAACAGTTATTTCCACATTCCTGAAGAAGTTTTGCTTATATTATCTTAATTTGTTATTGTGATCAAAGAAATCAATTAAATTTTATCATTGATGTCACTAGATTCTACCTATGTAGAAGTCAGTTGCACAGCAAAAAATTTTTATTTTATTTTATTTTATTTTATTTTATTTTATTTTATTTTATTTTATTTTTTTAGTGTCAATACCTTGTTAGGTTCCTGGAAATCTGATGACAAATGGAAAATAATGTTGCTTTGGTATTACCATGTTGCTGTGGGAGAACAGAAAGATTAGCAATATTAGGGAACAAAAGTGGGAAGTGATAAATATGGGTTTTGTTCTGAGCCTATAAGCACGATTTAAGAAAAAACTGTATTTTTGAAGTTTCCAGACAAGAATTCTTATCTACTTCCAACTATCATAAAGTGAAATATAGTTAAAATAAATTAGACTCATTCTGTTCTTTAACATGATGATATTCTATTCTATCATATTCTAAGATGTACTATTATACTGATCAGAGGATTAAAACTATGTAGAAAAAGACAAAGTCTTATGCACAAATTAAAACAAAAATAAGATATATTTTTAGTTAACTCAGATTGGCAGATAATTTAACAAATACCCAGTATTAGTGAGGTTGCAGAAAAAATACTATTCTTATCTCTCTGGAGAACAGTTTGGTAATACATAACAAAATTTTTTTTTTAATTTTATTTATTTATTTATTTATGATAGTCACAGAGATAGAGAGAGAGAGAGAGGCAGAGACATAGGCAGAGGGAGAAGCAGGCTCCATGCACCGGGAGCCTGATGTGGGATTCGATCCCGGGTCTCCAGGATCGCGCCCTGGGCCAAAGGCAGGCACCAAACCGCTGCGCCACCCAGGGATCCCCATAACAAAATTTTAAATAAGAGCTTTTCACTCAATGAATCTAAATCTATTTTTTTCTAAAGATATAAACAGAGAAATGGACAAAGATATGTGTACAAAAAATATTTATTATCATATTATTATTTTTTTAAAGATTTATTTATTTATTCAGAGAGAGAGAAAGGAGGCAGAGACACAGGCAGAGGGAGAAGCAGGTTCCATGCAGGAAACCTGACGTGGGACTCGATCCCGGGTCTCCAGGATCAAGTCCTGGGCTGAAGGCAGCGCTAAACCGCTGTGCCACTGGGGCTGCCCTCATATTATTTTTTTAAAAGCAAAGTGTTGAGAAACAAAAAGTCTAAATGCCCATCAGTAGGAAACTGGCTTCAGAAATTCATTACACATATGAGAAACTTCTCTGTAAAAATAGGGTTTCTCTATTGGTGAGCACAGAAAGATGGTTGCACTGTTGAGTTAATGTATCAAAGCAGTGATAGACAGTATTGAAAAGGGCAAGTGGGAAGAAAGAGACAGATTGAGAGAGATTGAGAGACAGGGAGAGATCTGTAATGATGTCTCCTGAAATGTCATCAGCAGATATGTCTGGGGTGTTGGATTTCCAGGGATTAATACTTTCTCCCTTACGCTTTTTTGTATTGCTTTCATTTTTACAATAAAATTCTATTTCAATTTGGGAAAACAAAACACAACAAAAACACTATGCAAGCAATAAGAGTGAAAGAAGTACCCAAACATTAACTGTAGTTATCTTTGGTGTTTAAGAGAGGAGACAAAAGTTTCCTTTCTACTTTCCTCTATTTTCCAAACTATCTTTTACCAAATATGATTACTTCTAAAATGAGGAAATAATCACATATGGTGATGGTGATTATAATCTGGCAGATTCACATGAGACCCATGACTTTTCCTCCTGGTTCCTGGGAAAGACTCCTCTGTGGTTTCAATGGTTAGAGGCTGCCAATATTTTTGACTTCCACTCAGAGCATGGGGCTCATTTGTCTTCAGCCTTAGATCTTGAGGTCCCCTTAGATCTCTTAAGGTCCACAAACCCTGACACTTCACATCACCTGGTATATGTTGGCTTCTCCAGTAGCCAACCTCTAGGCCCAAGTTTTTTGTGTTTGGGCCTAAATTTTTTTCATTAAAAAAATTAACGTACTTTTAGTAAATGAGATTTTGAAAGTTAAAGTCTAAAGAAGCAGGGAAAACAACAATCTCATCATTGAAATAAATGGCTATTAATTCTTGGAACATCTTTCCCTTTAATTACGTTTTAATATACAATTAGGCATCTGTTCTTTTCCAGTTATGATTATGAGTGTTTCCCTCTATTATTGGAAACTCTTAAATATATTTTAATGGTCCAAATATATATTTGAAATATATATTAAAAAATGTATCCATTTATTCCTATATTATTTGGAATTGAGGAACTTTTTATATGCTCAAAATAAGTTTATTACAGGAGTTATGAGAAAGATTGCTTTCCATGTTAGAGTCTAGATCTGGTCCTTACCAATAATTGCAACTCCTCCATAATCTTAGTTTCAAATATCCCCTTTGACCATCCCACTGTAACAGTCTATTGACCTCTTTGGAATGAATAATCAATGGCAATAGTACTTTTTAACTGTTACTAACTGCCTTACAGTCTCACTTCCCTTCTTATTCAGAAGAAATTCCATGGTCAACTCTTAATCACTCTCTTGCATACACCCTCATGTTTCTCACCCCCCCTTTTTTAGCTGAGCCTCAATCTTGGTTAAACCCATTTCTCCTCCTACTCTACACCTTCACCCCAGCAGCCAAATGTTCGAGTCTGATATTTAATGCTATCTCTACAGACATTCTGTAAGAATTTATTCTTTCTACTTTTTCTACAGATGCCCCTATTTGGTAACCACAGAGCTGCTAGTAAGGTGTCCTGCCCATCCACCCTTCACCAACCCAACTCATGGGCCCAGCCTACACTTTCTCTTGGATGCATTTCCTGGATTCTTTTCTCTTTTCAGCTTTCTTCTTTTATTTATTTTTTATTTTTTTATTTTTTTTTCTTTTCAGCTTTCTGATCTCTCCCTTGACTTGGGTTTGTCCTCTCTCCCACCTCTACTTGCCCACCTCATTCCCCAACCTCCAAAAGAAATACAGAAGGAGAAGCTTGATAAAAATAAACTAGCAGTAGATATATATCTGGAGTCTCACATTCCTGTCCTGCTGTGTGACATCAGTCCAGTCATTTCACATCTCTCGTTCTTAGTTTCCCCTCTACAGTGAGGCACATTTGTTAAGTAAACACAGGGATCATTCTAATTCACCTCTTGAAACAAATAAACATGATTCTGAAACTCTAAAAAAGGAAAAATGTAGCCAATGGACCCACTACCTTACCTTCCTCACTATGGCATCTTACTTCCATTACCTGGCTAAGATAATGTCAACCATCTGGTGAGTTTTATTATTGTTATTTTAGTGCTGAAACTCTCCTTGGCCAGTCCATGAGTCCCACCCAGTAACCATAATGGAAATCCAAACACTCACCGTGAATTTCTCATAGAGCTCATAAGTCAGGAGAGGGTTGGGCAGCTCCCTAAAGTAGAGCTTGCAGAGTGAGCCCACACAGTGAATGTCCTGGAGGTACACTTCCCTTGTCAGATCTGGACATTGATCTGAGCCAAACTCTTGCCTGAAACAACACAGACAGAGACATAACAATCCCAGGAGCATGTGTTCCATGTCAGCAGCTGCTTGGCTGCTAAGGGGTAAAAAGACCCTAAACTGCTGATCTGACTCTATTTTTGACCTTGATCAAAATGACCTTCTATTCTTGGCATAGGGAAAGCACGGGAAGACTTCCACTTCAGGTCTGGATCTTCCCTGTAAAAGCTGCCTTCATTAGAAAAACATAATGCCCATGTACAAATGGATTTCTCAGGCCATTATGTCTCAGTTTCAGTTATGAACAGTAGGGGAAATATGAAAACGATTTGCCAGAAAAGCCTGTTGAGATTTCAGTTCTCCAAAATATTGTTCTAAATGAACTTCTCTGTCTTGGAGGAGAGACCAAAATCAGGGTGAGTCAGATTGTTATCATTCATCTCCATATACTCACGTCAACAAACTTGTTTTATCTGGAGACTCAAACCCTTCTAAGCTGCCTGATACTGACTCTCACGGGATAGATGAGAGTATAAGTATCTTGTGAACAATGTACAGGGGGGTGTTTGGGAACAACATTGGGAACAGCCTTGTTTCTAATTAAAAAAGGATTTCTTTACTAAGGTGATGTGAACAGACTGCCTCAAATAATATATGCTTCCAAGTTAAAAATCTGTTTAAAAAATGACAAATTTGAGCTTTCATACAGAGGAGAAGTTAGGTTTCTCGAGAAGATTCATTTGGTGGCCAATTGGTGGCAAACTCAATGGGACTCTCAGAGCCAGCACTTCAAAACAGCTCCCTGCCCCTTTTCCTGTCACCTGGATCGGATGTCTAACAAAGGGTGGGGAAATCCCAGATGCTGTTGGAACCTGAAAGGAGAGGGGTGGGGCTCCGAAAAGAAAACCCTGTAGCAGCCTTATAAATTCATGGGTGTGTGTTTGTTTTGTTTTTTAAAAGAGAGCAGAGGAGCAGAACAAGAATAATTCGGAGTTTATTCATTGATTTAGCCAGAATGTCCCTGTTGAGGCTAAGGTCGGTCCTTTAATGAAAAAGAATTGGCTATTGCCCAAGTGTTCTCCCACCATACCAGCTATGGTGTGGCAAATTTCAGAGCTAAGAGTAAAACATTAAAAAGTATTTGTTGTTGAAACTCTAAAAAATATCACGCGAGTAAATTCGTGAAATTATGTAAGCACATAGATCTGTTAAAATCTACGATTGCAACAAACCAATTAGTTTTTAACAGCCACCAGTTCTCCAGGAGTAAAAAGGATGTCTTATTCCTTTGGTATAATGTCATTAAAATTGTGAAATGAGGGGGAGGGGCAGAGAATCAAATCAGAGGAAGAAGAAGATGAATTAACTGTACCAACTATTAAATTTAATGGATTAATCTGGTAACACGAATGTTTTTATTGTTTTATTTATTTATTTTTATTTATCATTTATTATTTTTAAATTTTTAATTGATTATTTCTTTGTTTTTATTGTTTTAAAAGTCTACACTTATAACTAAGTGTATAATAAATACACAAAAATAATACCTGATAAAACACTCTATATATACTATATATCTACTTCTTTTATTGTATATATATATATATGTAATACATATAAAACATGCACATACATATCTGTGTTTTGTGTGAAGGCTATTGTACTCTTAATTCAATGTGATAGAAATTTCTTCCAAAAAGCTCTAGGATATATTTTAGAATTGTTTAGGATAAACCTATAGAATTGGAAATAGTTCAACTATCCCTAATTTTTCAGATCTCGGCCTCAACGAGAGAAATGCACAATCATGCAGATTTTTGATTTCCCGACCAACTGAAAAACCAAATGTTGAGTGTGTGCCAACAGAAAAACTAATATCGTCTTCAAGTTCTGAACACCGTGTAACCAGAATCTAACTGAGCTCTGGGTAGGCAAGTGAATGATAACAAATGATGTTATCCTAACTTGCGATTTAAATCATTTGAGTTCAACCAAATCCACCTAAGAAGGATAAACCTGGCACAAGACAAAAAGCAGATTAAAAACCCTCTCAGGAGCTTTTGTTGGAAAGAATTACATCAGACTAGAGGATTTCCTGATTAGATTAAGAACAGCTCGACATCTGAAAACATCACACTTGATCTTCTGCTCTGCTACCCTTCCCACAACCGATTCGGGTTTTTGGTACTCCCAACCTTGGCAGACAGAGGTATGCACAGAAGAAGGATCATGGGAGAATTCTTTGGGGAGCTATTATCTTCTAGCTTACCTTAGCCTTTGTATATTTGAGGTGACTCCCGAAAGCCGATAAATTCCATCCACGATGCCGTGAGTCTCTATAAATTCGGCACAGCTCTTCAATACGTATGGAACTATGTAAAGAAAAAAAATAAAGTATTAGATAGAAGTCTAATTGTCCTTTAAAGATATCCTTTTAAAAATCCAGGTAACTTCAAGGAGAAGCAAGTATGGAATGCGTACGAGTTGCAAGTGGAAGCAATTACTTTTAAAAGGTAGACGATCTTCTTTTGTATTTAAAAAAAATCATGAGGTTTTGTTAGAGTTTAGAAAAGTCATGTGTTTTAAGAGTTGGTTGAGTTTTCTTAAAGAATTTGAAAAATATGCAAACACTTAGATTTTGAAACCAGCAGTGACCTTGGAAATCCCACAACTCAATCTCCTCATTTCACTGGTTCTGCAAGTGTGGTCTTCTGACTGGCAGCATCAGCATCTGCAGCGAACTTGTTGGGTGTGCAAATTCCCAGGCCCCACTCCAGACCCACTGAAGCAGAAATTCTGGAGGTGGGGCCCAGCAATCTGTGTTTTAAAAAACTTCCAGGTGGCTGTTGCACCATACAATTGCCTATTGTACACATGAAGAAACCAAGTGTGCAGATAAATTTACTTACCTCACTCAAGATTATTTGTTGCTTATGAAAAGTAATTAATACATGGGAAAATGCTTATAAGTAAGTACAAGAAAAACAAGGCACAAATTCAAATATACATTGTGAAGGAAAAGAGACTGAAAATGTCTACCAGGATGTTAAAGGTGATTAAAAGGTCAAAGAGTTTTTAAATTTTTTTAATTTTTATTTTATTTTATTTTTTAAGATTTTTTTTATTTATTCATGAGAGACACACAGAGAGAGGCAGAGACATAGGCAGAGGGAGAAGCAGGCTCCCTACAAGGAGCCCAACGCGGGGGACCCAGGGATCACATCCTGAGCCAAAGGTAGATGCTCAACAGCTGAGCCATCCAGGCGTCCCTAAAGGGTTTTTTTTTAAACGTGAGAACCATCCTCCACCAAGATCACTAAAGGGGTCCAACCAGTCATTGATTGACCAGACCACATAAAAGGGACCAACATGGCCTTTTGAATTCCTGCCACTCCAGAAGCTCAATGCCCAAGTAGAAAAGTCTGGATATGCTAGCCTCTCCTCAAGACTGACCCTGATTGGCCCAGCCAGCTGAGTGACACAGAATGGCAGCTACAGGCCTTTTGGGATGGCATGGAGAAAGCAGCAAGTCACTTGCCACTTTGGTCCCTGGAGAGATCCACCTGAGGTCCCTTCATGAGAGTGCTGTGGATGGTGGTTTTTTGATGGAGTTGCCCAAGCCTCGGGCACTGAAGTCTTCAGTTGTGGAGGGGGTGGGGTGTAGGAACTCCGTGAACTACTGCTTGGGTTAGCACTGTGCTCCCTCCCCCCAAAATATATCCAATCCATTAAGGGCTTGGGTTTAGAGTAACACCAATCCATTAACACTTAATGTATACAATCATGCCTGCACACAATTGCAAGTTGGGCTGGATTTTTACATAAGTAGACACCAGGTACTCAGACTCAACACTCTTCCTGGAGTCCCTATTACAATATTTTCTAAACATTTCCCACCATTTCTTTCAACCACTAACTATAATTTTGAATGCTCAGTAAAATTTGTCCTACTTAAAGTATTCCATCCATCTTTCAAAGGCCGTGCACCCCCAGGACCATTCCTCTCCAGGACACATCCATATTTTGCCCTGATCTTTCATGACTGGAAATGGGGAAGGACTTCTTAGTTATCCCAGGTGGGAAGAGGGCCGGGAATGGACTCGGGACTGGAAATATTGAGACCAGCGACTAACAAGGTGGAACCACTCACTATGAGTGAATACAGGGTGGGAGCAGAGTGTGGTGGAGAAGGGGCTGTAAGGGTGGGAAGGGGTCCAGGGCCCCTGCCTGGCTTTCACCAGAAGAGCTATCCTTTGATCAGTCTTATGAAATAGTGTTCTTCGTGAGATTTTTGTCTCTCACCCCATGCCTCTAAGTAATAAATAAATAAATAAATAAATAAATAAATAAGGAGGAAAGGAGAGTTCCAGTGCTTTTTTTTTTTTTTTAATTTTTATTTATTTATGATAGTTACACACACACACAGAGGAGAGAGAGAGAGAGAGAGAGGCAGAGACACAGGCAGAGGGAGAAGCAGGCTCCATGCACCGGGAGCCCGACGTGGGATCCAATCCTGGGTCTCCAGGATTGTGCCCCGGGCCAAAGACAGGTGCCAAACCGCTGTGCCACCCAGGGATCCCGAGAGTTCCAGTGCTTAAAAAAATTCTTTTTTTTTTTTTTTTTGTCTTTGTTTTCTTTAACCCCTATCATGCACAATAATGGCTCAACTCTTTCCCTACCGCACCGAGCTGTTGTTCTGTTGTTTTTGTAACCTGTCTGCCACATTTGGTCTATGATTGAGAAACACAGGTTTAGATATCAAACTGCCTTCATAACTTCAGGCAAAATACAGATGTAATAATTCTGTTTTTCAGTTTCTACATCTATAAAATGAGGATAATAGTGATATTAACCTCATATTTTGGATTGAATTAATACCTGTAAACATTTAGCACAGATCCTGATATATAATAAGCATTCTAAAATGACAGTTATTATTTCTATTTGAAACCTATTTGTGATATAAGTTCATAATTTGTGAGATGTAATCTTAGTTAAAATAACCTGCCTCCTCTCACCCAATGGGTGATTAGGGTAGAGCGAATCAATCTCTTACGAGTTGACACTCATCTCTACTATTTGGGATGGCTTTTGTGTCCTTCTTTGGTTAAATTTTATTTTATTTTATTTATTTTATTTTATTAGATTTTATTTATTTGACACACACACACACACACACACACACACAGAGAGAGAGAGAAATAGCAAGAGAGAGCACGAATGGGGAAGAGAGGGAGAAGCAGGCTCCCATAGAGCAGGGAGCCCAACATGGGGCTCAATCCCAGGACCCTGGGATCATGACTTGAGCTGAAGGCAGACGCTTAACTGACTGAGCCACCCAGGTGCCCCTAGTTAAGTATTTCTGTTTGAAGATAATTTTGCTTGTCTAAAGTCTCTTTTCTATGCATTTAGGTATGTCTTCATAACACAAAGGCAGCAGGATTCAACAGTGTACAGATTTTGAGTTAGAGTCCCGGGGCTATGGTTGGCCTTGGTGTGTTCCACAGTGTGCACTCGTACAGAGGTGTATGGCTATCGTGCCAGGCAGGGCGCAAGTGGACTCAAGAGCTCTGAGCATTCCCAAGAAGGATTCACAACAAAAGCCCTGGACTTGAAAGGCTTTTATAAAACACTCTACATAAGGGGTGGTGCAGGGTCACCCACCCATCCTATCCCATTCTCAGGTAGGGCCCTCCCAGCACCATAGTTCTTAGCTGTAACTCCTCAGGTCTGTTTGGTTTAAAGGTGGAGAAAACACATTCCTGGATGGGGCCTCTGCCGTAAATTTATTCTGGCTTTGATACAGAGGCCCTAGAACCTTTTGTCCACGACTCTGTTTAAACAAGAGGCAATATTTAAACAACTCAGGGGAGGAGGCCATGGTCCTAGTCCCTGAGGAATGTTAGCTTTCCTGGATTCTGGTCGTAGGCTGAGTTGGAAGATGTAGGGATTCTCCATCAAACTCAGCAAATGGGAAAGGATCCACTTAATCTCTGTAATCATCCAGTTCTAGAGCCAGAGCAGTGGTTTTCTGACTGTGGCCCTCAGGTCAGGTATTCAAGCAGCAGCTGCCTCCAGGAAATTCTGAGGCGTGCTGAGGTTGAAGAACCATTAGACTAGACACGGGCTTCTCCTACTTTAATGTGACACAAATTGCTGGGATCTTGTTAACATGTGCGTTCTAACGGGGGAGGAGTGTCAAGAATTTGCATTTTTAAGAAATTCCCAAATGATAGGAACATTGCCCTCCTGCTTCCCACACTCAGGGTAGCAAGGGTCTAATGGTAATACTGGTGCATGAGTGATGCTGCTCGGGCTACTAGGAGTTTAGTCTCAAAGTCTCACATTTCTTTAGACTGTTGTACCTGAGGTCCAATCAAACTGGGGACAACCTAGGATTCTGGGCAGGGTAGAAGTTTGACACAAAACAGCTAAACAGTGATAGATGGAAAGAAAGCTTTCACTGTCAACTCGGGCATGGGTGATGTTAGAGGTCAGTCACAGAGCTGGTTCTGCAGATTTATCATGGACTCAAAGCACCTGAAGTCCCCTCCTACAGAGGTACACACCGTTGCTGATTGTGATATAATGTTCTAAGTTCTTTGAACTGTTGTGCTGAAGGTTCTCAATGACCCTTTTTTGTTTTATTTTTCCCGGATCGACAATCTTGAATGTTAAATTTTAATCTTGAGCACAAAATAAATCTTGAAGTATTCTGATGGAAAAGAAATACTCTGCCTTGGATTTATGCTTTCCAGTTGACACATTTTAAAGTCCTGTGGCTAGTTTGATCCAAACTGGTGCAACTAAAAGACATTTTATTCCTTATAAAATAATGTGGGGGCACTTCTTCCCTCAATTCCTCACCTCTCCAAGGGTTTAGTGTAATCATTTCTCTGTTGATTCATTTCTCTGAGTGCCCCCAGAAGTAATGTCTGCTAAACTGCCCCACTTCCCTTTGTAGCCAGGACCTGATCAGATATGGACATAGAGATTGGAACAAGCACAGTTTTACTTGGTTACTTATGTGGTTGTGGCAGCCATGTGATTTCATAGTGCAAATTGTATTTGGGTTTTAGGAAAACATGATCCTCTTTCCTCCCTGTTCTGGATTTTTGTTAAGGTCTTCTACTAATCAGATATCATCCCTCTCTGAGTCCTGCATTCCTAATCTTTAAAGTGAAGTCTAGAAGCACCTTGGTGGCTCAGTAGGTTAAGCGTCTGCCTTTGGCTCAGGTCATGATCTTGGGGTCCTGGGATGGAGCCTCAGGTCATTGGGCTCCCTGCTCAGTGGGGAGTCTGCTGCTTCTCCCTCTGCCCCTCCCCTTGCTCTGCTTTCTCTCTCTCTCTCTCTCTCTCAAATAAATTAAAAAATATATTTTTTTTTAAAAAATAGGGGCCCCTGGGTAGCTCAGTGGTTAAGCATCTGCCTTCCGCTCAGGTCATGATCCTGGCATCCTGGGATCAAGTCCCATACTGGACTCCTTGCAGGGACCTGCTTCTCCCTCTGCCTGTGTCTCTGCCCCTCTCTGTATGTCTCTCACGAATGAATAAATAAAATCTTAAAAATAAATAAAAAAATAAAGTCTAATGTTGTATACACACAATGAAATCCTACTCAGCCATAATAAAGAATAATATAGCTAGCATATGGGCGAGACGTCAGACTATAAAAGAGTACATGCTGTACACTCCCGTTTATGTTAGAAAATGCCACTAATTTATAGTAGGAGAAAGCAGGGGAGAGGCAGGAGGTAGGAATTGGGAAGTGGTCAGGGAAATTTTCTGGAATGAAGGATATATTCATCATCTTGACTGAGGTGCCAGAAAGGACTAAGGGCCATGGGTGAGTGAAGAAGAATTGATGCTTGCAGGAGGAAGGTCAGAGAGTAAGGGAGATAAGCCCCTGCACAGAGAAGAAAGTCTCTGAGAATGTGCCACTGTGCATAGGGCAGAGAGTGAGGTCTTTTTTTTTTTTATTATTATTCATGGGAGACACAGAGAGAGAGGCAGAGACACAGGCAGAGGGAGAAGCAGGCTCCCTGCAGGGAGCCCGACGTGGGACTCGATCCTAGGACCCCAGGATCATGACCTGAGCCAAAGGCAGCCGCTCAACCACTGAGCCACCTGGCTCAACCACTGAGCCACCCAGGTGCCCCGAGAGTGAGGTCTTTAAGCAGCATTGCTATCTATGCTCTGACTGAGGTGGCCCTATGGCACTTTTTTCTTGAGATGGAATAAAGATTTCAATTACTTTTCCATTACTCCTGGCTGTCAGCTGAGAACTTCCCAGCTCCCCTCCAACCCCGGTGAATCTAAGAGCTGTCACAGTGGCTCCTGGAAACTTCTCTCTCTGCTAGCTCCTGCTCTTTATTTCTGTTCCACCCTTTCTGTCCTGCATCTCCGGCTTTTTTGTCCCAGGTCCCCTCTACCCTCTTTGAGTCTCAGCTTGCCTAGAGGTCACTGTCCTCCGCGATTTCCCCTCTGGTTCTTCTTCCTCCTCTTATTGTAACTTCTTTCTACTCTCTTCCTCCTGGCCTAGTGTGCAGTTAAAGAAAAGTTTGAAAATGTGTGGTATTGATTTTTTTTAATTTTTAAAAAATACTTTATTTATTTATTTGAGAGAGAGAGAGAGAGAAAGAGAGCACAGGGGCAGGAGGGACAGAGGGACAGAACCTCAAGCAGACTCTGTCCTGACTATGGAGCTGACCAGGGATTGATCTCATGACCCTGAGACCGCAACCTGAGCCAAAACAAAGAGTAGGATGTTCAACGAAGTCACTCAGGCACACCTGCATGGTATTGATTTTTAAAAGTATAATGTTCCCTGTTCTTTAAAAAGGCAAATTAACTGCTTTTTAATTTTCTAAGGAAAAATAGTTAAATATATTTTCTAAGGAAAAATAGTTAAATATATTCAGGCTTTGGCATGTTTCCCTAGGAAGAAAGTTTTTTTTTTTTTTAATTTGAATCCTTAAAAAATTCAGATATAATTCAAATGCTGTGAAATTCACCCTTTCAAAGCATATAGTTAAGTGGTTTTGAGTATATTACAGAGTTAAGCAACCATCATATTTCAGAACATTTTCATTACCTCAATTCCAGGATATTTCCATATATGTAAGCTTACTTCATTGCAACAATTTTTGTAATAGCACAAGATTGTCCATCAATAGAAGGCCGCTTTATAAATATAGAACATCCATATAATGAAATACTATATAATTATTAAAAGGAATGAGAAAACTTTCACGTACAGATACAGAGTGGTCTCCAAGGTATATTGTCAAGCAAAAAGAACAAGATGGAGACAAGCATGACAGTATGCTAGCAACTGTTTTTTAAAAGGAGAGAATAGAAGAATAGACATGCAATTCATTTGTATATGCATTAAATATTTATGCAAGGACACATAAGGAAGTCATTAGTTTAGCTGCCTACAGGACAAGGAATGAGGGGGTGGGCTAGGGCTGTAAGAGGGAGACTTTGCATCATATATTTGCATCATATTGTTTTATACTTTTGAATTTTGCCTACAGGACAAGGAATGAGGGGGTGGGCTAGGGCTGTAAGAGGGAGACTTTGCATCATATATTTGCATCATATTGTTTTATACTTTTGAATTTTGCACTATAAGAAAAGATTTTCATGAAAAATGAAATTTAACAACAACAAAAAATGAAATTTAACAAATACTGACTGCAAGCCTGATCTTATCCAGCACTGAGTTGTGAGCTCCTTGGGGCACTGAAGACAATATTGTGTCTCATTCATCCAGAAAGCATTGAAAACAAGGTACCTAGGGCACCTTGGTGGCTCAGTGGTTGAGCATCTGCCTTCAGCTCAGGTCATGATCCCAGGATCCTGGGATTGAGTCCCACATCAGGCTCCCCACAGGGAGCCCGCTTCTCCCTCTGCCTATGTCTCTGCCACTCTCTCTCTTTCTGTGTCTTTCATGAATAAATAAATAAAATATCTTTAAAAAAATACACACACAAAAAACCCCCACAGGCACTCAAGATGTTTTGCTGAATAGGTGATTGGTCATTTTTCTCCAGATGGGGTTTTCCATGCTCCATGGATATCTAGATCCCATACTCATTGTGTATCAGGCATTGCATTAGAAGTTTAAAAAAAAAACCAGCATTCTCCATTCTATAATCATAGCCAATTGACGAAATAGGTGGAATTCTCACTTTTAACAATGTGACACTTGATTCTGATTGGTTAGGTAAGCTGCCCAACATCACACAGCTAGTAAATGTCAGAGTTGAGCTCCAAAGCCAGGTGTGACTGACTCCAAAGTCCATGTTTTTTTTCATAGTATTACAGTGTGTGTGTGTGTGTGTGGGGGGGTTTGCTGGAAAAGCCTTGCCACCATGAGTTGGTGGCCAAGTATGGAGATAGCATTTGAGAAGAGCTGATCAGTTATTGCCCTTTATCACCCAAATGCCTGAAAATCTACCACTGCAGGGCTTAGGCATTTAGTACCTAGTGGTTAATATCTATTTCAAAATTCTTCTTGAAAAAGTTCCAAAGGCAATATATGTTGATTTTTAAAAAATGAAAAACACGTCCTGATTTTAAGCTATACTATAAAGCTATAGTAACCAAAACTGGCATAGAAACAGATGAATAGATCATGGAACAAAATCAAGAGCCTAGAATAAACCCAAGTATATACAATCAACTAATATTTGACAAGGGAGCCAAGGACACTTAATAGAGAAAAGACAGTTTCTTCAATAAATGGTGCTGGTAAAATCATATATTTACCTGTGAAAGAATGAAACCAGACTCGTATCTTACACGACTTACAAAAATTAACTTGAAATGAATAAAGTTTAAATATAAGATCTGAAACTCTTAGAAGAAAACATAAGGAAAAAGCTCCTTGACATGGGTCTTGGCAATGAGCTTTTGGAGAGGATACATGAAGCACAAACAACATAAATCAAAAATAAACAAGTAGAACTACATAAAGCTAAAAAGCTTCTGCACCTGGGGCTCAGTGGATTAAATATCTGCCTTTAGCTCAGATCACGATCCCAGGGTCCTGGGATCAAGCCCCGTATTGGGCTGAGGAATTGAGCGCTGAGCAGGGAGCCTCCTTCTCCTTCTTCCTCTGCCACTCCACCACCCCACATGTGTGCTCTCTCTAATAAACAAAATATTTAAAAAATTTTTTTTTAAAAAGCTTCTGCACAGCAAAAGAAATAATCAACAAGTGAAAAGACAACTTAGAGAATGGGAAAAAATATTTGCAAAGCATATATCTGATTGGGGTTAATATCCAAAGTATGCAAAGAACTCAATAACTCAAAAGACAAAATAAAACACAAACAAAAATAAACTAAAAAACAAAACACCAAAAAATTCATTTAAAAAATGGAAAAAAGACCTGAAAAGACATTTCTCCAAAGAAGCTATATGAAAGGCCAACAGCCATATGAAAATATATGCAATATCACTAATCATTAGGGAACTGTAAATCAAAACCACGATGAGGTATCACCTCATGCCTGTTAGAATGGCCATCGTGAAAAAGAGAAGAGATAAATTCTAGTGTGAATGCAGAGAAAAAAGAAACTTGTGAACTGTTGATGGGATTGTAAATTGGAATAGCCTCTATGGAAAACAGTATGGAGGGTGAAAAAAAATAGAACTACCATATGATCCAGCCAGTCCACTTCTGGGAATATTTCCAAGGGAAAGGAAAATACTAACTCAAAAAGATATCTGCACCTGCCTGTTCAGAGCAGCATTATTTACAATAGCCAAGACATGAAGACAATCCAAGTGTCCATCAATGACTTGTACACACACACACACACACACACACACACACGGGAATATTACTCAGCCATAAGAAAGAAGGAAATCCTGCCATTTGCAACAACACAGGTAGACCTAGAGAGCCTGATGCTAAGTGAAATAAGTTAGAGGACGGTATTTACTGTATGATCCACTTACCCGTGGAACCTTAAAAACAAAACAAAACTCATAGAGAAAGAGATCAGAATTGAAGTTAACAGAAGTAGGAGGTAGGGGGAGAAGAACTATAAGAAAGGTAGTCAAAAGACTTCCAGTTGCAAGACAAATAACTACTAGGCATATAACCTTCAGCATGATGACCCTCATTAACACAGCTATAGGACATTGTAGGAAAGTTGGTAAGAGAGGAAATTCTGAGAGTTCTCATCACAGAGAAAAAAATCTTTCTTTGCTTTCTGTTTTTATCCTAGCTACAGGAGATGATGGATGCTAACTAAACGCTGTTACCATTTCACAATACATGTAAGCCAAACCGTTATTCTGCACACTTTAAACTCACACAGTGATGCCAATTATATCTCAATAAAACTAGAAAAAATGTGTAAAGAATAAAAAAAAAATCCTGGTAGTATAAACAAGCAAGAAACAAATATGAAGACTACACAGTGATGGTCTCTGTTTCATACGACCCTTCCCTAAATCTTATATGATAAAAACAAATAATACACACTAAAATGTTAATAGTAGTTACCTTTGGTTGCTAGAAACCAATTTTTTCTTTGCTATATTTTAAATTTTGCTTTTCTGAATTTTCTGTAATGAAGATCTGGTACAAATAAATTTTTTTTAAAGAAAGACACAGGTTTTTGGAAAACAAGTTTCATTAAAGAAGCCAGAGGGCCTTCTGAAGTCAGTGAGGCAATTTCTAGATGTTGAAATGACCCCACTGAGATAATCACTCCTTGTTAAATAGAAGTATTTGCCTAACCTGCTGGCCTGGCGTGGCCAAGGACCAGGTCTGTTCTACAGTTGGGCCCATGATGGCGGACTGCATCCTGGAGTCCCCTCCCCTTCGCACGTTCACCATCTCAGATACCAAGTCAAGTCAGCTGTTTCTTGTGGAAATGGGATCCTCCCTCTGGTGCCATACACTGACTTGCCCCAGCTGCCATCAATGCACCCCCTCCTTCCCAGTGGCAAGGATTCTCCTTAGTATAGAGAAGCCGTCTAGCCCAAAGGACACAAAGGTTGAGTAAGACTCTTGTCCTCAGGAAGACAAGAAAGGAATGGAAATGACTGTGCACCTACTTTGTGCGGATCCCTGAGCTCTACACTTCCAACCATTATTTGTACCCGATGCACAAGCACCGTATGAGGAAGGTATTTATTATCCCTGCTTTATAAATGAGGAAGCTAAAGCTCAGAGGTATTAGGGAACTTGGCCAGTACAAAAATATCAAGCCGGCTATGTCAAGGGCTCTAGAGAAGCCCAAAAAATGTGACCAAAGTCCTCCTAAAGAGACTACGCATGGTGCAGGAGGTCAGGCAGGGCTTTGAGGTGTTGAACAAAAAGAGGTTGTGGGCATTTATAGGTGCTGACGGTACAGAGGGATCACACTAGAGGATGCTGGGACAGGACCCTCACCCCGAAGGGCTCACATGTTGTGACGTAAGTGGATAAAGAAGGACCAATCTAGGCTATGTGGTACAAACTCTCCACACTGGTTTGAGGGGTGATGGGAGATGCTATGACGTGACCTGACGCAACATGATGTTATGTATCTAATATATACCACTACACACACAGGACGCTTCCTTAAATGCCTGGCATATAACAAGCACTTAATAAATGCCTCCCACCTTCCCACCTGGTATAAACAAGGTGGGAAAGCAAGAAACAATGTGGTGAATTCCAGGAATGCTGACTAGACCAGTCTGGCGAAGAAGCGTTCAGGTAAACTGGGGGAGTTTTTAATGACAGCCCAGGAAGATTTTGTTCTGTCTTGATCTTCACTGCCAGACAAATCTTTCTAAAACACTAACTTGATGATAAAGCTAGCCTACTCTGGAACATTCGGTGGCTCCCTGTTGCCAGTAGGATGATGTCCAAGCCTGGCAGCCCTAGGACCAGACTCTCAGCTGCCTCATCAGGGCTTACCCTCAAATTCTTCCTGGCAAGGGAACAGTCCTTTGAGAAAGTTGGGCGGGGAGAGGAGATACTGTGAGGGAAAAGACCTACCCCAAGCCTGCTGCTCCAAAAAGAAAAAAAATGAAGGTTAAATGTAGAGGACCTCTGATACTTTGCTGAGAATGAGAGAGAAGGGGAGAAGGCTCACTGTTTTCTAGCTCATTCCTGAAATTTCTCTAAGAAAGGAAAGTGCCTTTCTGACTCACAGGTAATAGGCTGGGGGGCCCCTGAGTGGCTCAGCGGTTGAGCATCTGCCTTCATGACCCCAGGTCATGATCCCAGAGTCCTAGGATCGAGTCCCATGTCTGGCTCCCTGCATGGAGCCTGCCTCTCCCTCTGCCTGTGTCTCTGCCTCTCTCTGTGTGTCTCATGAATACAGTAAAAAAAAAAAAAAAAGAAAAGAAAGGCTGGTTGAGGACAGTTAAATATCTGGGGCCACACATCCTCAGCGAGTTAGTGGGCAAGTGGAAACAGCCTCGGAGGGGCTGGCCAGCGGGGTAGAGGACGGAGACCTCTGTGGCCCCGAGGAAGGATGGTGCTGAGGAGAGAACAGGGGGGGACGGGATGGGGTCGCTCACAGGGACAGCAAACCTCCCAGGAGCTCCTCGGCGGCTGGGGCTTAGCAGGCCCGGTTCACCCTGTACACGGGAACAGCACAGAAGGACCTGGTCCTGTGGCTGGCAATGGAGGCCTCTGGGCTCTGTGTCATTTGTAGACCTTTTTCTTTTATTTTTTTTTAAAGATTTTATTTATTCATGAGAGACCCAGAGAGAGAGGCAGAGACAGAAGCAGGCTCCCTGCGGGGAGGCCGACATGGAACTCGATCCCAGGGCCCCAGGGTCACAACCTGAGCAGAAGGCAGACGCTCAACCACTGAGCCACCAGGTGTCCCAGACTTTTTATATGCTCATCCTTCTTACTGTCTGACTTTGTTCTCAGGGTACCCGTGGGGCAGGCATCACTCACTCCACAGGGCTGACCTTCCAGTCACACCCCAGCATACACCCAGGCCCAGCTTGTGAGCATCCATTTCCTTTTCATTGCCAATAAATCACTTAAATCCTCAATTTAACTGCATGAAGACCACAGCCAGCTTTGGTCACCTGTTCAAGGTTTTATTTCCTGGACCAGCAGCCCCACCCTTTCTTGCCTTTCTTGCCTCTCAGGATGCTGCGGATAGAGGCTCGGCCTTGATAACACGGACTGACCGCATCTGCCTCCAGGAAGAGTCCCAGGAGGGGAGTTGAGCAGGGATGGGAGCTGAGCAGGTTAACTAGAGATAAACAGGGAAAATAAACCTGCTTCTTGAATAGTATGCTTCACTAACACCAATCATCTTAAGAATGAGGACAATGTCACTTTTTTTCTCAGCTGAGTGTGTCTGGGCCACATTTTTTTTTTTTTTTTTGCATGCCTAGTGGATGGTCATGGGAGGCACTGATCAAATGCTCTGTGGGGTGTCATGCTTAATGATCATTATTCATTTAACTCTCACAACTCTGAGGTGTGGGCATTCCTATTCCTATTTCATAGTTGGGCAGCAAAGGTGCAGTGGAGTTGGATGATTAGTCCACGGTCCCACAGTTAGTGGCAAAGCTGGGACACAATTACAAGCCTCTTCGAGTCCAAAGTCCATGCACTTTCCAGGACACTTTACAAGCATAACCTCCAAGCTAGGGAAACTGAGGCACAGCCCAGGCATGGGGAAGACTAGAGAGCAGCAGGAAGCGGAGATGATTTCCTGTCCAAGAGCAACTGATGATGGACAAGGATGTAAAACAATGAGGTAAAGAAAGCTGAGTTTTCGCCCTGACTCCAAGTACCAGATTGCAGAATTCCGAGGAGAGCAACTGTTCCCCTTTTGAATTTTCCCACGGGTACTAGGTGCTGCGTAATTAGCAGTTAAAGCCACACGAATCAGCTGTATGGCTTCCAGGAAAAAGAAAAAAAGCCATTCCCAGCCTCAGACTTTCATCTGTCCCAGGAGCAAGTTTTGGATCTAGATGACTGCTAATGTTCCCCCCAGGTTGGACATCCTGCGACACATGAACTTCCTGGTGGAAGCTGGGCTAGAGACCTAGAAGGTGGACTTGACTCCTACTGGAGGCTTGTATCTAGGTCTTCAGGGCAGACCGTTAGTTTGTGTAAGTTTTGTGTTGGCTTCTTACTTGTGTGAATGACTCCTGACCTTGCCCTTCCCGTATGAATGGAAATTTGTGTTAAATAAATATAAACTTTAATCTCCAAAGGTTTACATGTATCTCCTTTGGTATAACTGGACTCCCATGAGCTCAATGATATTTTTGTTATTAGATGCCAGAGTCCCCCAAGGACTCAACTTTAAATGGTGGGTGGGAGTCCATCTGAAGATCCCTACCCCCACCCCACCCCCAGCCCCACCTGAGGTGACCCTGCCCTGAGGGTGAGAAATACCTTCTCTTGCTTATTGTACCTTCTGGTTTCCCCGGGAGGCTCAGCTTCCTAATGGTTTCCAGACCTATGGCACCATGGGTTCTTTTCATTTCTGTGTTTTTCTAAAATCAAATTTGCTGATGAAAGATGAGGAGCATTTAGAAAAAAACAACTTCATCACCGGCCCTCTAGGTCCATGCGAAGAAAAGCCAGGTAGTGCTTATCAGCTCCTCGCTGTACCCCCTGTCCCAGCATCCTTTCATTTCCTGCCCAATATTCCCGAACTGCAGGCAGCCATTGTTTCCAGAACAGCTCTGCTTGGAAGCCTGGGTTCCTCGGCCTCCCAGCGCTTCCTGTTGTTACAAGGCCTCTCTTTCCTGCTGAAAACAAGGGCACTTCCCTGCAGTATGTAACCCTTTTGGGGCAACTCATTTCTTACATGAGCTTGTTTTGTGCTTGCAAATACTAGGTGCTCAGTAAACTTATTTCATTTAACTATTAAAAAATTATTATTATACCAATACTGCACATATAAAGATATAGATGAGCAAAAGAAAAAAAAATCACCAAATCTCACCCATTCTGTTAGCACTTAAAATCTCTATGGCGTTCATACTCTAAGTCTCTGCATCAGGCATCTACATACACAGAACTTACCATAGGACCTGGGCTTGAAGACATGCTCATTCCCAATGGGTGAGACAGGCAGGGAGGCCTGCCTGGAAACCAGCCTCTGGAGGGTCTCAGATACTAGCCTGCAAAAGCCCTTGGCAGCTTAAGGAAAGTATAAGAGATTCCCCTGCAAAGTCTCAAGACTACTCTTACAGAAAGAGAGAGCTCTTTAAGAATTTTGTTAAAAGAATTCGGGAGGAGCTCCCAGGGCAATTGAACATGAAGGGATTGGGGAGGTGGCAGAGGGATGACATTGTTGGGGTTTTTAGGAATCAGAGTCTACTCAAGCCATCCCACCACCAGCTGCCAGAAAGAGATTTTGAAAATGCAGATCTGATTGTGTTTCTCCTTTGCAAAGACCAAGGTCCATAGCAGGGCTAGCTGGGTCTCTCTGGTCCCTCCCCCAGCACTTTCTCTAGTCCCATCAAAGTTCCACAAAGACCACTGCTCACACCTTTGCCTTCTCCTTCCTCCTACTGAAATGCATCATCCCACAACTCTCCTGTAATCTCAAATGGAATAAATTGCCTCAAAGAAGACACAAATCTCTGCTGTATTGCCTAGAACCCTGGACATGACCCTATGATGCAAATCAAGGTATCCTGATTTCTGGAGTTTCTGTTTTGTGGTCCCAAGGAACACAGTTGAGGCATAGGATGTAGAATATTTCAGAGACTAACACGTTCCCCTTCCAACTTTTTCTATGAATCAGGAGGATCCCAACAAAAGATATGCTCCTGCAGAGAGACTTCACCTTCACTTTGTAGGTAATGTATTACCCTTCACATAAAATCAGGCAAAAATTAGGAGCTACCTGTGGTTTATTAAAACAGCAAGGCATGCTGATATTCAAGCTTTTGATCTTAAGTCTCTGCTGCTCAAAAATGACCTCCTATTCTCTGAACGTCTTCTATCAGGAACCAGCATTCCTTCAGAGAGGATACTGCAACGACCAGAACGTGCTCACTCCTCTCCCCACTCACAACGGTTATACCTCTGTCTTTACAAGTGATCTTCAGCGGGTATACCTAGGATTAAGGCTCTGTAACGAAGATGGCACAAACGACTACTGTCAGATTTCTAGATACCTTTTGAGAGGAGGAGGCCGTCATAATATATAAAGGATGCAGACAACTAGTGAAGAAAATGCTAGTTTACCGCTTAGATACCTTCATTTCTTGAGTTCGAGGAGCTAGATATCAAACAGATCTCTTTTGCTTTAAATTTCTAACTTTTGTTCTGCTTTTTCCTTAACGGCTTCAGAACTGGAATTTTCTGCAGTTTGCTATTTGCAATAGAAAATGTAAGTGCTGGATCTGATCCAAGGGGAGCCCAGGGACGGGCAACTTTTCAATGCTAAGGGTTTCTCGGGTACTTGGAGTCAAGGAGGCCTCTGGGGCACTCTGGGCACCAGCAGGCGGCAGCTCAGCCAGGGTGTAACAGCCTAGAAGAGGCTCCAAAGGGAGACTAAGTCTCTACTCACATTTGCATACAAGGAAGCCACTGTAAAGCTTCCGTCAAGGAAACAATGGCAAGAAATTGCTATTTTAAAAGACGAATCAGGATCAATCATAGGGAGGAAGAGAATCAAGAGGTGGAGAGAGCTTCTGGGAAAAATCCAGGCACTGAGAGACTCACCTCCAGGTCACTTCCTCTGGGAAGCCACCTCTGATCCCAAAAGGAGGGAGTACTTATTACACAGTTTTAGAGTAGCTGATGTCCACTTGATACTTAATTGAGTGGTTCTGTTTTTGTGTTTTTAAACAACTGCTTTTTATCTATTCTGTAAACTCCATGAGGAGCCATTCCATCTTACTCAACTTACAAGACCCTGCTCATGACCTCATCTGACAGTCCAGGAATTGACCCATTCCCGAGGAGCACCTGGAAGAGGGCAGTGAGCGCTCCTGGATGAACGAGTGGAAGGAAAGGTTGGCCCACGGGTGCAGGCGTCAACTGGACGTCATGGGGAACACGGCACGATGCTAAAGACCAAAGTAGAGGCAAAGTGCACCTCTGTCTCAGGTGCTTTTTTTCTTCCGAGCTCCGTATTTATTTTCTCCTTTCTGGCCACCCCATCCCCACCCCCGAGCATTTACTCCATACTTTACTTCCACTCTCCACCTCTCAGGCACCCAGCATCCTGGAATTTGGGAATGTCAGAGTCGCAAGGGACCGTACGATCTTCTTGTTGAACCTGCTTGACTTGGTGCCAGGTAAACAAGGCTCAAGAAAGTCTGGAGACCTATTCACTTAGCTCTAGAGTGGTAGAGAGATCTAGAATTGAAGAGAGCCTGAGGAAAGGGGGCAGGAGTACGGAAAAGTGAGTAGGATTTCCTCTTTTCAGTTTTGAGGATTAGGGTTTAAATACCTGGTAGGCCTCTCTCTGGCCTGGACTAACTAACACTTTACTGCCAGAAGCAATTTATGATATTTAAGCTTAGGCACACCCTTCACAGTCAAACCAAATTAAGTGTGTCTCTGGAATCCCCACACGTAAAATGCTGTGCCAAGCTCTGGGGATTCAAAGAAGTATCTTATACTTATGAGACCCTGCCCATGACCTCAGCTTAGAGTCTAGTTAGTTCAATTACATGCAGTTAAATTGTGGGTGGAACAAAAATGTCAGGAAGAGCCCTTTCAGCTGTCAGGCAGGAGTCGGTCGGGTGTAATGATATCTTTCTGGAGAGAGAGGAAAGGGAGTCAGCTGCCAGAGGCTGTCTCTCCTCTTCTTCAAATGTGCTCAATCTTCTTAAAAAGTGAGTAGCTGATCCTCAGCAAGGAGGAGGGGTTTATTTATTGTTTTAAAGACCTCCGATTCCCGGTTAAAGAGGATGTAGGCTTGCATTGAATTGTCTCTAAGTTCCCTGAAGAGAGATGGGAGTAGGAGGCTGTCAAGGCCCTCTCAGAGCAGCCTGTGGCCGGAGTGTGGGTGTGGGAGGGTAGCCTCAGGGCAGGGGCTCTGGTGGGAACACAGAGGAAGGCAGGCCTGAGCTCGTCGGGGAGACTCTAGGGACTCACTGAGAAGATCAGCTCTACATGGAGGACAGAGCAGCCCTGGTGCCACAGGACCCAGGCGATGGGACCAGCTCTCAATCCATGGGATCCAAGAGAGGCAGTGTGCACCTGGGTGACCATGTGAAAGGGGTGGGTAAAGGCTGACGGAGCCCTTCGTGACTTAGTCTCAAGCACAGGCTTCATCTTGGTCATGTCCCAACATTTTGGGTTGGAATCATTCACTTAGCTTATGTAATAGCCATCTCTCACTTATCTGGGAAGAGGGACAGATCAAGGAAGAGAAAGGAGTCCCTGCCCTAATCTTCTCCATTATTCAAGCTATGCCCATGTCCCACCCTCTCCATGAAGGTTTCCCAGATTCATCTGTCAATTAAGTATTTTTTTGGCACCCACTCCATGCTTGGGTGGTAGGTGCTAGTGTCAAGGACAGGACGGGAGGCAACACAAGAGGCCCCATCTACAGGGATTTGAGTCTAGTGGGAAAGAATTCATTGAAATGAATCTCCTTTACTGTTCCTGGTTAAGGGGATAAGTTCTGAAGCCACTCTACTGGGGTTCAAGTCCTCCCACTGCACCTTCCTACCAGTGAGACGTGGGCATGTCTCCTATAAGTCGATGCCATAATCCTGGTGTCCTTGTCTGGTTCCAGTTTATGCTTATTGTTCTGTGTGATTACAAATAGTAATCCCTTTCACTTAAAAATGTTTCCCAACTTGGGTAAAAAAATTATATGGTTACCTCACTTTTTTTTTTTTAAGGGGGGAAAGGGCAGAAGGAGAGAGAGAGAATCTTAAGTAGGCGCCACACCCAGCACATAGCCCCATGTGGGGCTCGATATCACAATCCTGAGATCATGACCTGAGCCGGAATCCAGAGTTGGATGCCTAACCGACCAAGCCACCCAGACATCCTTGGTCAGTTATAAACTGGAATCAATAATAAAATCTACCTCCTAGGGTAGTTGTGAGGTTTAAATAAAATAATCTGCAAAGTGCTTGAATGGCATCTCAGTAAGCTCCCAATAAATATTAACAATTGCCATTGTTGCTTTCATTGTGATTATTGTCCCTTTGGACTTTGGTCCTCTAGGGTGAGTGGGACCTTCTCAGAGACTCCTCCCTGAATTCCCTGCACCCAGCACCGTGCCCTGCACAGAGATTTTGACTCAAAATCTACTCAAAGGCGCCAGGCCACAGGCCATAGCCACAGCAGAGTGAACCTGCCGAATAGCAAGTTGGTGGTTTGTCCAGAGAGGCTGCTTCCCATCTGGTCTCAGACAGAAGCACAAGAACATGGCAGATGTTGTCCTAATTCCCTTTCCGAGTAGGGCTGCCAGAGAAACTGCAGAACACCCAGTTAAATCTGAATTTCAGATAAACAACAGATAACTCTTTAGTGTAAGTACGTCTCCAATATTGCATGAGACCTATATTAAAAACACGATTTATTGTTTACCTGAAATTCAAATTCAGTTGAGTGTGTTGTATTTTTATTTGCTAACTATGGTAACCTTATGGCTGAGTCCATCTCCCACTTTTGGCTGCTGCCCGCCCCGCAGCAGTGTTCCCATCAAGCCTCACAGTCACAGAGCCACTGCCACCATCTCCTATGTGACTATTGGCCAACGCTGGGCCAATCTGAGACACCGCTCACAGGTGAGCTCACTCCCACAGGAGGAGGACCTGAGGGGATCCCTGGGTGGCGCAGCGGTTTGGCGCCTGCCTTTGGCCCAGGGCGCGATCCTGGAGACCCGGGATCGAATCCCACGTCGGGCTCCCGGTGCATGGAGCCTGCTTCTCCCTCTGCCTGTGTCTCCGCCTCTCTCTCTCTCTCTGTGACTATCATAGATAAATAAAAAAAAATTTAAAAAAAAAAAAAAAAAAAAGGAGGACCTGAGAAAGGGGTGGGAGGCAGCAGGCGAGGATGTACTGGGGAGCCAGAAATCACACTGGTCAGAGGACTCTGGATGTCTGCAAGTGCCCATGGGCTCTCCTCCCTGTAGAGTAAGGGAAAGCTATTTCCCCAGCTGGTCTCTGGGAGAAAGGGGACAGCAAGGATAAAGGCGGTCTTGGTATCTAATCAGGGTTTCTCTTCCCAAGTCTTCTAAGCTGTCTCTGCATGTTCCTACCTCCTGGGGGCCCTTCTTCTGGGTTCCCAAGCATATTTTTGATTGCATGAACACGTGGGTGGGTGGGGGTATCTTGGCAGCATTCTTTCAGAAAAGGAGGGAACAAGAAACCAGGGTATCTCTGAGTTTAGGAAGTATAAATGTTTGGAGTATCATCTCCCCCTCTCCTCCTTTCCCCTAAAACCTTTACTGTGTGCCAGGGGCTGGGTTAAGTATCTCATATGTATTACTTCATTCAGTCCATACCAGCAAGGCAAATATAAGTCTCGTCATTTTACAGGTGAGAAATCAGAGGCTAAGAATTTACTCCCTTGCTGAACACCACTCGGTTTGCAAGTGGTAGAGCCAGGATCTAAGCTGAGTCTCTCCGACTCCAAATCCCACTCTTTAACCTCCTACTCTGCTCCTCTTTCAGAATTCACCCGAGTACCTACTAGGTGCTCAATGAGCAACACTATTTGCTGAATGAGTGCACGACTGAATATTTAAATCAATGTATCTAGCCCTGAGGAGCCACAGTTGCCTCTATAGACTCCTGAGACGACGCTCAGCAGAGCGATTTGTCATGATGTATTTAACATATTTTTGATTTTGGAAACTCATCAAAGTATAATTTGTGATCAAATATTTCATGGCTGTTTGTTAATATCATTGCAATCTTTTGTGTATTTGTTTTTAAATGAAAATATTTTGGTTATAGGTCCTGGGTTCCATGGATTTTGACACTGCTAGTTATATTTTACATTTATTATAGTGTTTTGGGGGAACATATTCCCTGTGTAATTCAGGATTCAGCTGGCTTTTGGGGAAATCATCCTTGTGGGATACTCAAATCATAGCCTCTGGCTGGTCCCCGCCTTTTAAAGAACTTTACTAAAACATGCTCTGACCTTCAATTTTATGTGAACCAGCAGTAACCAATGGTCTCTGCAAAGCTCTGAGTATTCCATTGAGAAATTTATTTTTTCTTTTGATCTTGATGTACATTTGGTATTAATTTTTTTCTTGGTGTGTTTCCATTTACACATGAATGACCTCAGTCTGTTTTTAGCAGAGCACTGCTAGAGTTGGATGAGGATGCAGGGCTTATTAACAGAAAAGTCCTTGAAGCTGCTGGCCTAGGATAGAATTGCTTTTTCAAAGCACATACATTTATAGCACACGTTCTGTTACACGCACACACACACACGCACACACACACTGGGTCATAGGACATCAGGCTGTGAAACACAGAGGGACCTTACTTTGAGGAATATGACAATGAATATGAAAAAGTAAAACAATCACTATCTTAAGAAAAAAGCGGTGGGGACCTGGTTGGGTACAAGCTGTGATATGCAGTCTGGAATGGTTTAGATCAACATTCCAGGAGTGCCCAGAACTCCTAAGTCTGTGTCAGAAAGTGAGAAGACATCTGGAAGACCCCTGAGAGGTAGCAGGAATGTCTTGCACACAGATTTCTGGTGGTTATATAATATCAGCGATGGGTTTTTTAATCAAGATATGTGCTTGGACAAACATAAGAATACTTAAGAGAGGAACAGGGCGGAATAATAAATATGGAATTGTCTCAGATATTCTTGGCCATATGGTCAACAAAATTAAACTGCTCCAGAAAGTCACATAAACTCCTCCTGGAGACTGTGGCCTTGGCCATGTGTAGAAACAATATCCACATCCACACTGAGAACTAGGCTGAGTACCTCAAATCCTTGGGTTTCAATCTGATCCTCTGATGTAAGAATTATCATTCTCATTTCCAGAGGAGACAAGTGAATCTCAAAGAAAGGGGTCCCCTGTCACATCACACAGCTAGAGTGGCCTAGGTGCTGTCCACCTCACTTAAGCGCTGCTCTTCAGCTGCTGATAGGGCTAACTGGTGCCAATTTTTTCTTTTCTTTTTTTGTCTTAATTTTATTTATTTATTCATGAGAGAGAGAGAGAGAGAGAGGCAGAGACACAGACAGAAGGAGAAGCAGGCTCCATGCAGGGAACCTGACGTGGGACTCGATCCCGGGTCTCCAGGATCACGCCCTGGGCTGAAGGTGGCGCTAAACCGCTGAGCCACCCAGCCTGCCCATGGTGCCAATTTTCATAGACACTAGAGCTACTCCTATATCTACTTAGTCACTAAATCCTACTGGAATTATATACGGCATTTGGGAGATACCTCCGGAGACCTCTGTGGATCTACCAATTTGGGGATGCCACTAGAGTATTTAACTTATATGATAAAGTGAGAAGAGAACGAATTACCTTAGGAGATGGCTACTGGGGACAGCTATGCTCTTTCGCTGGCTGACTTATTAATTTCTCTATGCCAGACCCTCAGTGTATGCCATAAATGTGTGGCTCAGCAAAATTAGAAATGACTGCATGACGAGTATCTCACTGTGGTTTTAATTTGCATTTCTCCAGTGGCTGATGATGATGAACATCTTTTCATGTGTTTATCCATCTGTATATCCTCTTCAGTAAAATGCCTGCTCATGTCTTTGGCCCATTTTCTAATTGGATTGTCTGTTGTTGGTGTTTTTGGTTTTTGGAGTTTTTTTTTTACTGCTAAAGTCTGAAAGTCCTTTGTCAAATGTGGTTTGCAAATTTTTTCTCCTCTTCTGTAGCTTATTTACCTTGTAACCAGAGTCTTTTGCTGAGCAAAAGTTTTAGATTTTGATGAGGTCTAGTTAATCAATTTTTCCTTTTATGGATCATGTTTTTGTTGTCATGTCTAAGGACTCTTTCCTAGTCCCAGGTCCCACAGATTTTATTTATTTTCTGGAAGTTTTACAGTTTTGCATTTTACGTTTAAGTCCATGATCCATTTTGAGTTAACTTTTTAAAAATTAATTAATTTGTTTATTGATTTGAGGGGGTCAGAGGCAGAGGGAAAGGCAGAGGGCAGAAAGTCTTAAGCAGACTCTGTGCTGAGTGCAGAGGCCATGAGGGGCTCAACCTCATGACCTTGAGATCACGAGCTAAGCTGAAACCAAGAGTTGAACATTTAATCGACTGTGCCACCCAGGAGCCCCTTGAGTTAACTTTTGTATAAAGTTTGGGTCTAGGTTCATTTTTTGGCCTGTGGATATCTAGTTGCTCCAGTACCATTTTTTTTTTTTTTAAGGCTATCCTGTCTAAAGGATTGTTGCATTGCTTTTGCACCTTGGTCAAAAATCAGTTGGGGTGTACTTGCATGGGGCCACTACTGGGTTTTCTATTCTGTCCCGTTGCTCTATGTGTCCATCTCTCTGCCAATGCTACACTGCCTTCACATTGTAGCTATGTGTTAGGCTTTAATATTGGGTAGAGTGATTCTTCCCATTTTCTTCTTCTTTTTCAAGTTTGTTCTAGCTATTTTAAGGTCTGTGCTTTCCATCTAAGCTTTAATATAAGCTTGCCTAGGTCTACAAAAAACCTTGTGGGGATTTTGAGAAGAACTGCATTAAGCCTGTAGAACAATGTAGTGGGAAATTCACATCTTTCCTATGTTGAGTTTATAAGATCTTTTTGATTTGTTCCTTCTCCATTCCTGTAACTACCACCCAAAGGAGAATGTCATTAGCTCATGTCACAATTACTTGACCAACCTTGTAACTCGACTTTGAATCGTGGTCTTCTGCTGTGCCCATTCATCTTGCATATTGCTGCCAAAATAATGAACCCCAAACCCTCTTCCACAAAGTTTTTGTTTGGGAGTTTCAAATGGCTTTCTACTCTAGACCCAAACCCAAGTCTACCCTCTTTTTCAAACTCTCCAAACTTCCACTTTTCATTCATTCTTGACATACCCACGTAATTCATGACTGTACCTTTTCCTATTCCTATAACTTAGCCAGGAATTCCTTCCACACTGCCAGACTAATCTGTTTCCATTTTTTCCTGCCAACTCAGGCTTACTCTATGCAAGAAACATTCCCTAAATAACCTGGTCATCTTGCATATATGCTCGTATATAGTACCGTGGCTAGTGTCAGATCAATAAAAATAATCTGACATCCACAGCAGATCATTTTTAATACCATCTTCCTTTTATAATGAAATTATTTTTTAATAATTAGCATATAATAAGTAGTAGTATAATAATAGTCATTATTTCATTTTGTTCTTTAGTTTTAAATCAATCTACTTAACAAGGAAAAATAAAATTATATATATTTTTAAGATTTTATTTATTTATTTGACAGAGGGAGAGCGAGAGCCAGAGAGCACATATTGGGGGGTGGAGAACAACAGAGGGAGCGAGAGAAGCAGACTCCCTGCTGAGTAGGGAGCCCAATGTGGGGAACGATCCTGGGACTCTGGGATCATGACCTGAGCTAAAGGCAGACACTTAACCGGCTGAGCCACCCAGATGCTCCATAAAATTGTATCTTAAAGATAATAAAATTCAGTAAAATATTTCATGTATGAACTAAAATTTGGATTTATAAAAAAAAATTATACCTTGCAGTTTATACTGTTTCACTCTTGAGAGTCTTAACCACAAATAAAAAACTCCAGTGGTCATATAATGACTTATGTTCTGTTTCTCCATGTTTGTAAGCATTGTGTTATGATTATTTATATCATATCCATTGTAAAATGCAAGGATATGTAGCACCACAGGGGTTGAAGACACAAACTGTACCTGAAATGAGTTCAAACTATTCAAGCCAGTATGAATGGTTGTTAAATTGAGTACCTATAGTTGAGTCCACATGGGTTGGGATGGCTGTATAGATGGGAGGTTACTAAGTCAACATCCAGGTAGAATACAATGTTTATGAAAGGGTAAGTAGGGGATCCCTGGGTGGCTCAGTGGTTTAGTGCCTGGCTTTGGCCTAGGGCTTGATCCTGGGATCCCAGGATTGAGTCCCACATTGAACTCCCTGCATGGAGCCTGCTTCTCCCTCTGCCTGTGTCTCTGCGTCTCTCTCTCTCTCTCTCTCTGCCTCTCATTAATAAATGAGTAAAATCTTAAAAAAAATAGAAAGGATAAGTAATAAAAATGTACTAACACACTAAATATATTTGCATATACGTTATTCCAACTCACAGCCCCTCAAAATGCTAAAATGAGTTACCCTGGGATCCAGCAATTCCACTTCTAGGTATATATACCCAAAAGAAATGAACTCATACATCTTCACAAAAGCTTGTACAAAAATGTGCATAGCAGCATTATTTATAATAGCCAAAAAGAAGAAACAACCCAAATGTCTATTAGCCATTGAATAAATAAATAAACTCTCTGCACCCATACAATGGAATATTATTCAGCAACAAAAAGGAAATAAGTACTGATGCATGCTATGACATGGACGGACCTTGAAAACATCTTGTGAAGTGCAAGAAGCCAGAAACAAGAAGCCATATGTTGTATAATTTCACTCACATTAAGTGTGCAGAAGAATGGCAAATCTGTAAAGATAGCAAATTGGTGGTTGCCTAGCATGGGAGGAATAAGTAGAGGTGAGGGAATGGGGAGTGACAGCTAGTGGGCACAGAGTTTCTTTTTAGGGTGATGAAAATGTTCTAAAATTCATTATGGTGATGATGATTGCCCAACTCTGAATATACTACAGACCATCAAGTTGTCTTTAATGAGTGAATTGTATGATGTGTCAATTCTATCCCAACACAACTTTTTCTCAAAAAACAACAATAAACATAGGAATTGTTTAGAACTAAGACCAACAAAAGACTTTTGTGGTAAAGAATATTTTATCATTGTCATTGTTAGAACTACCAGGACATGGTGATTAAGAAAAGCAATCCTGGGCAGCCCGGGTGGCTCAGCGGTTTAGTGCCAACTTCAGCCCAGGGCCTGATCCTGGAGACCCGGGATTGAGTCCTGCATTGGGCTTCCTGCGTGGGGCCTGCTTCTCCCTCTGCCTGTGTCTCTGCCTCTCTTTTTCTCTGTCTCTCATGAATAAATAAATAAAATCTTTAAAAAAATCTTTAAAATAAATAAAATTGCTTTAAGAAAAGCAATCCCACTCTTAGTTGGTTTTATTGTCATTAACTTCTCTGCAGATGGCCTCATTTGGGGCACACACGGTGGACCTCTCCCACCACTGCACCTTGTTGATATGCTCAATGTATAGCTACACCAGGGCCCACCTGGTGATTGGCTGATATAAATTGCTTATGTAAAGAAAAAAGTATAATTTGGGACTTAAATTTTAAATAAAAAAACTGAGGTAACACTCTTGTTTTGGGGGAGGATTGAGAGCCACTAAAAGTGAAATAAAACCTTTTATATATTTAAGCGAGTCTTCTGTAGACTTTTCAGAAATCACTGTTTTTAAATGCAATTAACCCAAGGGTCTAGATTCCCTGTACACTTGACCAACATAGAGCACTCTATACTGATGAGTATGACTGATTCCCCCAAAGCACTAAGAGCCCCTATTCCCACAGTGGTGGAGACACTGTCCTTGAGGTTACCTCGCCCTTTAGTCAGGGCCCAACGCCCCTGCTCTTCAGAGTCCAGATCTTCTCTGTAGTGTAGCTGCCATGTACCTCCCTTCTCCTGACTGAGCCCCAAATCCCTGTAGGAGCCTATGTGTTCTCTGCCCTCCATGTACTTCTGTATCCCTCTTCCCCCACCACACCCCACCTCACAGTGCCACCAGCTCCATCTAAGGATGACATGTTTCCTCAGAGGCCCCCAGGCCCCACCTATCTTCCCACTACCTTACCTGGCTGGAGGGAGTTCTTGTCTCCACTTTCAAGGAGGGTCAGGGAAACCTAACTTCCCTCCTGGCAATGTCACAAGTGGTGGTCCATTCCTATAGTACTACAAGTGTTTTTTAAAAGATTATTTATTTATTTATTCACAAGAGACACACAGAGAGAGACAGAGACAGAGGCAGAGGGAGAAGCAGGCTCCATGCAGGGAGCCCGATGTGGGACTCAACCCTGGGTCCCCAGGATCACGCCCTGGGCCAAAGATGGCCCAAAACTGCTGAGCCACCAGGGCTGTCCCAAGTGCTATTTTTAAAAGAATTTTATGCACATTATCTTCTGTGATACTTGTAATTTTTAGAAACTGAACATTTTCTAGATATTATCTCGATTTTTAAAAAAAGATGTATTTAGTTATTTTAGAGAGAAAGAGAGAGAGTATAAGTGGGAGGAGCAGCAGAGGGAGAGGGAAAATCTCAAGCAGACTCCCCACAGAGCGTGGAACCTGATACAGGGCTGGATCTCATGACCCTGAGACCATGACCTGAGCTGAAATGAAGAGTTAGATGCCTAACTGACTGAGTCACCCACAGGTGCCCCTATTTTCTCGGTTTTGGTAATAAAACAGAGGCTCAGAGGGGTTAGGTAAGTTGCCTGAAGTCACACAGCCAATAAATGAAAGAACTACGATCGAGGCCTATGGTTTCCGCTTCCTATTCCAGTTCAGTATTACATAGAGAAGTAAACCACAATGAAATTATAGCCTGCATAGACCTTTATTGGTTGGTTGGCCTTGGAACCTAACCACCATTTTAGACTTTCTTTTCCATGGGAAAAATGCATTTTGAATTTCAAGTGATCAATGTACAAGTGTTTCTCTGGAGCATAACTCATTTTTAATTTGGGAGCTGTCTCTATCATCTCTCCACCTAAAGTTTTATTTTTATTGATTCTATTATTAAACCGATTAAGACCCAAAGGATTGAAGAGGCTTAGGAGTCAGGCCTGGGTCTACCAGTGACTAGTTGTGACCTCAAGCAAATCATTTAACCTTTTGTTTTTGTTTTGTTTTTTTCATTTAACCTTTTGAACTTCAGTTTCCTTCTCCATAAAAGAGGGGCAACTTTATATATAAGAATTAAGTGAATAAGGAAGGCTTATCAAGTGCTCAGTGCAATGCTTGGCATATAGTCTATCCACAGTAGACATGCAGTGTTGTTTTTACAGAGGAGCCAGGTTGATTACAACCCAGAATGTAACCTCTTGGCCAGGGATGGCCCTTGTTTATCCTCTTGTACGGGGGAAATTATTAATAGCACCCCTTCCACTCTTAGGGTGCTTCAACATGGAAGGTAACTGATAAATTACCTCCCTGCAGATGGCTGACTGGCAGGGCCCAGGAATCATGACTTTAGGGGACTTCACAGCCCTAAGGCTGGAGCTCCCAATCATAGAAAAATGTGGCCTTTGTCAAGAATGTACCGCCATGGAGCTGAGAGCTACCATTTGGTAGTTTCCAGAAGCTGAGTCCGGGTTCTGCTGAGGGTCTGAAACAAAGAAGAGAGCTTGCAGGGATTAAGGGAGTCCAGCCAAAGGAATCAACAGCCATGCAAGTGTCTGGTCAGCCAGGAGCTCTGCCAAGGAATCAGGCCACAAGGGCAGGGCGGGGGCTGGAGAGGGGGCCAGTATGACAAACCACATAGGAGGTGAGGGTGAGCTAGGAGACAAGGGACACCAGCAAGGGAGGCCAGCAAAGTGACAGAAGGGTGATGGGATTCACTGTGTGTGGGATGGGATGCTGGGCAGTCCCCCACAGTACCTGTCTCCACCCTTCCTCGTCTTTAAAGGGGTTGAGGCACTGTCCAGGGCACATATGGGTGGCCCCCTCCATGATTCCACATACGTGCCAGGGTTAATCAGTGACTCTGAGAAGATTGCTGGTGATAACAAGGACCAAACATAATGTGGGCAGGGTCACTCAAACCTCCTGAGACAAATGTTTCCTCCACCTGCCTGTGTCAATTTTCCACATTGAAGAAACAGAACTGACAGCTTATTGCAATTTTACCTGAGTACTTCTCATAAATGAGGTGTAATGATTGAAAGCCCTACCAATCAAAAAATTAGTCAGCAAAAATAAATAATAGGGTAGGAGTCAGAACATGGTTCTATCCTGGTTCTGCTTCCTTCTGATTCTGAATTTTGAGCTAAATGACCTCACCTCCCTGAGCTCATTTTTCTCAACTGTCAATGACAAACAGTTGTGAAGACAGAAAATATGGGTATGCAAACATTACAAAGGCCGTGGAGTGCTCACAAATATACAAATATATATAAGCTGGACATTATACAGCTAGATAAAATATATGGCTCCAATATAATAATAAAGTAGCAGTATTTTTTAAAAGATTTTAGTTATTTATTCATGAGAGACACACAGAGAGAGGCAGAGACATAGGCAGGGGGGAAATATGCTTTGTAGATAGCCCGATGTGGGACTCAGTCCGAGGACCCCGGGGATCACAAATTGAGCCAAAGGCAGATGCTCAACCACTGTGCCACCCAGGCACCCCTAAAGTAGCAAGTATTTTATAAAACAAACATTTATCATTGGTATTACAAAAAAGCCCAGCAGTGCCTGGCTGGCTCTTGATCTCAGGGTTGTCTGTTCAAGCCCTACATCGGGATATAATTTTAAAAAAATTATAAAATAAAGAAAAAAGACAAACGCTCAGAAAAATAACATCATATTTAAAAGAAAAACGCAGGAATCCCTGGGTGGCGCAGCGGTTTAGCGCCTGCCTTTGGCCCAGGGCGCGATCCTGGAGACCCGGGATCGAATCCCACATCAGGCTCCCGGGTGCATGGAGCCTGCTTCTCCCTCTGCCTGTGTCTCTGCCTGTTTCTCTCTCTCTGTATGACTATCATAAATAAATAAAAATTTAAAAAAAAAAGAAAAGAAAAGAAAAACGCAGCTGGGGAACCTGGGTGGCTCAGTCAGTTAAGCATCTGACTCTTAATCTAGCTCAGGTCTTGATCTAAGGATTGTGAGTTCAAGCCACTGATGTGGGGCTTGAACCCAGTGTGGGGCCTACTTAAAAAAATGTAGCTGGGGTGAATGTAATAAATAACTTCTAGTATATTAGAATCACAACAATTTCAAACACTAAAGAAACGCTCCTTTTCCATGCTCAGTGGGAGTTGCTAGTCTCACCTCCCTCTGGAAACATACAACAGTTGGAAAAAATAAATATCCTCCCAAAAAGGTTGGGATAGATACAGGGATGATAGGCCCACGTTGGAATATTAATATTCATGGAAATCCAGAGTCCCCATCTGAAGAAGGAAGGACAATCTTTTCTTTCTAATGAATACTCCTGGTCTGAACCAGAATGCTGAGTTGGACTCTTTAGACCAGTATTTCCAACAGATGGAACAAACGGCACCTTTGATCAAGGCAGCGTAGTGTTATAGAAAAAAGTGTGGGCTCTGGAATCTGGCAAGCCTGGGCTCCCTTCCAGGCCAGCCCTTCCTGCGTCTCTGCCACTTTACACCAGGTCTTTATTCTCTCTTGAGCCTCAGTGCTCTCAGTTGGAGAATGAAGATGGAGGTTGCAGAAGAATTAAATCACACCCGCCACATTGTCACTATGAAAGCACCTCGACCTCTGCCTTGCACTGCCAAGAGGTCAGGGGCCAAGACCATGGCAGTGGCTGCAGCTAGTCAGTATGTCTGAGCTAGACATGGCAGAGACAAGGCTGCCAAGAAAGTTAACCCAACCCAGGCCTCATGCATGGGAGCGGAGGGTCTGCAACTTGGGTGTGGGTTTGATCCCTGTGCATTCTGCTCCAGTTAGACCACATTTGGAGCTCCAGGTGCAGCTCCAGAAGAGGGAAGAGGAAGCCAGAGGGCCTGAACACTATCTCATTTGGGAGATTTGTTGAAGAAGCTGGGGTGTTTAACCTGGAAAAGTCTTAGGGCACAGTTAAAACTCTTCTCAAATAGTTGAAGGTTTTCATGTGGACATAGGTGAAGACTTCTTTGTGGCTCCAGAAAGCAAATCAAGACCCAGAGATAGAAATGACAGAAGCACTATTTGACTCCATGGCAGAAAAGACTCTCCATCACGAGGAGCTCTTCCCCTAAGGGAATGTCAAGGCAGGCAACTCCTTGGGTCCAGGATTCCTGCACTGGGCTGGACTGGGCTTAGCTGCCCTGTGAGGTCCCTCCTCAGTCAACAGAAGCCCTGTTTTGACATAGCCCTGTTTTCAAAAATCTGTTATAATTTTCTGTTCGTCTTTTATATTATTAAATCAAATTTTATAAATCTCAAGTTCTTCAAAATGGTTCCTCAAGGTGATTCTCCTGAGACATATTCAGAGCCAGAGCGAATAGTGACTATGTTTTATCATTACATCAGAATGCTTTTGATGATTGTCATCCCAGTCTAGAATTAATGCTTCGTTACTAAAGTTCCCAGGCACTATATATGTACCTTCCTTGACTCCTCCTCCCACCGTCAAAATCCAGTCTGAAATCTAAGGGTCCTATTTATTAGTGCTCTGCCCAAAAGCTAAAGTACTTTTTTAATTGAAAGACCAAAAAGGTTGGGGCACCTGGGTGGCTCAGTGGTTGAGCGTCTGCCTTTGGCTCAGGTCATGATCTCGGGGTTGTGGGATCAAGTCCCTCATGGGGCTCCCTGCTTCTCCCTCTGCCTATGTCTCTGCCTCTCTCTCTGTGTGTGTCTCTTATGAATAAATAAATTTTTAAAAATCTAAAAAAAAGTCTTAAAAGGTTAGTACCGCTTTCCTGAACCCCCTTCATTGTTTTCTTTTCTTGCAAGTTATTCTAAAGTTTGTAATGAATTTGTGTAAAAATACCAGAGACACACATAGAAAGAAACAAGAAAAGGGCTGATTTGATCCTCTTTTGCCTCTGAAGAAAGCCGTATATGTTGCATTATTTACCTCGTCTCAAGCATGGAACACCAGAGAAATGTGATTCAGTGCTCAAACAAATGTTCAATTATTCAGCATGAGGACCCTGGGGCTAAAGGAGTTTTGGGGACTCTAAGGTCCTAGCCAAGCACCCCTTGAACTCATTAGACCAAGGGCAAGACCATGAGAAGTGGACATTTGAAACATGTCAGCAGTTTCAGAGGAGCACCCAATGACATTTTAATCTGAAAAATTATAAACAACCTCACTCCCACCAGCAGCCCTGCCACCTCCTGAGGAATGTGCAGTGTGGCAGATCTGAAGAAGCTATTGATAAGCAGAGCAGCTTTCAAGTGCCCTGGTGAGGAGAGAGTTTGACAGCGAAGATTATGTCTGATGCTTTCAAAGGCACACACTTTATAAATACATTGCACATATAGAGCATAGGTCTGTTGCCACACATGGCATGTATACACCACAGCCTATTTAAAAGCATTTCAAAGCCCACTTGGTAATGGCTTCTCCTAAGTGCTGTGGGGTGAAGGATAAAGAGATAAAGGAGGCACAGCCTCTCCCCACAGGACCGTGGAATGCCCTATCTGACGGACACTTCCAGCCCACCTCCATCTTCCTCATTTGACAGATGAAGAAACTGGGATTCCAAGAAGAGAGGTGACTTGCTTGAGGGTTGTCAGAAAGTCAGAGCCTAGGTTTCTGGATTCTAAAACTGGAGTTTATTATGCGATGGTAGAAAGAAAATACCCACGCTGTAAATCACAAAAACAATTCTAAAAAAAAAAAAAAAAAAAAATAGGCAAAGCCACTGGGGGCCAGGAGCCCTGGTTTTTATCCCAGTAAAAGAAGGCACACTGTGTCCCATTTTTTTGGCCACTGTAAAAAAAAAAAAAAGGGGGGGGGGGAGGCCCTCACACTGGGTCATAGAACAGTCATGCCTTGGACGCGGAATGCAAGGTGGCTGGTCAGGCCTATGAATGAGCTGCTGGCCCCAGCCCCTTGCAGAGCGTAGAGGCGGCCACGCCACGCTGCCTCTCTTGTGCGGCCCTAGGTTCTCCGTCATTGCTGTTTGATCCATTAAGTACATGAAGAGTCAAGAGGGAAGCTACAGAAACCTCATCTCCTACATTTCCCCAGCGTGTAGCTCCTCTTGCCTCTCAGCCTGGATTGCTCCTCTCCAGAAGGCTCGGCCTACAGGGCTAACTGGGGTGATTAGATGAGCCCCAACAATCAGTCAATTCAATGGAAAGATCTACCACAGCGGTAGGTTTGAGGAAGCAACTGGCCCAGGGGCTGAAGATAGTGGAAGAGCCGCCTCACTTAGACACAGCCCCATTCTCTCCTCTATGTGACCTCATCAGTGCCTCCGTTTGTTTACCCAGACAGGGTCTTCATTTACCCGTTTCTCGGCACAGCGAAGACCCACACAATGAGGCTTGGCTAACACTGCGGTGGGGACGCTGCGGATGCGGGCTCTCCGTGTGCCCAGGGTTTAGTCACAGAACAGTCCGTCCTTTCACTGGCCACTGTGGAATGAGCGCGAGCTCTGTGAGCGGGCACGCAGGGCATCCTCTGTCTGAGGGCCAAGTCCTGCTTCCAAGTTCCCCACTGTAACCTTGGAGACGCTGCATGGGGTGGGAAGGCTCTGTGAGGGGCCTTTGTTCGTCCCTGGAGACTCTCTAGAAGGAGGGTGTGGGTAGCTGGGTTCTGGGCCTAGCAAAGGAGGAGGGAAAAGAACTGGAAATAGGGAGCAGAACTGCAGGCCCACAAACAAAGAGCCCAGGCCGGGACAGATCCACCTTAATAAGCTCTCCGGGTTTTCTAGCACCCTTCAACACCTCTTGAATGTTTCCTTTCAGCTGCTCCCACTCATGCAGGCTGCAAGGGTTTTTGCCCAGGAGGACCTGAGCCCGTGGTGTTGATGTGACACGTGCACGTCCGTGTGCATGACTATGCAATGGCACCATCAGGCAGCACTAGGTGACTGGATATGGGCAGTGTTGATGTGTGGTGGAGATAAGCCGTAAGGAAAGATGGGTTTGGTGACCAGATGCCACCATGACCAAAAAGGCAGTGAAATGACAGGATCCTCCAGAGTCTCTAGCTCAGGGTAGACTCTGTATGCTGGACTCACTTATAGCCTCAGACAGACTTCCTTGCCATAGGATTTCTAGGCTCCTTCTAAGGTATGTGAGGTGGCTATATGATCACCTCATGAAGTCCCATCATGGGTGATCTAATTATCCAATAGATATTTCTTAGAAAAATAATAATGATTATTTTTCTAGTAGCTATCACTTAAAGCATCTATGAGGGGCTCAGGCTGTTAAGCGTCCAACTTTTGATCTCAGCTCAGGCCTTGACCTCAGGGTTGTGAATTCAAGGCCTGTGTTGGGCTCCATGCTTTAAAAAAAGCCATCTAAGGGGCAGCCCTGGTGGCTCAGCGGTTTAGCACCGCCTTTAGCCCAGGGCGATATTCTGGAGACCCGGGATGGAGTCCCGCATTGGGCTCCCTGCGTGGAGCCTGCTTCTCCCTCTGCCTGTGTCTCTGCCTCTCTCTCTCTCTGTCTCTCATGAATAAATAAAATCTTTTTTAAAAAAAGAGAGAAAGTAGTAAAGAAACATTGCATTCAATTTTTTTAATGTTTATGATTTCTTAGTTGCCATATAACGTGTATTCAATTTTGAGTATCATTTTCCTTGCCAGGGGCACAAGTCATCGTTCTGCTGATTATACCTGACAGGAAGCACGCTATGGCTGAAGTGTGACATGGCTGACAAGGACACTGGACTATCGCAGGCTGCATGACCAGAAGTATAGTGTCTAGAAAGAGGAAGGAGAATACCACTCTGCACTCCTTAGTCAACACCTGGAACAATATATTCCATTCTTGGAAACGCAGTTCTTTTTTTTTTTTTAAGGTTTTATTTATTTATTTATTCATGAGAGACAGACTGAGAGTGAGGGAGGCAGAAGCAGAGGGAGAGGCAGACTCCTGAGGAGCAGGGAGCTTGACGCAGGTCCGCAGATCACAATCTGAGCCAAAGGCCGACGCTTAGCCGACTGAGCCATCCAGGCGCCCAGAAACACAGTTTAAAAGGGGCCTAGGCAAACTGAACCACATTTAGAAGAGTCTGATCTTGAAAGCAAGTGGACTTAAACAATGTCCTTTGCAGAAAAGCTGAGAAGCAGAGGTTATTTGGCTTGGAGAAGAGTTGGAGTTAGTGGTGACATTGTGGGAGCTGGGGTTTGTGGGGAGAAGAAGGGAGATAGTGGGTATTTTCAAAGTTTGAAATGCCATCTAAAGGAAGAATGCAGTTCTCCGGTGTAATGTGAATGAATAGCTCTCTACACTTATAAAACTAGCATAGGACGTTGCACCATCAACAGAAAGAAAAGCTTTCCTTTTTTTTTTTTTAATTTATTTATGATAGTCATACAGAGAGAGAGAGAAAGGCAGAGACACAGGCAGAGGGAGAAGCAGGCTCCATGCACCGGGAGCCCGACGTGGGACTCGATCCCGGGTCTCCAGGATCACGCCCTGGGCCAAAGGCAGGCGCCAAACCGCTGCGCCACCCAGGGATCCCAAGAAAAGCTTTCCATTTCATGGAAACTGTTCATGAATAGAAGTCTGCTTTGTGAGGTAATGAGTTTCCCGTCACTGGGAGTGATCTACATAGAGACAGGACTTGAGTGTTCATGGGAGAGAGGGCAGTCAAGTATGAGGTCTCCATGACCTTAAAAGTCCCTTCCAACCCCCCCCCCCCATTCTGTAGTTCTTCCTTCTAATATCCCATTTGCATATAACCTGTTATGCTTGGTAAACTTTACTTTTTCCCTTCATTGGAATCAATTGTACCTTAGAATAGTTCAATATTAAGTTAATTATTGACGGTTTTATGAGATTTCCTTGAAGAAAATTTCAAAGACACTTGATCTTTCTGATCAGCCAAACATTTGGTCCTAGATTTTCTAACATGGGATATTTATGCAAACCTCTTGTCCGTCAGGGAGGAAAATTTATTTTTATAAACACATTATTCTAAATTTTCCTACCTGGTGACCAAATACTGTCATCATTTCCTCTTTCAAATGGAACACTAGCAAGCTGAAATCCTCTGGTTTCTCCTACCCCTGAATGATGAGTCTACTTGCATTAGCAATAGTACTGTGTATGCATTCAATTCAGTTCATTAATTCACTTATTCAGTAAATATTTATGGAGCGTCCAATATTGTTCTAGGCACTGCGGAAACAGCAGCAAATAACACAAACAACATTCTCTGCTCCTGTGGAGCTGCCTTTTAGTGGAGGAGACAGTAAGCAAGATAAGAAAGCAAATATATACAAGATAAACAAAATATATACTAGATGGTGACACTTACTAAAGAGAAGAATAAAGCAGGGAGAAATGTGGGGGAGGGTGGGGAAAAGAAAGAGGGTGTTTCCATTTAAATAGGGTGGTCAAGTCTCTCTACATTTTATTTAAATGATGGGAGTCCCACTAAGAAGGTAACAGTTAAATTTAAAGTCTCAAAGGAAGTCAGTGAACAAAATAAGTTCTCTATCAGAAGAGCGTTCCAGGCAGAGGGGGTATCAAGGGCAAATGCAAAACCTCACTCAAAGGTGCAAAACCAGCTGAGTGTTTCTCATCATGCACAACAAAAAGAAGTAAAATCCGGATCTGTGCACATAGGATCTTAAGGGAAAAAGAACATCAAAACAAGAAGTGGTCAACTGCCACCTGCCAAATCGCATAGATCAGATCATCGCACATTTTCTCCTTAGTTATACTGGACCAGCCATTGCCCCCAAACACACCTTGCAGAGTCCCACCTCCAGGCCTATGACTGGCCACAGAGGCCAGAACGTACTACCCATACTTCTACATTAGATTGATTTTTTTAAAAAAAGATTTGATTGATTGATTGGAGTGTGCAGCAAGCTCAAGCTGGGGAAAGGGCAGAGAGAGAGAGAGGGAAGGAGGGAAGGGGAAAGTCTCAAGCCAGCTTCAGAGTCAAAGGCAGAGCCCACCTGGGGCTTGATCCCCGGACCCTGAGATCAGGACCTGAGATGACATCTGGTCAGACACTCAAACGACTGAGCCAGGCGCCCCTGCATTAGATCTCACGCCACCTTCCAAGCCCAGGCCAAACGTGTCCTCCTCGTGGGGCTCTTCCTGACTACCCAGGGCCCATTCGCCTGAATTCAAACACTAGCACGCCTACCTCTCAACCTACTGAGTCAGAACTCGCATCTTCACAAGACCCACAGGCGACCCAGGGACACACTAAACTTTAAGGAGCCCTAAGCCCCTCATCTTCCCATGTGGCTTCACACTGTAAAAGCCTGGGAGCTTTTAAAAACCACCAATGCTTAGTTCCACCTACAGAGAATCTGATGTAATCAGTATGGCATGAGTGCTGGCTCTTGAGAGTTTTGAAAACTTTCTGGGTGATTCTCAGATGGAACAAAGTTTGAGAATCACTGCTTGCTTCTCTTTCATTTCTAATTCCTCTCTCTACTGTCTTCCCCTAACTGGCAAACAGCCTGCCCTCAGGTCTGGTCACTTTTTTCTAGAGTTGGATTCTTAGGTCAGAACCAGGAAAAGACGTTTCCCTCCACCTTTGTCTCCTGACTCCAGGGCCCTGGGCTTGGCCTCCCCAAGTCCTTAATAGGTATGGAGACTGGAAGTAGGAAGGAGTTAGTAGGGCAGTGGGAGAAAAAGTGGACCCCCACCCAGCAGTGTGGCCTTATTGTACGCGCCTTGGGCGAGACTCATTAATACCTTCTCTGTAAAGGGGGCACAACAGTATCTCTCCAGTGTGCCTCGTGGAGTCACAGGGGCTTGGGGAAGACCAACAGAAGTTATCTGTGAAAGTATTTATGAGTTTATGAGAGAACTATGCGCTTCCTGTCCAGTAATCTTAGGATACTCATTTCAAATTTAAAAATCTGCCTTTCCCCTATTTCTCAAATCTAAGCGAGAATTTTAAGTGATATTTTATCTTAGCATCCAAAAGGGATGACCATGCCTGTGTAGTATCTGTACTGGTGCGGATCGGTGATTCAAATTATATTTCGTGGGGTGCCTGGGTGGCTCAGTGGGTTAAGTGTCTATCTTCAGTTCATGTCATGATCATGAGGTCCTGGGATCAAGCCCTGTGTTGGGCTCCCTGCTCAGCAGAGAGCCTGCTTGTCCTTCTGCCTCTCCCGCTCTCACTGCTTGTGCTGTCTCTCTATCAAATAATTAAATAAAACCTTTAAAAAAAAAACAAGAAACAAGTCATACTTCACTGCACCATTGGTTATCAGAAGGAATGATCCTGTGACTTGTGGATATGTCGATTAGTACCAAATATCTTGTGAGTATTCAATAAATATTAACCAGTGAGGCCTAACTTAAGATGGTACCATGGTAAGATCACTTACCACTACCATGGTAAGATCACCATGCCACTACCGAAGTAAGGAGTGCTACTTCTGTCTTGCCCACATGAGCTAATATTCACCTTTTAAGGAAAGCATAGCACCTTCATTTAGCCATTCTGCTGACTGCAAACTGAAAAGACCAAGAGAACCTGGCTTATTCAAAATATATTGTTTTACCAAAAGGAATAGTTCCCTAAGAGTCATGGTGAAAGCTAAATGCTAGAAGTTAAAACTTGATACAACTGTTCTACCTTTATCCAGAGCAAGTGCAAGATGGTGAGTGAGCACAGAAAGGCCCCTCTGCCCAAACATATTTTTCCCACATCTCTCTTTGGAAATTCTTTAAGGTTCTCATTGTGGGAGTTTCTTTGAATGGATGCAAGCGCCCTTGGGGAGGGGAAGGTCCTAGCACTCTGGTGCGAACCGGATGCTGAATAGAGCAATGGCACCCGGGATTTCTGGATTTTCTAAATCAAATTTTTTCACAATTTCTTTTAATTTCTTTTTAAAATATTTTATTTATTTATTCATGAGAGACACAGGCAGAGGGAGAAGCAGGCTCCATGCAGGGAGCCTGACATGGGACTCGATCCTGGGTCTCCAGGATCACGTCCTGGGTGGAAGGCGGTGCTAAACCGCTGAGCCACCCAGGCTGCACATATTTTTTTTTTTTTTTTAAGTATCTCCACACCCAACATGGGGCTCAAACTCATGACCCTGAGATCAAGAGTTGCATACTCTACTGACTGAATGGGCCAGGTGGCCCTGTAATTTAGTTTTAAAAGATTTTGGGGGACTCACAGGGAATTACTACTTTTTTTATTTTTCTGAGAGCGGACATCAACTAACAACTAAACTATCATCATTTCATAATAGAATGGACAGTTCAAAATAAAATCATGAAGAACGTAATCTCAAGGTAAAGTACTCCTTTTTTTTTCCAAAGGGAGAGGGAGAATTTTTGTTTTTTTTAGATTTTATTTATTTATGTTAGAGAGAGGGAGAGAGCTATGAACGGGGGTAGTGGCCTAGGAGAGAAAGAATCTCAAGCCGACTCAGCACTGAGCGTGGAGCCTGACGTCGGGCTCTATCTCACTACTCCAAGATCATGACCTGAGCCACCCAGGGGCCTCAGCACTATTCTTCTCAAGACAGGGCAGTTGTAATCTTAAAACTGTGACGATTCTGTACCAATAAATATGTTACATGATCCCTCCAACTTTTTCCATGGCTCCCCATTTGCCAGCGACCCTCCTAGACAGTAGGAGGATGAGAAGTGAACTGAGAATGCTTAGCGTCCTGGAGATGGGAGGGGACTAACGAAGATGGTTTGTTCTAAGAAGGGGGAAAGAGGGAAGAGAGCTCGATGGCAGTCATCTGACCTAGGATTATGTCCAGCTGGACAGCAGAACCTACCACGTCGGCCCTGAAGGGAACGCAGGAGCCCCACTTTTTAACCTAAAGAAAGCAAGCGCACAGCGGCAGAGGGCCCCTGGGGCCTAACTTTTCTGTTTCATTCATGAGTGTGCCCTGTATGTCTCCCTGGGGATCCACCCGCCCATTCCCTGCAGGAAGGAGCAAGGACGAAGGAGGGAGAAACGTGGGAACAGTCTCAACAACCGGAAGCATAAGCTAGAATGTAACTGAGATGCAAGGAAGGGAGAAGAAAAGGAACGGAGAGAACTTTCATAAGGAAACGAGTCCCTCCCTTTGAAAGTAAGGATATGAGCCACAAGAGTGAGGTAGCCGTTTTCTGGTCAAGATGAGCTCATCTTGGGCAGCCCCTATGGCCCAGCGGTTTGGTGCCGCCTTCAGCCTGGGGTATGATCCTGGGGTCCCGGGATCGAGTCCCACGTCGCGCTCCCTGCATGGAGCCTGCTTCTCCCTCCTCCTGTGTCTCTGCCTCTCTCTCTGGGCATGATCCTGGGTCTCCCCAGGATCATGAATAAATAATCTCATGAATAAATAAATAAAATCTTAAAAAAAAAAAGAGCTCATCTGGCCTGAGAACCCGAAGGCCCAGGCTCTGCCCAGGGCGGCGCAGCCCAGGCGGCCAAGCCGAGCTCGCAGCAGGAGGCAAGGAGGCAAGGAGGCCCTTTCCTAAAGTCTGGACGCATCCTCCCTTCTCCCATCAATCCCATCGATCCGGTTTCCCTTCCTCCTGGAAGCCGTCACCCCCCCCCTCCCCGTGTGGGCGGCGCGGGCTGGGCGGGCCCCTTGGCGGCGGGGGCGAGGATGCCGCGCTGCCCCGCCCTGCACCGGGGCTCCCCCAGCCGCCGAGGGGGCGCCGCGGGGCTCGGGGGCTCGGGCCCAGCTTCCCGGACGCGGCGGGGGGCGCGCGGGGTGCAGAAGGGGACCCGACCCCGGGGGCGGAGCGGCCCGGGAGGAAGCCAGCGTCCCCGTTCCCTTGGGGAGGGATGGGAGGGAGCGGGCCTTGACCCCACGGGAGCCCAAGTCGGGCACCCCCGGGCCGGGTGGGGGGGGTGTGGGGGCGGGGCCTTGACCTCACGGGAGCCCAGGTCGCCCCCTCCCGGGGGTGGAAGAGCCGACGGGGGACCCCCGGGCCGGGGGTGCGGGGTGGGGGGCGGGGCCTTGACCCCACCGGAGCCCAGGCCGCCCCGCCTCCCAGGAAGGGGAGCCCACGGTGGGGGCACCCCCGGGCCGGGTGTGGGGGGTGTGGGTGGGGGCGGGGCCTTGACCCCACGGGAGCCCAGGTCACCCCCTCCCGGGGGTGGAAGAGCCGACGGGGGACCCCCGGGCCGGGGGTGCGGGGTGGGGGGCGGGGCCTTGACCCCACGGGAGCCCAGGTCGCCCCCTCCCGGGGGTGGAAGAGCCGACGGGGGACCCCCGGGCCGGGGGTGCGGGGTGGGGGGCGGGGCCTTGACCCCACCGGAGCCCAGGCCGCCCCGCCTCCCAGGAGGGGGAGCCCACGGTGGGGGCACCCCCGGGCCGGGTGTGGGGGGTGTGGGGGGTGCGGGGTGGGGGCGGGGCCTTGACCCCACGGGAGCCCAGGTCGCCCCCTCCCGGGGGGGAAGAGCCGACGGGGGACCCCGGGCGGGGTGTCGCGGGACCCGGGCGCCTGGGCCCCCCTGTCCTCCCGGTCGCCCCACGCGGAGCCAGGCGCAGGGTCCGACCCAGACCCGGTCAGCGCGTCAGGGACGCGGGGCAGGCCCGGGGCGGCGGGGCCGGAGCCCGCAGGCCTGTGCGGGGCGCAGCGGGAGGCCCCCGGGCCCGCCCCCGCGGCCGGTTCTCCGTCCGACGTTCCTTTGTTTTCCGCGTGGGCCTCGCAGCCCTACGGCGGGAGGAGCACGGGGGGCGCCGGGGCTATAGGGGAAACCAGCGGGGCTGCGGGGAGCCCCTGGACACCAGCCCTCGGGAAGCACGCGGGCGAGGAGGAGAAACGGTGCCTCGAGGGCCACGGAGTGAAGGGCCCGACCCCGCGGCAGCACAGGCTCAGAAACAAAACCTTGGCTCTGACGAAAGATGCAAGGCGGTGCCAGGCTGCCTCTGAGTTAGGCACTCAAAATGCACGACCTTTGTTCTCCTCTATCTTTATAAGATAAATGCTATTTATTCCATTCCAGAGACAAGGGAAAAGTCAGAAAGTTAAAGGTTCGCTCTCAGGTCCTAGCTCACTGAACCCTCCCCTCCCCCTCCCCAGCTTATACTAGGAGTCAAGCACCACTACTTCCCTTTCATTCTTACGTAGTTTGAGTTCTTCACTACCAAACAGAAAGTCCGAATAATACACCTTTTACCCAGTCATTTACTTCTGGGAAATTTTTTAAAGATTTATTTATTAATTTTAGGGATTGAGCAGGGAGGAAGGGCAGAAGGACAGAATCTTCAAGCGAAGTCCCTGTTGAGCGGGGGACCCAAGGCTTGATCCTAAGACCCTGAGATCATGACCTGAGCTGAAACCAAGAGTCAGAGGCTTAACCGGCTGAGCTACCCAGGCACCCCTCTGGGGATCTATTCTAAAGAAATATAACAGAAGAGGCATATGCCTCGAAATATTCCACTGTGGCCTTCTTGCTAAACGTAGGGTTTGATAACTAGAATAAAGACCAAAGGTATAATGTTAAGTGAGAGCAAGATACACACACACACACACACAACGTAATCACAACCATATGGAAAATATACATTGAAAAAAACCAGAAATAAATTACACCTTTTTTCCTAAAATGTTTATATATTTTCCAACTTCTCTACGATATGGATAAATATGTATTATTAGTAAATGTATTATTGTATTATTATTATGTATTATCACATATCATTTAATTAAAATACTAAAATATTTATTTCAGAAACTTTCCATAATCTTACACACACACACACACACACACACACACACACATATAAAACATGAAATCACTAATGAACAGGAAGTTACTAGGCTTGGGTGAAAGAAGATAAAATGTACTTGAGTGATTTTTCCACCAATTAAAAGATTTTCCATAATTTAAAAGATATGTGGAAGCTAGAGGGTATGGGACAATTTTTATACATCTAAGATATTAATGAAAGGGAAGACCATGTCTCATTGGGCCAAAGGAGAGGCAAATATCTGAACTTTAGAATACACAGAAAGGAAATGATGAGATCGAGCTGATTCCTGATTGACAAGGACATACTGATTCATGGGGAGAAGGGACCACGTTGGAATGGAACTCTTAATGGCAAAGGAAAGAATATATTCATAAACATGATTACTTAGGAAAGGAGGTAAAGCAGTAACAGGTAAGGTAATGTCGTCATGAAAGTTTATTTTACAGCAAATGTATTTATCAAGAGAATACTTTCTAATCATGAAGATTAGATATGCAAAAACACAAACTTAATATGTTTATGTTTGGCCTGAGACTGTTGATACCAGTGGAGTATTTTTTATCTCAACCAAGCGGATGATAATTATGCTCATTTGGGGTTAGAAAATGCCTAACAATGAAATGGCCCCTTATCTGGAGCTCATAACTTTTCTATGAGGAGGGAAGGGGAGAAAATCAAGAAAGCCACATGTCTACATGCTGTGTGTTCCTGGAGATCCTTATGCAGCAGCAGGAAAATACAAACTAATTCATAAAAGCAGGTTTCTTTGGTTTGACAACTTCCAGTCTTGTGTAAGGACCTGGTAGAATGAAGAATACAGCAGTATCCCTCAAATAATCTAACACTAGATAATGGTATGAAAATCACCGATGGAGCATAAAGTGTGTGGAGAACCTATGTTATGGTAGAAAGCAAAATTCTTATTCTGGGATTGAAATCTAGGATTCTCCGGGTGGTTAACAAACCACATACAAAAAGTTCCCTGTTGGGGCTTAAGGATGTCTTGGGTATTTCTAATTCCCCTCCCTTGACTCTTCCCGACAAGGGAGATGCCTTACTGATGTCACCTCTGTTGCTGATCTCACTTTTTCTCCCCCAACTATTGAAAGCTGTGCACTCTATACAGGGAATGAGGTGGAAGGACATATTAGATTCAGGGCCTTGTGGATAGCATCTCCCCAACACTATCACCCTCCAGTCTTCCCAATTTCATCACTCTGTTCTCCAATCACTCAAGTAGGTTACAGGGGGGCAGGAGGAACCACTTTTTTAAAATTAAAGGTTACTAGAGCCAGGAAATAGGATGTTTCAGCACTAAGACAAGGTTAGGATTTCTATAAATACTTAGCAGTTAAATGAAGAGATAGAGCACAATGTGTTGTTTGGATATAACTTTGCGTCCATGCCTAGATGGAAGGTGGGAGCCCATCCTGCTTGGTATCCTGTAACTCATGGAATGCAGTGAAATGTTATCTTCTTAAAATTTCTTATGCTACAGTGTGCAGTGAATTCTTAATACCTCCTGTCAAAATCAAAGAAGGTAGCAAAGAAATCATGTTATTTGAAAATTATAATAGAGGAACAGAAAGCATTTTGGTTTACTGCCTAAAACAGCAAACACCGAATATACAGCATTTGGATGACAGTTGGGTCACAAAATAAAGAATTTTCTGACCCTGCTCTAAAATACAAAAAAAAAAAAAAAAAAAAAAAAACCAAATCCCACAACCCTCTAGAGGGTGTTTTATAAAAATATGTGATGAAATCCAGAAGGTGCTTTTATCTCATAGCACCCATACCAGAAAGATTAATCTCTGTGGTCAGTGTCTTGTTCTGGTTGGGGATGCTTTTGAGCCCAGCTTTGGAATCTTCTCTAGTTAGAACATCTGTTCCACAGTTGTTAATGTTTGTTTGGTATTGCCCAGAAGAAGACAGCAGAAGGGAAGAATTTTTAACAATGAGTCCCAAGATAGACTAGATCAGCGGCATTGCTTATTTTGAAAACGCTTTTTTTTTTTTTTTTTTTTTTGAGTAATGTGACCTGTATGTAAAAAAAAAAGGAGGGAGCAGGTCAATGCACCAAGAGATGGATGTCCATCCAATACTGGAATGCAGTTCAGCTTGTTTTCACCACTTCTCAAATTTTCTTCCCAGAAATATTTGTTCATTGAGTTATTACTACATTCCACACTAGGCTTAGTTTTTTTTAAAAAAGATTTTTAGACAGAAATTTGAATGTTCGATTTAAAATAATCATAAGTGAGAGATTGATTCTATAGTATTCAATTAAGAGTAGGCAAGAATAAATAAAATCTAGTTGTTTTAGGAAATCTAAAATATGTAAATAATCTATATCATTTGGTAATTTGCTCCCTTAGCCAAGAAAAGAAGGAAATATTATTTCTTGAGCTCAGTGAAACCAGATTACATTAGTTGATCAGGAAGTAAAATATCTTTTTATTTTTCTAAATAATGTGAGGTTCAAGATAAATCAAGCAGGCCTGCATTTGCAGAGTGAAGAAGTTACATTTAAGGCAAAATTCAAATTATTAGATGACTTTTTTTTTTTTAATTAGACTGTAACTTCTCTGTCATTACTATCTTTAAACTATACAACATTATTCGAGACTTCCAGTGGAGATCATTTATAAAGATGCTGAGTTTTACCCAGTAAAAAACTACTGAGACCTAGCATTTGAAAACTTTGTAGAAACAGCTGGGTTCAGTTTCAGAGCTCCAAAATCAAATTGAAAGAGGGAAAGATCCTAATCCCTCAAACCATCTGTTCAAAGAACAGTGAAAAAAATGACGACAGTTTTCAGTTTGGGGAACAATGACCTCTTAAGTGAGATCTGAAAGTCCCTTTCCTACTCAACATTTCAGCTGATCCTCACAACATCCCTGTGAGTGTATAAGGTAAATATTTGTACCCTCTTAGTGCAGATAAGGAAACTGAGGCTGCTCACTCCCGCCACACAAAACATCATTAGCAAAAGCTAGTCTTCCACCTACGTTGGCCACTTCAAAAATTCTGAAGTTACTCTTCTGTACCACCTTCCAATTCCATTCTTCCTTCAGATCTCTCTTCCTTTCTTCTTTCCTCTTGTTTCTTCTTTCTTCCCCTTCCTTCCACATTAATGGAGATTCCTCTCTAACGCCAGAAATTATTCTACGTCGCTAGTGTTCACATAAGAAACTATACCCACTATGGCAAGAAGGCTAAGAATTATTCATAGAAATCTAGAGAAGAGGCGTGGCGTGAATGCCAGCCCTGTTTCTCTGCCTTATTTCTTTTTTTTTTTTTAAGATTTTATTTATTTATTTGGGGGGGGGGGGGCAAGAAAATAAGAGCAAGGGGAGGGGTGAGAGAGGCAGACTCTCTGCTGAGCAGGGAGCCAGACACGGGGCTTGATTCCAGCACCCCAGTATCAGGACCTGAGCTGAAGTCAGACACTCAACCGACTGAGCTACCCAGGCCCCCCCTCTCTGCCTTATTTCTATACTCTTCCCATTGAAAACGGAAACTTCGCTATCCTAGAAAACAGAAAACAGCACATTACATACGGGTGCTGAACATTTTTTGCCAACGAACTGAATTTGCGTGGGTGTTCTGCAGGCCCTTTGTGAAATGTCATCAAACCAAACAAAACACACAGGACACCTGGACTGTCCAGAGGAAAGGTTCCAGGGCAGACCTCAGGGTAACAGGATCTCAGAAAAGAGGTTTTAGTGAGGTCAGGAGTGGGCACGTGAGATCAATGGTTGGCTGGGTGGGTGACCCTCAGACAAAAAAGAAAAAGGAGTTTTGCTGATTTGCAGATTTAAGCAGCAGTGGTTTTCAAACTTATTTTTTTTTAAACATGAAGTGTTTTGTTCAGATACACTTTACCCCAAAGCATAAAACAAATAGGACTGAAGAAAGCAAAAATGCTCTGCTTAAGCAGGGTGGGGGAATCCCAGAGCCCTCACTCTAGGCCTCTGTGATGGTCCCTCCTATGGGAAAAGCATAGCACAAATTTAAGCTTGCTGATTGATTGATTGATTGATTGATTGGGGAGTTGGGGGTGGTGGTGGCAGGCTTCATGTCCAGTGCAGAGCCTGGTGCGAGGGTTAATCCCATAACCCTGAAATCATGACCCTAGCCCAAATCAAGAGTTGGATGCTTAATGACCTAAGCCACCTGGGCGCCCCACATATCTAAGTTCATTTGTATTTAAATACCCCTCAAAATATGTAAGCAAGCCCAATTTTTTAGGATTAAAGTATAGGCTCCCAAGCAAGTATTTGAGGAAGAAATCCCTAACTCAAGCCCAGTCCAATCCTCGTGGGTTTCAGAGAAAAGGGGCAGCTGGTCAGGGATGCTTCTTTTTCCAGGAAACCTGATTACTTATCTTCAAAGCTGAAAATCTACCTGAAGCAGGATAGGAGGCATGAAAATAGATGGTTTGGCTTCCTAGGGAACTCGTTGGGGGTTATTGGATTGTTGGGGGCTGCAGTAAGTTTATCCAGTTCTAAAATAACAGTTTTGTTTAGAGAAAGTTATTCTCAAACACATATCCCTCAGTCCTGCCCTGGGAAATTATACTTTTTTATTCCTTTAGCAATTCACTATGTTCGAAGTATACTATTTTGGTGTTCATTTTCTTGTCAGATCCCCACCCCATGAAGCAAGCTGGACAAGTATTATTATCCCCATCCTACAGATGAGGAAGCTAAGGCTCAGAAAGATGAAGGGACTCCCAACAAGCTCACATGACAAATACGTAGGTCTTCTGATTCCTAATTCAGAGCTTTAACCATACCTGGTATCTACACAAACCTTGTGTCCTACTACGCACAAAGTAAAGGCCACAGATTTGGTGTTACCAGTTCTGAGTCCTTGGGGATCATCAGTGCCCTCTTTACACAGCAGATGTAATAATAACCTGTGTCATCTCACTCACAGGATTATGAAGGACAAATGAGACAATCTGGTAAAAGCACTTGGTAAATGCACCATCTAAGGGTTAGTTACCCCTCCCCTAACCCCTGCCATCTTGGCAGGTTCCCTGTCCTTCTATTAACTTAGGACTTCACTTTTACAAACTCAAAAATATTTGTCTCATAGCCTCTGATGGCATCATGCAAGTCTCTTGCAGAATTCAGCAGGTGGCCAGAGCAGTCAGCTAGCCATACTTTTGCACAACCTCAAACCAAAGTTCTCTCTCCCTATGTTGGAGATTCAAGGATGTGCTGCCAAAAGCTCCCCAGAGTGCTTTACCCTGAGCCCCAAGCAGTGACCATAGGACTGAGTCCAGCTGATGTGTTTAGGGGGGCTTTGCGGGGTGTGTGCATGGGGGAAGCTGGGCCTTCACAGTCATCACAGACCAGGCTCTTTGTCTTCTCCTTGGCAGAATCAGAACCTGAATTTGGCAAGTCCATCTGAGAGTGATCCATTCTCTGCAACCAAGTTCTGTCGGGATGACTCTGTGGTATCTAATGGCAATTTCATCTTTTTTTTTTAAAATAGGAATTCACAATTGCGTCTAGCCTCTATATAGGTGGGGGCCTCCGTCAGGAGGGCAAGTTGCAGTTGATAAAAGTTGTTGATAAAAGCAAAATCAGAGTAAAGAAAGTTGGAATAATTTAGGGAATATGTACGCTTTTAAAAAATGAAAATGCCTTATTGTTTTTCCAAAGTATAAACATTATACATATACATTATTAAAAAAACCCCAAAGCATTAAAAAAAAAAAAACCAGCAACGTGGCAAAGTATGCAAAAGAAAGAAAAAGCTGTATTGTTAATGTTTTGAGTATATCCCCCCAGACTTTTTCTTATAAAAATAGTGGCTCACAGTTTAGCTCCGCCTTCAACCCAGGGTGGGATCCTGGAGACCCGGGATCGAGTCCCACATAGGGCTCCCTGCATGGAGCCTGCTTCTCCCTCTGCCCGTGTCTCTGCCTCTCTGCCTCTCTCTCTCTCTCTCTCTCTCTCTCTCTCTCTCTCTCTATATATATATATATATATATATATATATATATATACACATATATATATATATCATGTATAAATAAATAAAAATAGTTACCGAAATAGAATTATACTGTATATCTATTTTGTGAGCTTTTTCACTTAGATATTGTTGGACATCTTTCTATGCCAGTAAATATATATCATCCTTTTAACCAGCCTTATAATAAAGGATATTTTTCTCAGCTGTGAGGTAGTCTTATGAACCCTCCTTCTCTGTTAAAGGCAGTATCATCTGGGCCTCTTCTCCTCTTTCAGGGATTCCTGATGCTGGGTGGTTCTGAGAAATGCACTGACCCGTTATTTCTGGCTAACACCAACTGGCAGCCAGAAAACACCACTGGCCAGCTGCACTTTCTCAGGCAAATTACTGTACTGTCCAGGGCCTCGGGCTTCTCTGTGTGTTAAACAAGAAGTTTGGATAACAATTTTCTGCGATTCTGTCAGCTCTGAAGTGACACATTAGCTTCTAGTTCATTTATCTCTGTGTTTGCCTTGGCACGGGATGATCCCAGCACACTGAATGAAAGGGGAGCCCTAGCTGTGCACCTGCACGACATACTTAAAGACCCCGAGGATGGGGGTCTTGAAGCTGGCAGGGCTGGGGAGGCACCAGGGTGGAGGGGCGGTTATGTCAGGGAAACAACTCTCCTGGTTTCCTTCCAACATGGAAGTGGGTGATGTCTACAAGAAGGCATGAAATTCACAGCATTGCAGTAAACACAGCCTCTGGGGCCTGTTAGTCCTTTCTGAGCACAAGTGTCTAAACTGCCAGATAACTGTGGTATTCATAAATACCGGAATTCATTTCCCATTTTAAAAGCTCTTTGGTCTATATTTCTTTTTTTAAAGATTTTTATTTCTTTATTTGAGGGAGAATGCATGAGTGGGGGGAGGGGTAGGGAGAGAGGGAGCAGCAGACTCCCCACAGAGCAGGGAGCCCAATGCAGGCCTCAATCCCAGGACCCTGGGGTCATGACCTGAGCCAAAGGCAAACTCTTAACTGATTGAGCCACCTATGTACCCTAGCCTGTATTTTCTCATCTAAGTCTCATTTCTGCCTTTTGGATGAGGAAATTGAGATTCAGCGAGTGTGATTTGCTGAAGACCAGTGGACAATTATTTGCAGAATGAAGATCCCACCCCACACTCAACCAGTGGATTGAGTCTCCACAGTCTCCACATTGGGTACACAGTCACATGATAGGTGCATGCCTCTGTGTAAGATACTCACGAAGACACACTCCTCCGTACCCACTCCACCACCACTAGGATCCAGGACAGCAAGCATTGCCCTTCCCTGGCTCCATCTACTCTTTTAACACATAGTTATGAGCATTATGCTAGGCACCAGTGGTAAAGTGGTGAACCAAGAGACATGGATCCCCATCTCACAGAGTTGACTCAGGGTCATGGAGAGTCTAGAATGAGGCAGGGATAGGGTGGATGTGAGGATGGTATATACAGTGTGATAAGAGCAGCACTGGACAGTACAGGGTAGGATGGAACACATAGGACAGGCACCCCACCCTTCCTCAGAGGGGTCAGGTAAGGCATCCTGGAGGATCCACTCTGTGACCCAAATGATGGAGTTAGCAAGACCCTTGGTAGCACTAAAGAGAGATAGGAGGTAGGGTGACTATTCTATACCAAGAGAGGAGCATATACAAACACTTGGGGGCATGAGGAGCTCGGTACTTTTGAGAAACTATGAAAAGTATCGTGTGGCCAGGGGTAATGCTCGGGTGGGATGCTGGTGTTTATTAAGGCTACAGAGAAGGCAGGTCTCTGAGTATGACAGCTGGTCAACCTTATTGGTGTTTATGGAACTGATGTTTGTCTTGAGGGCACTGGGAAGTCATTCAAGGATGTAGGGAGTGATACTGACGACAGGCTCTTAGCAGACTTTCTCTTTATCAATCCTACTAGAAGATATACTGTGTCTATAATTTTTGCCAAATTATGGATGCTCAACTTCGGGATACGTTTCCTTTTTTTAGGCTGCCACCTGTTTCATTGTTGTTCACCCACTTCTTGGGTCTCTGTGGCCTGTGCTAGGATGGCTCAGATGACCAGAGCTCTGTGTTCAAGATGCCATGGATATGGGGCATGGGGCAAAGAGCTTCTAACTATTCCCTATCCTCAGCCTCAGCCTTAACCCAGGGCCTGGACTCCAGCTGACAGATATGGATTGACCAGCCAACATCCCTAAGGAATACTGGAACACAAGTTTAAAGCATAACTAGAAGTATGTGGACTAAGCAAATTCAACCCTCATTATAAGCAAAGGGAAGCAGTATTAATATTCAATAAGTTAAGAGATAATAACAATTATCATTGAGATGATGCATGACTCCTACAACACATTCAATAAATACTAAATCAATTGATCAGTATTTAGATCATAAGAGAAATCTTATAGGAACATGTAAAAAGGAAAGAAACGGTTAAATAAATCAAGATATTTTATAAAAAGTATGTACATCATGCACAGAATATCTAGAGAAAGATTTCTAAGAAAATTAACACTAGTTACTTCTGGGATGAGGAACAGGGAGGATGAGGGCAGGGAAGGGAGGGAGATCTGTTTACTATGCCTTTCAGAGTCTTTTACATTTGGAAGCACAGAAATATGATACATGATTTAAGAAATAAAATTAACCTTAAAAACCCATCCATTCAGCAGAATCCCATGCAGTGATTAAAAAGAGTGAGATTGAGCTATAATTACAAAAATGGATAGTTCTCCAAGATCTACTGTTATTTAAAGCTGCATATTTCAAAACATATATATGTTGTCACTTCGTGGGACAGAAAACAAACTCATTCGATGTGTACATTTTTTTTAGCACATACAGAGAAAGTTCTCTGTGCTGTTCAATTCAATAACCATTGGCCACATGTGGCTAGGTACATTTAAATAAATTAAAATGTAAAGTTCAGTTCCTCAGTAGGGCTAGCCACATTCAGGTGCTAACAGCCGCGTGTGGCTAGTAGTTGCCAAATTGGACGGAATGGACAGAGCACGCTTCCCTCAGAAAGTTCTGCTGTACAGAACTGGTCCAGTTGATCCAGCCCAGACTGACACATGGGACTACAAGGATGTGAGAAGAGACCTTGTGCTTTATAAATCTCCATGTTGTCTTTTTTCTTTCTTTCTTTTTCTTTCTTTCTTTCTTTCTTTCTTTCTTTCTTTCTTTCTTTCTTTCTTTCTTTCTTCCTCCCTTCCTTCCTTCCTTCCTTCCTTCTTTCTTTTCCTTTTCTTTCTTTCTTTCTTTCTTTCTTTCTTTCTTTCTTTCTTCTCTTTCTCTCTCTCTCTCTTCTTTCTTTCTTTCTTTTTTTTTTTACAATTACTTTTATAATTTTATAAGAGAAGAGGATGGCTTGCACCTGTGGCAGGTGTTTATTCCTCATTAAAACCACATCCTGTATTTTTTTCATGACTCCACCAATTCCAATTAGGGGTCAAGGGATGGCACAGCATTGCCAGGGGAGCTATTCTCGAGGGAGGAAAGGCGACAACCGCTGTCCCGAATCGGAGCAAATGCACCTCCGGGAGGAGCACCTCAGGGCGGTGGCTGACCATCCAGCTAGTCTTGCTTCTTTCTGCTCCTCTGCTTTTCAGTCACAAGGGACAGGATCAGTTTGAGCGTCTGCCAGAGGGAAAAGCAGAGGCTGAAGTATTTTTAGTTCTTGGAGCTGTGGAATCTGGCAGAGGTCAGGCGGGCACTGGCCAGGGAGGCCCACCTCCAAGGGACCCCGAGGTCTCCTTGGAGATGGAGAGCTAGCAGAGTGGGGAGGACCCTGCTCTGAGATGGGGATGGCCATCCAATAGTGGAGTAGGACCGCGATGGGCCAAGCTCAAAATGCCGCCTGGGAGTAGAACTGACAAGAATGATGGATGTGATAACTGCTCCATGGTTTCTTAAACTGGAGGAATGACAAAGGTGAAGAGAAACTTGGAAGGAAAAGACGTGGGATGGAGGAGAAGTCTGGCCAGGAGGTAGGTGGGAAGGAACGTTATAAAATTTTTCAACTCAAATAAAACTTGGATTTGAAATATTAAACATCGCTCTGGTTATCATCCACCAGACAGAGAAAAGCAAAATTTCCCAAGATTATAAATAGATGGAATAAACTGAAACTCTGGGTTATAACTGCCTGGGGCATTTCATTTTTCCTCCACCTGGAGGAAGTTTATTCCTAGACCAGGGTCCAATGTTTTTCTTACTAGCAACAGGAGAAACAGCAAAAAGGACACAGAAGCTTTAAAGGTGGCTCAAGAGTCTTCCTTTATCAAACTGGAATTTAAACTGGTACATTTGTGTTCATCGCTCTTTTTTTCCTTTGGAAGATGTATAATGGTCATTTAATAATCCATTTGCTCTTATAAACCTATCCAAGCAGGTGGGTGGCTCATGCTTTACCCTTGTTCTCTTTGTCCTTCTTTTGAGAATGTTGATCCTGCCATATTGTTTTACACCCAATGCCTTTGCTTAGCTTCTCCCCTCTGTCTGGAATATCTTCCTTGCAGGAAGAGACCTCTCAGATTCCACTCATCTTAGAAGATCCAGCTTCTCTGAGTCAGAATTAATGTCATTCATCTCCCATTGTGGTTTGTGTGAGAATCAGTTGAGAATGCGCCCATCTCCTGCATGAGACTTGAGCTCCCACAGGGACAGACAATGCACATTCATTCCTGTGTCCCAGCTAACCCAGAGCCTGGTTTATGGTAAGTGCTTAACATGCTGATGTCCATCTCTTTCTCCCCTCCCATCATCACCTCCCTTCCCATTCCCTTCGTTCACTTTATTAATATCTATTAAGCCAATGTGCTGTGGGGAAAACAGATTGTGGTGGGTTGAGTAATGGCACTTCAAAGAAGTCCACATCCTTATTCTGGAACCTGTGAATGTTGCTCATATGTCTAGAAGGATTTTTGCAGATGTGATCAAGCTAAGGATCTCAGAACGAGGAGACTATCTTGAATTATCTGATGTAATCACAGGGTCTTTACAAGAAAAAGACCTTCTGATTTCTTAATCAGAAGATATGATGAGGGGCCGTGAACCAAGGAAGGAGGACAGCCTCTAGAAGCTGGAAAAGGCAAGAAAATGGATTCTCCCTGAGAGCCTCCAGAAAGGAACCAGTCCTGCAGACATCTAACACACAAGTAAATAGGGAACGACCCCAGTCTTCAAGGAGCAGATTTTTTTTTGTTTTGTTTTTTTTGCAAATTTTCTATCTACACAGGGAGGAGACAATTTAGGAAACTATGATGGGTGGCAGTAGAAGTAGAGAAGTAAAGGTCTACACTTCCCCACCCTGTTCACCTTCCTAGATAGGCTTCTGTGTACAAGCTTCCATCTTCAAATAAAGCACTGAGACGTGAATACAGACTCCATATTTGATTCAACCCATGAAGAGTGTAGTATGGATCCCTAAGCTCTACAGCATAAGATTCTGTCCATACAGCCTAAGATTGAGTCAGATCTATTGCATTCAGTCAACTGTCAAAATGCATTTGTGAAGCAAAGAAAGGCAGATGTGAAATAACCTATGGGCCTCACGATGTTCCATCACTGATGAAAACAGGCTCATTTTCCAGGTGTACAGCCCTCCTGAAATACAAATGGAAACTAGAAGACTGGATGGCTGTCCCTATGATTATAGCCTTTTACCATTAACTCTCCTTTTTTTTCCTTTCGATTTTGTTTTTAGGTTATTTTTTCTGATTACGAAAGAAATGTAAAATTTAGAAAGTTCGCCACAGTCCCACCCCCGAAATATTTATCAACAAATAAGTCTTAAGACTAGCATTTTTATGCATCCAACCAAAGAAGATAAATAATCGGATGTATATTAAAGATTTTTTTTTTTTAAAGAGGAAGACCCTAAGGATATACGGGAGCCTCGGAATAGTGTGTGTTCTCAGCTCCCTTAACTTCCATATCTGTAGCATTACTCAGGAACCACATTCTGAGTAATGAGGCTGAAACAGGGTAAGATTTCCAATCACCAAGGAAATAATAACCAGAGTCAACACTTAACGGAAGGTTTGCTTAATTTTTGCTTAATTTGGTCCTCATAATAACCCTGAGCAATAATATCATATAATCCCCACTTCACAGATGATGAAACAGAGAGATCTGGTAAGCTTGTCCAGGGTCACAAAGCTAGTTTGTGGGAGAGCTGAAATTTGAACCAAGGCAGATTATCAGCGAAAAAAGCCACATGCTAACCAACCACCTTGTCACACTGCTTCTCAGAGAAGAAGTTCATTGATATCACTAATCTGCACCTAGTAAAGCAGGAAAGCAAACAGAAGTTTTAAAATAAGGATTAAAACAAAAAGGCTTTATGAATGAAGACATCCCATTCCCATTAAAATTTTAAAAGATTTTTTCCAATTCAAATAGTAAAAATACATGTTTACTGTTGAAAATTTGAGCAATGTATAAAGTATAATGAAGAAAAATAAAAATCATATGGTTTCACTCAGCTGCTTCTTTCTGTGGGCTCAGGCAACGTTTCTGAAAGCGAGATCTGTAGACCAAAGATATCAGAAGCACCTGGGGTTCATCTTTAAACATGTGGATTCTGAGACCCCATCTGAGACCTACAAAAGCAGAATCTCTGAGGGACCGACCTCAGATGCTGCTATGCAGTGGCACTTGACAGCTCGCAGCCCCATAAACGATAGAACTCATTCAGTGAAGCCCCATGCTCTCCGGAGACCCGGATGCTACAGGACCTCGGCAAATGCCTACTGGAAATTCTTATTAGATGAACATTTGGTTTCAAGGAACCTGAAATGGAATTTAAGGAGTATTTCTAATACTCCTTATAGTGTACTCACAGTGAGCTAAATTTAATTAATATTTTTTGACTTTTGAAATTCAATTTTAAAAGTAAAAATTGCAGTTTTAGTCATTCTTATGCCCAGTAGAGTTTGAGTATCACTGCCCAAAGCTGAAAAAGAGAGGTCTAGAATCCTTTGAGACCCAGAATTCGAAACCCATGCCTCCCACTCCCCACCCTCCAAGGCCTACCCACTCCCCCCTTGCCTTTCTGAAACCAAATCGTCATTAGGGGCAGTAGAGGAAGGGGAAAACCATGTCCCATTTGAAAGTCAGACTTGGGGGGAGAAAAAACAGGTTACTCCATGAGTATATTTTCCCGACCTTCAGCTACAGGCTCTGTGCCCAGGGTCCAAACACCCCCGAAGGGCCCCCAAGCAGCGTTTGCATCCTCAATTCTGATTCCCATTCGGGAGCCCCGCCTCTAGCTTTGCTTTTCCATCAGGCAAAATGGCTCCTCTCCATTAACATCAGGCCCATGTTCTAGCTATTAGCCAAACAAAAGATTTTCCAAATATGGACCCAAAAAAACCATGTGCACTTTAAAGGCCACAATAAGCTTAAATAGCTAAAACATATTAAAAAAAAAAAGAAAGCCAACAATTGACGCCAAAAGCATGAGTACTTAAGGAGCAGAACAGCAAGACAAAAGCCAGAAAGAGGAACAAAAATATGCATTGTAGGGGAGGGGCAAGCAGGGAGGTGTAGATTTATATGGAAGAGCTGACATCATTGTTTCCCAATAATACTCTGCATGCAGGAAACAGATGGGAAAGAAGTGGTGGAAGGGACTACTTATGGTAACAGGGCATGCTCTCTGTTTAGAAGCCTGCCATTTGGAACCTAAACGTTTTACTTTGAAAAACTGGGATGAGAACTCCATTGCCAGAAGTTTTATTAAAGCCTGGCTAACTGCTGCTGAACTTATCACCTTGGCGACGCATGGTAAAATGGAGCTCTGCGTATCAGACCCGGATTGACTGCCAGCTGACCCGTTTTGAGTCCAGAGGACACAGAGCTGTGGGATGGGGATTGCGTGTGGGACAGTCCCACTTTCAAGCCCTGGTTCTTCTACTTCCCGGCTGGGTGACATTAGGCAAGCTACTTAACCTCTCTGAGTCAGTCTTCATCTAAAAAATGGGCGACAAAACAGAACTTTCCACACCATGGGGCGAGGCCGCATGGTTGCACATTGATGCCCTCCTGCTAGATTTAATCATAATTAGAATGGTCAGCTAACATCACAAAAAAGAGTTTTCTCTTTTAACAGACTCCCTCACTGAACCAGTTGCCACTCTTGTAATGATCAGCTACCCTGCTTCCTCCTGAGGGTCCCTTCAGATCTCCTGAGGGTCCCTTCAGATCTCCTGCCACTGAAGACAGCTTCTGTCTCCCCAATCACGGCCCCCCATGCCCCAAGCCTGGCCACCCTAAGTCTCAACTCCCTTTCCCAGAACTTAATGTCTCCTCCCTCAGGGTGCCAGAAGTCATGACCAATACAAGTCTCAGGCAAAACCATGTCATTTCCTGTCTGTAGACACCAAGCATCCCATCTCCCATCTATCATTTTTATTGATTTTCCCCCCTGACAGACAACCCACTCCAAGGGCTCTCTTTCACTCAGCCGCCTCGCATGTAGACATCCTCTGGAGCCCTCATTTCGTTCTCTGTACTTCTATTAGCAACCTTCCCCTCTCGCGACCCCACAAGGCTGAGAGCAACTTGAGAGCATCTTTGTAAATCCAAGAGTGTCTTGCACAGTTCAGCCCCCTTAAATACTTGTTGCATTGAATTGAAAACCCCATATGAGATGGTTTCTGAATAAAAACATGAAAAAAAGCCAGGGAAAGAAATATGCATAATTACACAAATTAGCTCAGATGCCTGTCACGAAAGCTATAGATTTATTTATAGTTTGCCAGATTCCTACTTTATATATCAAATGTGGTGTCTGTAACAGTAAGGGATGGTATATGTTGCTGGGGGGGGTGACATTCATCCCTCTCTCCCTGGGGGAGGTGGGGAGGGGGCCCCAAAGGCATTCTGGGGCAGCATCAGGCCATGGGCGTGGTACCAGGGCCTGGTATGCATCAGCCAAGCTTGAACTAGAACAAAGAGTGCCTGAGACTCTATCCCAGAAACTCAGTTGGTTCTGGGGCCCCACCAAGAATGTGGTTCATACCAAGGAGTAACTGGTGAGGCACTAGGAAAAGGCAGTGTTTCTGGGGCATCCTGTGCGAAGTCTGGGTCAGCTTCTATCTTGGAGGAGCCATAAGCCCCCCTGGGGAACCTTAAACAATCTTGGATCCCTGATGCTGCAGCCCATCAGCAGTCTCCTGTCCCGAGCTTCCTAGAAGGGCTCTAGCACTGACTTCCCGAGGAGGAAACAGGGTCAATCAATCAAGTGCTCTGTGTTGGCCACAGGGCTCACCCTGAGAGGCCCGGTGCACTTCCAAATCTGCGAGAGCTGCTGAATGCGTCGGCCTCCAGCAGAGCCCACCGCTGACTTGCCAGTTAGAAAATAGAATAATGAGGGGAATGGAGATCAAACTGGGTGGCTCTTGACGCTAAGGCAAAGGGCGTTCCACAGGGAAAGGAGGATTGTGGCTGCAGTGGGCAGGGAGGGGCCTGGAAGGAAAAGGTGGGGTCTGGTTGGTCTTGAAAGCTGGTAGGTCTAGAATAGATGTGTGTGCAAAGCACCTTGCAGAGGGTAAAGTGCCATGCAGATGTCCAGATGTAATGGCTGTAGATGTCCATAATAATATTATTATTATTAATGATGTAATGGCTGGGGGGAGAGCTAAGCAAAGAGAGAAAAAGCTATTTTTTTTTTGTAGGGTTATGGGTTTTGTTTTGACAAAAGTGTGTGTAAATGCCAAATTATAAAATGTGCTATTCTGGGGCATTGTGTTTGTGCCTAGAATGGTGGCCTTGGGAATCAGGTAGATCTGGATTTAAAATTTTTTTTTTAATTTTTTATTTATTTATGATAGTCACAGAGAGAGAGAGAGAGGCAGAGACACAGGCGGAGGGAGAAGCAGGCTCCATGCACCGGGAGCCTGATGTGGGATTCGATCCCGGGTCTCCAGGATCGCGCCCTGGGCCAAAGGCAGGCGCCAAACCACTGCGCCACCCAGGGATCCCCTAGATCTGGATTTAAATCCTGACTTTTGGGCACCTGGGTGGCTCAGTGGTTGAGCATCTGCCTCTGGCTCAGGTTGCGATCCCTGATCCCAGGGTCCTGGGAACGAGTCCCACATTGGGCTCCCTGCAAGGAGCCTGCTTCTCCCTCTGCCTATGTCTCTGCCTCTCTCTGTGTGTCTCTCGTGAATAAATAAATAAAATATTTAAAAAATAAATAAAAATAAATCCTGCCTTTCCTATCTCTATAATCGTTGTAAGATAATTATCCTCTTTCATCTAGTTTCTTCCTCTATAAAATGGGGATTTAAAAAAACCCTGATTCTTACAGATGTCAAAAAATATTATGTTGTATGTATAAAGTGACGGGCACAGTGTAAGCAATCAATGCATGCAGTAACTCTAACTACTAACAAAAATAACAAGCAGGTCTGATTTGTGGTTTGGCCTTCTTTTCTGGGTCCCTTCTCTCTTTCCAAGAGGACTTCTTTTTCTCCTTCATCCTTTAGCCATCTAGCAGCATCATGTTCTCATCTTTCTCCATCAAAAGTTACTCTCAGAAAAAAACCTAATACCAGTATCTGCTCTTCTCTGAATTGCAGTGAGCATCTTTCCTCTGGGTGCTCTTTATTTTAAGCCTTCGCTAAAACTGCACCCTGGGGGGAGGGTTAGAAGGACAGGCCCTAGACTCCTGAAGCTTTCTCAGGCTGTGGTCCCACCTCAATAAAGACTTGAGGCCAGCCTTTTGAGGGAGGAACATCAAGACCAATTAAACTCAAGCGTGGCATTGGTACCACGCTTCGAAATAGCTCAGAAAATAGGGTGGGACATGCACCCATAAGCAAAAAGAAAAGTCATTTGAAGGGAGGGATGAGTGGGAAAAAGCTACAACTCAAGGCAAGTCATGAGTGAAAAACAAAACCATAAAAAAAACAAGTAGCTCCAAGTTCCCGGGCCCCAAAACCGGTGTGAAGGAACCACAGAGAGGACAGTGGAGTTCTGAGACCCAGAGGCCAGTGGGGGTGGACAGCTCAGCTTGATCAGTCTGTTCTGGAGGAAATGAGCACCAGGTCGCCCCAATTAGAAGGGTCTGTTACTACTTCGTTCCAAAAATATTTAGTTCCAACATCTAATGGAAAAAGAGCGAAGTGGGGGGGGGGGTGGGCGTGCATTTCTTATCCTCAGATTAAGTCCTGGACCTTTCAGCCCACCTGCTCCTCCCACCCACTGCTGCCCAGCCACTCGCACAGCCACCAAATCCCAGCGAGGTGATTCCCGGGAACAAACACTCCCCAGCAAGTGTTCCAGAGCAGCCTAGGTCAATCAGCTTCTGGAATTCAGAAACTGTTCTCCCCTCCTTCCCACTCCCACAGAAAAGTTTTCCAGCTAGCCTACAGATGCCTGCTGGATGGGGGGTGGGGGTGGGGTGGGGTAAAGAGGATGCAGCAAAAGCTACAGCTCCAATGACACTGGAGAGCTTCTCCAGTCTATGGAAAAATGTCTTCCTGCTTTCATCGTGTTTCCCTCTGCCCCAGCATTAGGCCAGGCCTGCTCCCTCCTCCTCCAGCAGATGGTTCACTTGACTCCAGGGAATGTCTGGGGTGACAGGTCTGCAGTGCCAACGCCTGAGCCTCCTGAGGCTGGAAGGCATCTGGGTGGCCTCTAGCGGGGGTGGGCAGGGGAAGTGGAAGGGCGAGGCCAGGCCTGCGGTCAAGGGGCTGTTGCCATAGGTCTGGACAGGGGCAGGAGGGAGGGGTGCGGGGAGATGAAGTAGCTGTTTCTATTCTCTGTGTGGGTTTTTGGCCACATCCAGACTATACAGATTAAGATTCAGGCAGGCTTTGTGTTATCAGTCGGTTAAACCTTAAGGTTTAAGGCCTTAATTCTCCTCTTTTGGTTCTTTCTGTTCAATTCTGGGACCCAGCGATGGGGATGCCCCTCTAAACCCAAGCCGATGACGTTGCTGTCCTGTCCACACAAGCTCTGCTTCCTGGATCTGATTTCTCTTTCAGTTCCCTTTGGGTTTAGGAGTAGCTGGGGCTCTTTCCCAGATCTTTCTGAGGGCCCTTTTGACTCAAATTGACATTTTGCTCTTGCACTCCCGGGTGGCTCTGGGAAATCCCTGCATAAATGGCCTCTTCATTCAGTGGGGCAATCAATCTGCTTCCCATCCCCCTTCACGACTGATTAACCCATCCGACCATATCATTTACTTATTTCATTGTGGCCCTCGCTCATTCAGTCATGGATGGTAGGTGGTTATACTAGGGCAAGTCTAGGGTTTTATAATAATAATAGCTACATTTGTGGCTTTCCATAGGCATGTCCTTTGCCAAGTGCTTTGCCTGTATGAACTCATTTATCTTCCTGTCAGTCTTCTTACTGCCATTTCACAGATGAGGAAACTGAGGCTCAGAAGAGGTAAGTCACTTACACCAGGGTTGGGAACAGGCAAAGCTGGCATTCAATGCCAAACAGTAAGCTTCCAGAACTGTCAATGGGAGTCCCCAGCAGGGGCACCTGACTTGGGAGGTCAGGGAAGGTTTCCAGAAGCAGCTGAGACCTAAAGAATGAAGAATGAGGTAGGGAAGGTGTGATAAGGATGTGCCAGGCAAGATGCTGGGGAGGAAAAAAAGGAAGCCAAAGCGAGTACCTGCCCTGATTCTCCAGGCAGTGTTAAATCCTGCTTTGGACAGAAATATACTCACCTTCCTTGCTAAGACTTTGTTCCTATTTCTGTTTATCTTATCTGTTTAATTGTAGATAGTAGCGTTTACATGTTCTCTTCAGTTATGACAGCTAGTTTCAAAGCTTTGTTGAGGCCTCAGTTTCTGAAAGTTTGTTCACATCCCTTAGACTATACATTTCTCGAGTCTGGGGTGCATGTGTCTTTCTCTCCCACTGTACCTCAATACTTACTTGTTATTAAAAAAAAAAACCAAACTGAGAGAATGACTTAGCTCAGAAATTATACTTTTAATTTCTACCTTTCTACCTTTCAATCTGATAAGAACTACAAAAAAATCTTCAGTAATAAAAGGCTCATAGTTCTTTTCAGACATTCAGAGGATGCATTGTGAATCATTAAGTTTCCTTATCCAGGGGGAAAATGTTCTGTAAAACCTTACAGTGCAAATGGTGGTTCCCAAATCTGCCTACATATCGGAATCATCTAGGAAGCTTTTAGAACATACCCATGCCTGCCTGGGCACCAAGAGATTCTGATTGAATTGTTTAATTGAGATGGGATCTGGGCAGCACCTTGCATCACCCCCCCCCCCCGCTTTTTTTAAAGCTCCTCAGGTGATTCTAACATGCCACCATCATGGCAAACCCCTGGGTCAGACAATATCCCCTTTTCTCAGGGATCAAATAAAACGACAGATTGTTTGGCAGGGTGAGAAAGTCCTCTCAGCCTTCGTTGTGAAGACAGATGACACAAATGGAGGCAGGAGACAGCTTTTCCCACAACATTCTCCTACTGGTCCCTTGACTCCTGGCCCCAGCATTTCCAAACCCTGTGGGAAGACCCTGGGCACTTGGTTGAGAATGGAGAGGTTAAAAAAAATGCTTATGGATGCACTCTGACCTCACAGGGCTTCACCTGCAGCCTTCCAAGCACAAGTGACAAAACGATGGGATTTTCATTACCTAGCTGCAAGCAATGACCTTCGTATTCAGTGGTCAAAAAGAAGACCACAGAACTGTACTATTTTCCGCATATCAGCAAGGAAGCGATGCTCTTTTCCCTCTACTCCAGGCAGGAAGATAAAGTCATCTGGTTCCCGGGAGAGATTGAGGGTTGGGGTGGCAGTCATGGTGCTGGCCAAGTTGGCCAGGAGCAACTTTGTGCCATTCTTGAGTGTTCTTACCGGGCTGGAGGCAAGTGGTCAAGGAAGCAAAAAGGTGGAAACTGGCCCTTTATGTCAGGCCTGTGTAAAGCTGGAGATGATCAACAGCAGGATCTGAACTTGGCATCTGTGTGGATGCCATAGAAACTGTATACGTGTGTGTGTGCTCACACCTGTGCATGCATACGTTTCTGTGAGAAGCGGTTTCTGGTTTTCATCAGCTTCCTAAAGATTAAGGATGGTACTTGGCCCTGAGCAGCTCCTGCTCTGAGGTGGACACATATTTGTCCCCCCCACACCCCTGTCCTGGCAGATTTATCCAGCTGAAGGTAGCAGGGCTGGCCATAGCAAATTACCGAAGTGGACGGCATTCACTCTTTACAAGAGGCCTCAGGGGTGTAGCTTCCCCATTTTCAGATGGCCTGAGCACAGTTAATGGTCACCAGCTTTGTCTTCCTCCCCAGCTTGGGGCTTTCCCTCCCTGTCTGAGCAAAAGGGCTCTCTTGGCTTCCTTATATCTCTGTCTTCTTCTACCCTTGTGCTCCCAGACCTGAACCCATTTTTCTCTGTCTGCAGGATCATCACCTTACCCTTGACCCCAAAGTTCAGTAATCACCGTGTCAGTCTTGTGGGCCCTCTCCAGGCTTCTGGTTTCTAGTTACTATGCTGACTTGTCACCGTCAGGACTCTGGGTTGAACTTCCAAGGTGATGGGCAAAGGGGCAGTGCCCAGGTCAGCCTTTCCCCCCCCAGGGAGCAGAGTTCCAGGCCTTGTCTACTAACCAATACATGTATCAGAAAGTCAGTGAGGAAAACACATAGTTTTAAAGAAAAACATTAGCACTTAGCTTACTGATGCTACACTACAGGAAAAATAAGACGCAACTATATAACTAGTTATAGATGCGGCAAAAAAAATCCTAATTACTCTCATTTATATAAGCTGTTTATTATGCATGCCCAATTCTCATGTGGCACAAGAATGGTGTCTAGATCATTAAGTGGGTCAGTTTCCTTTTGTTTCAAAGCTAAACTGTATTCAGGTATGTCAGACTTGAAAGCTTGCCGATCCTGTGACAGGGCTGTCTGCTTTCAATTTAGGAAAAAAAAAATCATTAGAGGAGAATGTTGGCCTAGATGAGGAAGCTAGGGAGGGGAGAGGAGCCTTGTAGGTCAGGTCCCTCCGCATCCTCCATGATTTACTGTATGAACTTGGGCAGGTCAATTTACCTGCCTGGGCTTCCTTGCCTTCCCTGCGCCCTTTCTGCCCCCCTCACTCCAACACCAAGTCTGGGAGCACCATGTACTGGTTTTCAATTTTTTTTCTTTAAGCAGGAGGCCCCTTCCTTTTTTTTTTTTTTTTCAAATAAAACCTGTATAGAAACCCAAAATATAAAGCAGGTGAAAGAAGAGCTGCCGAAGGCTGCCTTTGAGGTGTCTTCACCAAATGCTGAGATTCCTCGCTCATCCTATGATTCTGACATTGCAAGAATGGGGCAGGACTGGCAAGCAACCCCATGCAACTCTCACGCTTGAAGGGGAGCCCAGAATAACACCCACATGGTGGACGGGGGCATCCCAGGAGCATTTGTAGTGAACCTGGACTTAAACCTGGAATTCCGCATAGAAACAGGTGGAGGGAAGCATGTCATGCTGAACTTCTGAGGGTAGTGGGTAAGACGCACGCTCGGAGTTCTAACACCTTCAAAAAAGTTCACGCCGCTTTCATTTGAAATTGCCGTCTCCCAGGTTATTGGAGAGGATGAAATGAGTTGACTGTTATGCCTTGGTTTCAAAAGAGGCAGTTTTGAAAACTGTGGTCCCCCAAGCTCTAAGATACTAAACCATTTGTCCTAATGACACAGCAGACGCTGAAGTCTGGAATACCGCAGGAATATCACACCACTGCAAATTACTAGGTGGTGCTGAGTCTTTAAAAAACAAAGCAAAACACAGAATTGAAACAAAACCATGGCACTGTTTTTTGAGATGCATGCTTGATATGAGCTAATCAAATGGTTTTTGAGAGGGTTTTCCTGGAGGCAGAATTATCCTGCACAGTTAAACAGTCCTCCAGTTTCCTCCTTTGTTATAGCTATGGGTAAATACAAGGCCTATATAGTGGACTATTTTCTCTCTCACTTCTGTTCCTGAAGACAAGGCCTTTTTGTCACGGGTATTCTCAAGACCAGTCAACCTTACAAAAGGAGTCATTTTCTGCTCAATTTCCCCAACCTTCCTATGATGAAAAACTTGTAACTTCAAATGCTGTTCTTGTATTCTAGATTGTTTTCTTTCCCTCTCCCCCAACAAATGTTTAAATTGTCTCTACTCTGCAGGATCACCCCCTGCCCGGCTTTTTTTTTTTTTTTTCTTTTTTCTTTTTCTTTTTCCTGAATCCAATCTGACCTTGCAAGCAGAGAGAGGTGGCTCTCCTCTTCTTTTCCACACCCTAAACTATTTTAAAATCCAGGCCCTCTGACCTTTTTACAACACTCTTCTTGTCTGACACACCAAATGCTAATCCGAGAGCCGAGAGGGGGTAAAGGGTCTGGCGGGGGGCGGGGGGGGGCGGTTGGGGAGGGGAGGGAGGGAGGTACCATATATCTGGCATCAGTTCAGAAATTCAGAAAATGTTTGTGCAACCACTCCCCCGGCCAGGATCCACCGCACCCCCTGCCTTCCAGCGCATTAATAAAAAAAGATGTGAGCGGATGAAACCGGAGAGCCCAGGAAGGACACCCAAGGCGGTCAGACTGCGCCCGGGCGGCGGGGGTGGGGGGAGCCCTCCGATCACCACCGTCCCACACGCCCAGCCCGCATCCCTCCCCTCCCGACTTCCAAACTTGGAGATGAGGACCTCGGGCGCTTCCAGCCCCAGCCCGCGGACGGCCGGTGGGAGCAGGAGCTGCAGCTCCTGTGGTGTGGCCGGTGTGGACCCGCGGAGGGGCCGCGCCGGGCACCTCGGCCATCCCGCATGTCCTTTAAACAGAGAGGGAAGAAAGTGCACGGAGCCCCAGGCCTCGCAGGCGTGAACTTGCGGAGTGAGCCTCACACGCCCCGCAAGGGTCCGCGTCTCCCCCAAACGAAAAGCAAAGCGGGTTTGGGCAGTGGGGAGGGGGGTGCGCAAGGCACCGGGGCGCCTCACCATCCTGTCCTGAGCTCTCCAGATGCTCCGTCAGGTCACAGCCAAAGGCTCCGGCGGCGGCTCCCTTCCGTTTCAGCTTCTGCTTGGCACCCTTGTTCTTCATGAGTTAGTCCCGCCGAGTGGCCTCCGGCTCCCCTCCCGAGGGCTCGGCGCCGCGCCCAGGCCGGTGTCCGGGGTCGGGGGCGGGGGCGGGGCGGGGCGGGGGCGCACCTGGCCGCGGCAGCCCCGGGGGGCGGGCGGGGGTCTCCTCCGCGCGGCTCCCGGGCGGCGGCCGCGCCCTCACACGGCTCGGGGCGCGCGCGGAGCCAGCATCCCGGCCCCTCGGCCGCCCGCCCTCGCGCCGTCCCCTTTTCCTGTCTTGCAAGCCCGAGGCTCATCCAGCTCAGGAAACGCTGGAAGGAAGTCAGCCGGGGAGGGGGCGGGGGTGGAAAGTTTTGGCAGCTCGGCGCTGCGCGTGTAGGGGCCGGAGGAAGTAGGTGGGTGGGTGCAGGAGTCGGGGCGGGCGCGGGCGCGGGGGCGGGGGGCCCGGGGCTCCGGCCCCCGAGCCCTCCGCGCCGCCCCGGGGCTCCGGCCCGCAGCCCGGCCGCCGCTCCCTGCCCCGCGACCCGCACCCCGACCCGCACCCGACCCGCACGCGACCCGGCCTCCTGGACCCGGGCTGCCAGGTGGGCCCCTGGCCGCCCCGCCCGGGCTGCCCCCGCCGCCGGCCCCCCACGCCCTGCGCGTCGGTGCCCGCTCCGCCCGCACCCACACCTGACGGCGGAGACAAAGGCAGGGCCCCCGCCCGGCGACCTGCTGGCCCGCGGGCTTCCGCCGGCGCCCGCAGCCGCCCCCCCTGCGCCCAGGTGCCCCCCACCCAGGTAGCCCCCGGCCGCTCCCAGCGGCCTCCCCTGCGCCCAGGTGCCCCCCATCCAGGTAGTACCCCCCACTCCCAGCGGCCTCCCCTGCGCCCAGGTGCCCTCCACCCAGGTAGCCTCCGGCCACTCCCAGCAGCCTCCCCTGCGCCCAGGCGCACCCACCCAGGTAGTCCCCCTCCAATCCCAGCGGCCTCCCCTGCGCCAAGGTGCCCCCCATCCAGGTAGTACCCCCCACTCCCAGCGGCCTCCCCTGCGCCCAGGTGCCCCCCACCCAGGTAGCCCCCGGCCGCTCCCAGCGGCCTCCCCTGCGCCCAGGTGCCCCCCATCCAGGTAGTACCCCCCACTCCCAGCGGCCTCCCCTGCGCCCAGGTGCCCCCCACCCAGGTAGCCTCCGGCCACTCCCAGCAGCCTCCCCTGCGCCCAGGTGCACCCACCCAGGTAGTCCCCCTCCAATCCCAGCGGCCTCCCCTGCGCCAAGGTGCCCCCCACCCAGGTAGCCCCCCACAACCACCACCATCCCCCCTCCCAGCGGCCTCTCCTGCTGCCAGGTGCCCCCCACCCAGGTAGTCCCCCCTCCCAGCGGCCTCCCCTGCGCCCAGGTGCCCCCCACCCAGGTAGCCCCCCCACAACACCCCCACTCCCAGCGGCCTCTCCAGCGCCCAGGTGCCCCCCACCCAGGTAGGTCTCCCCCTGCGAGGTTAAGGGAACACTGGGGGGTGCCGCCTTCTAGCCACTGCCCCGGGAAATCAGATTTCTGGTTAGGGATTCACACACACACACACACACACACACACACACACACACACTTTTGGAAGTTTGCTAAATGGAAGTGACGGGCCGGGGCTCCAAGACTTAAGGTGACTGATACTCTAGCATAACGTGGAGAAAGGAGGCTCCCAGCCTGTCTCATAATTTGTCTCAAGTTTTCAGGAGGGCACAATTTTTTTTTTTCTTCTCGTTAGATCCGAAATTCCTTGACTTCTGTGTACTCAGCACACACAGTAAGCACTCAAATTCTTGTGATTTAACCATTTGGAGATTAGATTAAACTTCCTGCATAAATTCAAATCCATATATAGACTTGAAGGGTGGGGACCTCCATGCAGCTCAGATTGCTGACTGAAGCTTTAAGGACAGTATTTTAGTTACTGAATCCCTTTCCAGCCACTTAACTCCCCACGTATCAGGGGGACAGTGCACCTTGACCCTTAGCCTTCTGTCCTTGTCAGAGGTCACAAGGGACAGCCTGCCTCCCAAAGCTGGGCCGCAGATGTGTTTGGTTTGGCACCCACCGTGCTTTAACGTTTTTAAAGATTGATTGCCAACCTTAAAGGGTTAAGAGATTTCACTTCCGAGATCTGAGTTTCTAGCTTCTCTTGCAAAAATGGAAGGTCTGGTCACACGGAAGGTGCAATCCCACGTGGCAAGGACTGCTGGTGCCCAGCTGTGACAGCCCCCTTTCAGGTTTGCAGCCCCCACCGCCCGTCTTTCCCCGCCTTTGCACCTGCCTGGCTTCTGGAGCCACTTGAGTTCCCACCCCAAGCTCTGTGCATGGTTGTCTGCTTCCATTTTCCATCTGTCTCTCAGTGACACTAGCATTGCCCCGGTCATCTTGGCTAGACATCTTCAACTAACCACTGACTCATTTCTTTCCTTCCACTCCCACCTCCAGGCTAGTCCTGCCTGGACCGATGAGTCCTTCAAAATGCCTCCCTTCTGGGTTTCTTCTTTTCCACGCCCATTCAGCAAGGATTATTCACTCCTCAGTTATTAGAATAAGTCATAATGGGATTCGCTGAGTCCGACCTCTGCCCGCTTCATCCATCCTATGTACTAAATTAGGCTTGATGAGCCCTCCTGAAATATGGTGGTTATATGCCTGTTTTGTTCAAAACCTGTCAATGGTTCCCTGTTCCCTAGTGCCAGGAGGGCAATTTCTAAGCATTTTGTAGGATTCTTAGAGAATATTTGGTAGGGGATTCAGTGTGATGGCTTGTTCCTCCCTTTATTTATAGAGAAGCATTTCCATATGAGACTGTAATTATTACCATTAACATTTGTTAAGGCGTTTACTCTAGCGAAGACTTTCGTATTCATTTATTTCATCTGCCACACAGTGGATTTCATCAGTTGGGCAACAAAGGAGAGAGGCCAAAGGGGTGCTTTTTTTCCTGGGTCCGGGCACCCAGGGCACAAAATATGGATAAATTATCTAGTCCTTGAATTACCTCTTTAAATCTTTAAAAACATTCTTTTAGCTTTTCATTTTGAAGTAATTTCAGCTTATAAAAAACTTGCAAAGAATAGTCAAAGAATTCCCATCTACCCTTCATCCTGCTTTCCCAAATATTAATATCTGCTATAATCAGAGCACAGTTATTAAAATTAGGAAGTGTATATTGATACAGCCCTTATTCAAATATCAATTAATTTTCAATTACATGCAATTTTTGTTAAATATAATCTTCCTCACAATAAAGCCCACCAGTAATTTATAAATCTCATACACTTGGCCGTGTAGCATTAGCCATGTACCAGATCCTCTTAATCACCAAATGCAGAAGTGTAGGTTGTCACAAAACAGAGCTGCCTAGGTGAACCAGGAAAACTAGTGACCCTGACACAGCCCTAAGATTCTTCTGTGCTTTACTGAGGATTCCCAGAGGAACTCTGCAATCCTAGAAGCTTCATCCTAGAACAGCCTGAAACCTTTTGGTCCTTGCTTCCTGATAAGTCGTGGTAAGTTGGGTTCGAGGTATTTAGAGTTCAGACTTGAGGTAATACTGAGCACTGGGCAAGGCATCCATTATGCCTGGGCTGATATCAAATATTTGATATATGTTCACGGTGGGGTTTTTGTCTTTATTTGATAACTCTCAATTACCTACACTTTATGGTTGGAAGAACTCACAATTTATCAAGCCAGATAATGAAGCTACATAGTGACGGCGAGCCCCAGAAAGCTGGAAAACTGTCCCCTTCCCCATTTGTCCCTGTCCCCTTTCATTGCTGAGTATGCCCTGTGATAGATGCCAAACTTGAATCTGGCCCTTGTTCTAGACACTCTATTTTTCTTTCTCTTTCCTTTCTCTGCTTATCTTTTCCTCTCCTTTTTTTCTTCTTGCTTATCCTAAGATGTGTAGCTTTGTCTGGGTCTGTTGAAGAAAATCAGATTTAGGTTTCAAAGGGTTTATCTGTTGAGCTTGGGATTTCCTAGAAAGCAAGATTATATGGAGCTTGCCTAAGAATGTTAATAGGAGGATGAATTAAGCTGTTTGATAATAATATAAATGATCCCTTCAGCAGATTATCACAGGACAAAAAGCATTTCACTTATGTGGAGCTCTCATCATAGAGTTTTGTTGTTGCCTATGATTTACCTTGTCTGTGACTAAGACTAATGCCTATCAAAGTGTGCCATCTGCTTCCTTCACTCACCAGTGATGGTAGTAATCTCTCCTATAAATAAATAAGGTACAGAAGACAGAAGGTGGGTATTGGGTGATTTTAGCATAACCTGTGAGCTAGCCTTTTCTTTTACTTGGCCATAAGCTAGAATTGGCAATCAGCGGCTTTATTTTATTTTTTTTAAATGTATTGAGAGTGAGGAAGGGATAGAGACAGAGCATGAGCACGAGCTGGGGTAGGGGCAAAGGGACAGGGTGAGAAATCCTCAAGCAGACTTCCTGTGGAGCCTGATGAGGACCCACGGCTAGATCCCGTGGGTCCCTGAGATCATGACCTGAGCTGACATTGAGAGTTGGACACTTAACCGACTGAGCCACCAAGGTGCCCCAGCAATCAGCAGTTTTAGAGTATTCTGAATTCTTTGTTCTGCAATAGAGAATGCCAGCTCATTCCTCCTGCTGGGTACATTTTCTCTTCTTTTCCTCTTCCCTGTTCCCAGCTTAAAAATGCTGGTCTTATCGCCAGTTATTACGTTTTATGAGCTGAATTGTGCCTCCCTTGCCAAATTCATATATGAAAGCCCTAACTCCAGCACTTCAGAATTTGACTGTATTTGGAGAAAAGGCCTTTAAAGAAGTAATGCAGTTAAAATGAGGCTTTTAGATCCTAATCTAAAAGTAGGATCCTAATCCAATCTGACTAGTGTCCTTGTGAGAAAGGGAGATGAAGACAGAGACACTGGGGATGTGAACCACAGAGAAAAGACCATGGGAGGACACCGTGAGAGGATGGTCATCTACAAGGATAGGAGAGAAGCTTCAGGAGAAACCAAACCTGGAACACCTTGGTCTTGGACTTCCAGCCTCCAAAACTGTGAAAACTAAATGTCCACTGTTTAAGCCCCCCAGTCTATGGTATTCTATCATGGCAGCTCTAGCAGACTAGTTGAGAGGGTGAGGCTCCTATGAGAGAGGCCTTGTGCTCACCCTTCCGCCAGTGCCCTAAGGGTCTGAAGCTAGTAGAAGATGAGGATGGCCAAAGCAAAAGGACTTCTAGAAAGTTATATATCCCAACTTCCATTACTGCATTTCTCTGTGCCGTGAGTTCCCAGTTCCCAGATTTATGTCACAAATTGTTGCTTCGAAGTGTTCAAAAGAGGTGAATAAGCATCTGTAGTAGGGTTGGAGGAGGTCCACATTACCAATCTCAAATCAAACAGAAAAGAGTGAAAGAAAGATCCACCTGATGGGAGAGAAGGAACAAGAGCCAGAATCAGTCTTTCAGTCCTAGAGGCAGGGATAGCCTGCTAGCAGTACTTCCAGAAACATGCCAACTGAGCTAGATAGGCTTGCTGTAGCACTTCTATGCCCAGGAAAGTCAGTTTTGCTTCTAAGTGAGCTTCCAAGAGCAAGCCATTGCAGTGATAAGAACAGAGAAGGAGGCCTTAAATGGTCTTACTCCCAGCTCAAAAGTTGAAGAGCAGACATAGTTATTATAACCCATGATACTTTCTCTTTCTCTGAAGCATTGTATATTTTAGTTCCCTTTCAGTTCCTAGAATTGCAAAACTGCATTACTCAGGGGGAGAAAAAAAGCATTGGGAAACCCAGCTCTATAGCCATAGTTCCCTAGCTGAGAACGCAGTTCAGTGGCTTCACCACCAACTAGGCATTTTTGGGATAGAAAGGGCAGAAGGTAAGGAAATAGTGAAAAAGAAAAAGATTCAGTTATAAAAAATGAAGTCTTACCAAAATTGCATCAATCAGTACGCCTATCTACTAACTAAGAACCTCAGGTTTTTATTTAAAAGAGTAAATGTAGGAAAGTAGAGTCTAAGATGACTCCAAGTTTATAAAATTGGGGGCTGGTGGGGTGCCTGGGTGACTCAGTCCATTGAGTAAACGACTCTTGGGGTCATGATCTCGAGATTGTGAGATCAAGCCCCCCATTGGGCTCCATGTTCAGTGAGGAGTCTGCCTGGAATCCTGTCTCTCGCTCTGCCCTTCCCCCAGCTTGCAAGCTCTCTAAACAAACAAACAAACAAACAAACAAACAAATAAATAAAACCTTTTTTAAAAATTGGGAACTGGTAGTGTAAAAATTTTTTTTTGTAGAAAGAAAAAACTTCTCTATATGACAAGGGCCCTACTGTAACCGAACTAATGTGAGTTCACTCCATGGTGAGTCACAGTTGGAAACTACACCAGGGCCGCCTGGGTGGCTCTGTGGGTTAAGCATCAGACTCTGGATTTCAGCTCAGGTCATGATCTCAGGGTCCTGGGATTGCCCCTTGTGGGCTCCATGACCCATGTGAAGCTGCTTAAGATTCTTTCTGTCTCTCCATCTGCCCTTTCCCCCACCTTGCTTGTGTGTGTGCATGCACTCTCTCTCTCTCTCTCTAAAAATAAGAAAAAGAAAGAGCCCTAAAAAGGGGCTACCCCAGGTGAGTTGTCACACAAAGGAAACTTTATTTGCAAGACATAAGGAGATCATGGAGAATAACATCCAAAGCCTTGACTCCCCAGCAAAGGTGAACAGATTCCTTTTATTTAGGGTTAGGATGAATAGTTAGATGGGGGAGCCTCATCATCAGATGCAGAAGTGGGCATAAGGTGGTGCATGTGCCTTAAGGAATCAAGCTTATACATAAATTGTATGTTATGTAAACGATGCTTGGGCTCCTCCTTGGGTGGAGATTTTACTATTATAAGGAGGTAACAGCAACTGTCTGACACTCCATGGGTCACTCAGTCCATTTGGGCAGGTGTGAGTCGCGGGGGGGGGGGGGGGGGGGGTTGTTATATTCATACTGGTCTGGGTAGTCTGGGCCAGCAGGAGCTCTTTGTCTGAGCAGTCTTTACCGCTTGAGGAATAGTTTCGGTTTCCATCACAGGATGTTATGCCCATTGGGTCTTTTGCCTGAGTTAAAAGATAAACTGGACAGAATTGCTTAAGAAGAAATATGGGTCAATGGTCAGTGAGTACAAGCAGGTAAGCAGTAAAGGTTAGGTCTTGGAGTCCAGCTGGTGACATTCTCAGAGCTTTTAGGAGGAAATGCCCTTTGTATGAAATGCAGGACTGGGTAGGAGTGAAGAGGTTAGGACTAGAAATTAGATGAGACATCTGCACACTCTGTTTGAAATTGAGAACTAAGTCTTTTCCTACCAGTATTATAGTTATACTCCAGTTTCTTTGCATTGAATGTCATTCAAAAACAGGAGGTTGGGAAATCTTTTGTGTTCTGCGGTGTTTGGAAAACTGTAATGACATTTGACCCGTGGTGCACAGCGCGGCAGTAAATGAGTCTTTAGTATTTCAGAAAGGATGAGCAAACCGGGCAGCACAAGACTGCCTTGTCCTGCTCCAGCAGGGGCACGGGACACTGCCAAACAGCAGCAGGAAGCATCCTTCCTCGTCTCCTGTGGAGAGACTTCACAAGGCCAGGGGGAGAGCCAAGTGCCGTGGGCTGAATCACTAGCACAGACATTCGAGTCTGCCCAGGGCCTGGCCTCAACCTCGGTCTGAATGTGGATCCCTTTGGCTGGAGGCCTGGGTCTGGCGGCCCAGAGGGAAGGATGTGAGAGGCTGTTCCTGTAAGCAGCAGCCCCCACCAGCCTGCCTGCTCCGTCCTGAGGGTCTAACCGTAGTAGGATCTGGGGTCCCTCTCAGCAGCGGGGTTTGGGATCACTTCTCTCACTCCATACTCCTGTGTCTCTGGAGCCTGAAAGCTAAACAGAGACTTGGATGGAAAAGCCTGGACTCCTCCTAGAATTCGGGACTTCCTCTGGATGGGGCATGACTTGGCTACTTGACTGACTTCAGTTATGTTGGTGTTTATTTGTTTTGTTTTGTTGCCTCTCATTCTGCATCTGCTTCCTAATTTTGCTCTGTTCCGCACCTCTTTGGGTGGGTTGCCTCCTTGGCTCAGAGAAAGGCAATAAAAGGAGCAGAGATCCACTTCAGAGTCCAGCTGTCCCCCCCGCAGGGTCTCTGAATACTGGAGCTGGTGATGTTCTTAGGTGGGTGGGGATCTGTCCCCGCCCCGTTCATTGTGTTCCAGAGTTTCCTGTGCATTGCCTGTAACCCTCTACCAATCTGCCAGGCGCCTTTTAACACAAAAGGGAGGAGATGGGGGAAGGGAGTGCTGAGGAAAAACATCCCTATAAATAGCCCTCTTGAACAAAATTGTTTTCCCAACACACAGTTGTTGTGAAGCCTTGATGCCCCTTAATCTACCTCCTCACACTCCTCCCAGTCCTTTCCAACCTTCCTCCACAGGCCTGGTGGTGCTCCTCCATTCTCTCAAGGGGGGAGGTGTTGTGGAGGCACATCATGCAAGCCTCTGCCGCCCACAGCCACTCACCAGCTCTGGGCACATGGGCTGTGGGTTCAGGCTGACGTGGATTCCAGGCCTGCTTCTGCCATGTATTCACCCCATGGCCTTGGTTGGACAAATCACTCTGAGGTTCAGTTGCCCCATTTGTTAAATGGAGGTGATGAGAGCTACGTGGTAGGGGTGTTGGGAGGATTAAATTAGATAAGGAAACAGCCTACCGCTTTGCCTGGACCTAGGTCAGTGCTCACACATAAAGAGTGATGATGATTCTCTTAGTGAGCGGTTTTTCCATTTCCTTCACCATTATCCAACTTCTTGGGGTCTTTTCCTATTTCCTATTACAAGGATGTCCCATGTAAAACATATTTATAAGACTTTTTAAATTTTTACTTTATTTTAATTAATTTATCTTTCCTAGTTCCAACATGATTTGAGAGGATTTACACTTAAGTATTGGAAAAGTGGAAAAATTCTCAGAGTTTTCTTGTTAAAGAGCTTCTCTAACACGGAAGGTATATTGCAGTTTGTGGGCTATTGGGGAAGCAGTTCCGATTGTAGCTCACACTTGTTAAGTAACAAAAATTCAAACAATTGAATTTTAAAGATCTAACTGGCTGCCCCCACCCGATTTAGCACCGGCTTCAGCCCAGGGCCTGATCCTGGAGTCCCGGATGAGTCCCACGTAGGGCTCTCCGCATGGAGCCTTCTCCTCCCTCTGCCTGTGTCTCTGCCTCTCTCTCTGTGTCTCTCATAAATAAATAAATAAAATCTTAATAAAATAAAATAAGATAAAATAAAATAAGACAAAATAAAATAAGATAAAATAAAATAAAATAAAATAACATAAAATGATTCCTGAATCGGACAGCCTCCCATCTTGCAAATAGAAAGGAACTCCACCAAGCTGCCAAAAAGGAAAGGTTTTTAAAGGTAGAGAGGGAGCTGAAAAAAAGGAAGTTATTAGCAAAGAATCCATTGTTTTAGGCAAGGTTGCCCTCCTAAGGGGAATTGAAGGGGTCTCTCAGTACATTTCCTAGTGCTGACCAGGAAATTCTCAGGCTAACTGGTTAAAGGTTGCATTCCTGGGGAGCTGAAACTGCAGTTACTTTTAGGTATTAAGTCTTGGTTTACTGACCTGGGGCCTTAACATAAGTAGCACCATTATGGCCCTGTGGTTTTCTTTTTAATGATTCCTCCTTTTTGATCAGGCTCTCAGCTTAGCTGAAATGTGATCAAAATTTAAGCATTAACACCACTCTCAGCTACTGCTCCAGTGTTCTCCCAGCTTTTGTTGTTTTTTTTTTGTGTGTGTGCACTATTCACAGGTCATGACATTTTTGCTTCATCTCCGTGATATTCATAGGTTATGACTTCAAGCTCTCAATTTTTAAGTCCAGCATCCTCTCCATTCCTTTTCTGATGTTCCGGGAGATCATTTGCTTGGATGTTAGCAGCTGTGAACACGCATTTAAAGCTTTTAAGAGAATACAATGCGCCGGGGAGATTATTACGATAACTGAAAGCAGGATAATTCCCTATGTCTGGGTACATTTTGAAGCCATGGTCTCCAAGACCCAAGCCAATCAGAACCAAAGAAGTAAAACAAAGACCCTGCAGAGTCTCCTTTTCAAGCGCAGTGACTTGCTCAGTGACCTTATGGAATTGTGTTTTAACTTCCCCAGAAGTGTTAATGCAGCTGCAACAGGTGGTACTGCTCGTAGCACAGACACCTCCTTGCTCAGCTCAAAGATAATCAGGTGCTATCCCATATCAAGCACAACTTTGGCCAGAACAATCTAAGGATCTTTGCTGCTGTTGTCTTAGCAATGGATCCTGCAATATCTTTATGTGTTGAGGAGAAGTTCCTGATCATATTCTCATTTATGTTTACTCCTTATCAGGGAAGGAAGGCAGGTCTTTTTTTTTTTTTTTAAGAATTTATTTATTTATTCATGAAAGACACAGAGAGAGGCAGAGACATAGGCAGAGGGAGAAGCAGGCTCCCTGCGGGGAGCCCGATGCGGGACTCCATCCCAGGACCCAGGATCATGACCTGAGCCAAAGGCAGATGCTCAACCACTGAGCCACCCAGGTGCCCTAGGTCTTTTTTTTTTTTTTTTCTTTTTTTTTAACAGGACAATGTGATTCCAGGGGAGTCCACCAAGGAGATGTCTTAGTTTGCTTGTGAAAAGTTAGGGGCACGATGGAGGAGTCATTGCTCACCCCTGGACCAGCAACCTAGCATTTGTAGTAGGGGAATGATAACCACCAAGGATGCAGATAAAACCCTGCCAGGGCACAAACCCCCTTCACTAAGGTGGCATTGTTGGTGGACAGATAGAAGTTTTTGATAACAAACCCAGCAGTCTGAAAGGCAAAGCTTACCCCCTTTAGCAAGAGCCTGGAAAGTACAGATGATGACATTATCTTTCCAGGCCAGGGTCAGAGTAAAGGAAAGAAGGGGAAGGAAGGGTTTCATGTTTAGTTAGAACGAAGTCGATTCAGCATCTTGGGCAGAAGCAATCTAAGTTGAGGTCGGCTACTTCTCTTCTGAGTCAATTTGATTTGGAGGTTTTCAACTCGCGTATAGTAGCAGATGTCAGGCGGAGGCTTCTTAGCTGTGCGGTGTATGTTCAAGATGTAAGGCCCTGAAGTTTGGCTGCCGTGTGTTAGTGAAGAGGACCTAATATAGACCCTTCCAAGCAGATTCCAGGGCCGTCTTTGTTTTTTTTTTTTTAATTTTTTTTTTTCAGGGCCGTCTTTGAGAGTTTCTAACTTCCAGTTCTGTGGTATAAGCTGAAGGTTATTGAAAGTTTGTATTTCAAAAAAAAAAAAAAAAAAGAAAGTTTGTATTTCTAGTGTGCTTGTCAGATCCCTTCCATGAATTTCACTGACAAAACACATTTGCAAAAGCATCAGAATAAAATAATACCTGCGAATGACATGGGACTTAGTTAAAAGTGGCCATGGCTAAAGGTCTGATAGGAGATCATGATGATAAAATTGACAAGGAAATTTGGTTATTTCTATGACACACTTGAAGTTAGTAACATATTAGGAAATATCAGATTTCTGGGGGTTTCATAAATTTCTAGAACACTTATTTTAATGACATATGCCTACACAAATATAATCAAAGGTTTAGCATCACTTATTTGGCAATGTTTCCCGTGTGTTTTAACATTGTGCATAAGCCTATTTACCTTACTCTCATTTATGATGAAAACAAAACCTTGAAATGTTCTAGGGGCCCCCTGGATCTCCTCAGTTAGATTGTGGTCAAAAGACTTCATTTTACAATTTGATTTTTGGAAGTATGTCAAAAATAGCAAAAGATTTGAACGTTTGATTAAATAGGATCACAAACCATTATGAAATAGTACCTAACTATCCATTTAATCTAAGTGACAAAGATTTTAAAGGCAAATACAGAAGGTTATATATTTGTGAACAAAGTTTAACTCTTTTAATATTAAGACATAATTTTCTTAATCAAAGACCCAATAAACATAAGAAATTATTTTGGCAAAACACAGAATCCTTCTTTTCTAAGCAGATAATCTTACAGGTAAAGAAAAACTTCTGTTTACAATTTCTTCTTAAGGGTAAGCAGACCAGTGGTTCAAGAAAACTTTGTCCTTTTACCAAAAAGAAAACTACATTTTAATTTTGCAAAATATCACTTTTGATATTAAAACTCATTTACTTAATTAAATTGAGTTTAACCTTAGCCAATACTGACCATACCTAAAATTTCTTTCCAAAGATGTCTTTTTCATAAATCTTCTACAAATTTCTTTTTACATCCAGATTTGGTCCTAAGTTTTCCCTCTTTAAACAACTAGCCTTGCTTTTGGACAAAATTACTTTCTTTCCCCTCAACAAAAATGCATTTCGATTTCTCATACCTTCTTTTACTGAAAACACACATTCTACTTTTCTTGCACAAAGATATGTTTCTCTTATTTCTTTTTTTAAAAATTTTTGTTTCTCTTATTTCTAATAGCTTTAATCACGTATATTAATTAGAATTCTTAACCCTTGGAGCTAAGTTCTAGTGGAAGCTAAGAAGTAAGAAATTATGAACTGTTACACTAGTATTCTTTGGATAAATTTATGAATACATTTTGTAATTTGTAGAAACAAGTTTCTTCTTTGTATAATCTCTGAATAAAGCACAAAACATGTTTATTAAGAGATCCAGATTTATCTTAATTTCTCTGTAATAAGGAAACCAAAAGAAAATAAATCAATGTTCAATAATTAATGTTTCACTGGCACCTGGGTGGCTCAGTCAGTTCAGCGTCTGCCTTGGGCTCAGGTCATGATCCCAGGGTCCTGGGATTGAGCCTCACATCAGGCTCCCGGCTCAGCAGAGTCTGCTTCTCCCTCTGCCTCTCCTTCCTTTCTCCCCACTGCTTGTGCTTGTTCTCTTGCTCTCTCTCTTTCTCTCCCAAATAAATAAGTAAAATCTTTTAAAAAAAAATTAATGTTTCACTCTATTGCCTTCTTTGGAAATGGTTTTGATGTGTAATGAACTTAACACATCCCTTAACAAAACTTTTAGATTTCAAGTTACCAAAAAGATTTGGGGGAAGCTATTTAGAAAGTTTATCTAAAACCTTTTAATCTTATTTGCATCTATTTAATTTACTTGTTCTTATGTTTAGGTTACTTACAAAAACTTTATGACCCATTAGACAAACCATTACTTAACTTATTTTTTTCTGGCAAATTTTGTGACATAAATAATATGAACTTAATTGACTTTCAGTAAATCCAGGCAGAATAAAAGTTTTATATTTAATGCTGATAACTCTAAAGTCATATCTATTGTACTCAAACTAATAACCTTAAATTTGCCTTAATATGGAATATTTTTCAGGTCATGTGAACCTGAAAAACATTTGAATTAGTTTAGATCTTTCTGCAATTTTTATTTTATTTTTTATTTTTATTTTTTTTTAAGATTTTGTTTATTCATGAGAGACACACAGAGAGAGGCAGAGACACAGGCAGAGAGAGAAGCAGGCTCCATGCAGGGAGCCCGATGCAGGACTCGATCTGGTGACTCCAGGATCATGCCCTGAGCCAAAGGCAGACGCCCAACCACTGAGCCACCCAGGTGTCCCATTTCTGCAACTTTTAGAATGCACAAAGCTAAATGTACTTGCCTTCAAACCAACTACATAGGGCTGTCTTATAAATTAATTTTATCAGTACCACCCAGAGGTAGAAAAATACCTCACATTTATAACATATATACATCGTAACACGTATACACTCACCTACACACACACAGACCTCATAGTTACTAATATTTGTGGAGATCTTTAAGATCTGTATTTGTCCCTGGAATTAATGTTAAGGCTGTAGCAGAGTTCAGACACAAGAGCCCTTTTAGCAGTTTGTATTTTAAAAAGATCTCTTTTCCGGGAGTCTGGGTGGCTTAGTCAGTTAGGTGTCTGCCTTGGGCTCAGGTCATGATTCCAGGGTCCTGGGATGGAGGCCCATGTCAGGCTCCTTGTTCAGTGGGGAGTCTGCTTCTCCCCCTGCTGCGCCCCCTGCCTGTGTGCTTTCTCTCTCTGTCAAATGAATAAGTAAAGAGGAAAGAATACAAGTTTCTCCAAGAAGGTTTTTGGTTTCCTAAAGCCAATAATTTACAAGATGTTTGAGATAAATAGGGGAAATTTGAGGATAGGTGGATTTTGAATTGCCTTTATGATCGTGTAAAGTGAATTCAGTCAGAGGACAATTTAGGATGAGTATCCAAATAAAGGAGGAAAAGAAAAGGAAAGCATTAAGAATTACATCAGTCTAAAAAAAAAAAGAATTACATCAGTCTTATAGCTTTTTACATTTGGTACCTCTTAGGTCTTTTAAATTTTTCTGTCAGCTTTTTGCAGCAAAACTTTTAATAAAGCTATTTTGGATTTTTGAAACCTTCTGGAAGCTTCTGCTTGCTGATTAAAACGGGTATTTCATACTGTCTTCTTTGAGAACCCTTGCTTTTAAGTGCCTTTCTTTCTTTTTTTTTTTTAAGTGCCTTTCTTTTTTTTTTTTTTTAATTTTTTTTATTTTTTTTATTTATTTTTTTTTTAATTTTTTTTAAGTGCCTTTCTTAATTGTTCCTATCTTTTTTCTTTCTTTCTTTCTTTCTTTTTTTTTTTTTTTTTAAGATTTTGTTTATTTGAAAGAGAGCAAGAGAGCGAGAGCACAAGCAGGTGAAGCTGCAGGCAGAGGGAGAGGGAGAAGCAGGCTCCCTGCTGTGCAGGGAGCCAAATGCAGAACTCGATCCCAGGACCCTGAGATCACCAACTGAGCCAGCTAGACACTCCTTAAATATTCTTATCCAACTGGAACATTCTCCATAATGGCCACTGTAATTTTAGGTTGCTTTTAGTAGGATTTTGCCATTTTACTGGATAATCTGTAACTTCTGAACTATATATAGTTCTTGGACAAAAAATAAGCAGGTGTGCTGGAAAGTGGCAGGCTCAGTGCTTTGGATTTAAAGGACCCCATTTCTTTTACCTAGACTTTGGATTTCTCAGAGCCAAACTGAAACCCAACAGAGGGACAAGCTGTGGTTTGGGAATTGTGGGATGCTCTCTAGAGTACCTCATTGCATGAGGTTTTCTTGAAGTTGGTGCGTCAACCACATCTGTTAAGTTAACAACAATTCAAACAAGTAAAATGTAAAGATCTAACTGGCTTTATTAAATGATTACTATATCGGGCAACCTCCCATCTCGCAAAAAGAAAGGAGCTCCACCAAGCTGCCAGAAAGGAAAGATTTTTAAAGGTAGAGAGGGAGCAGAAAAAAAGCAAATTATTAGCAAAGAATCCATTGTTTTAGGCAAGGTTGCCCTCCTAAGGGGAATGGAAGGGGTCTCTCAATACATTTCCTAGTGCTAAGAAGTTCCCGTGTCACTGGTTAAAGGTTGCATTTCTGGGCGGGGGCGGTGAAGTTGCAGTTGGGTTAAGCATTAAGGCCTGGTTTACTGGCTCCATTGTGGCCCTGTGAGGTTTTTCTTTAATACACTTGTTCTTGCATCTCTGGTGTCCCCAGACTTGTTTCTATCTTGGGAACACCGTATGCAAAAATTAGTTTGAGGACAGGAGTTGTAATAGGTTACAGATATAAGGTAACCTCAGTATATAATTGTACCCCTAATATTGTGAACATTTGGAAATTGGATAATATATTTCTGTTGCTTTTTTATTATACCTTTTAGATATATATTTACAAAGTTGTGGGGGTTGTTGTTGGTGGGGAAATGAGAGCAGTTTGTAATAAAAATCACATTTGAAAAATCTTACCTCTATTTCAGGGAACATTCTGCTTTTTTCAATTCTCAATACACAAGTAGTTAATTCTCCATACTGACCCCAAAAGAAGCTAGTAGAATGTACACAGATCTCATTTGCTTGTGCACTTTTTCAAAGTAACATGTGTCTATGTGTGGGTGTATGTGTGTCTATCCATTTTATATTGATTTGATTCATGGGAAGTCCTCTCTGATTTCATGGGACCTGATTATTTACAGCAGTCATAGGTGTCTGCTCTAATTCTAGGTATTTAGCAGAGTTTCTTCAATTGGATATCTACTTAGGGGTGTTTAAAATAAAAAAATGTTTTTAAGCTTTTTATTTATTTATTTATTCATGGCAGCCGAGAGAGAGAGACAGAGACAGAGACAGAGACACAGGCAGAGAGAGAAGCAGGCTCCATGCAGGGAGCCCGATGCGGGACACGATCCCGGGTCAGGGGTGTTTTAAAACCCTTCAGATTAACACCCACATGCTTAGATTTACTTTTAAAAATGATGCTACCTAAATCCCCACATTTCCCAGACAATCTTGACTTCATTTTTTTTTTTTTTTTACAATCTTGACTTCAAACATTCTGTCCCAATGTCACACCAGATGCTGAACAAGGGGCCTTAATTTTTGCTTCAGAAAATATGGCCAATGTTCTGAGTTGAATAGTGTCCCCTCAAAAATCGTATGTTGAGGGATACCTGGTTGGCTCAGTCAGTTAAGCGTCTGCCTTCAGCTCAGTTCAGAATCCCTGGGGTCCTGGGATCAAGCCCCCCGTCAGGCTCCCCGCTCGGCAGTGAGCCTGCTTCTCCCTCTCCCTTTGCCACTCCCCTCTTGCTTGTTTTCTCTCTCTCAACTAAATAAATAAAATATTTTTAACAAATCATATGTTGGGCTTCTAACTTCTAGTACCTCAAAATGTAAACTGTGTTTGGAAATAGGGTGGTTGTGAGGTAACTAAGTTAAGATGTGACAGACTGGAGGCAGATGGGTCTCTGATCCAGTATGACTGGTGTCTCCTGTATAAAAGGTGGAAATTTGGTCACAGACGTGCACACAGGGAGAATGCCATGTGAGGACAAAAGGCAACAATTGGAACGAGGCTTCTACAAGCCAAGGAATGCCAAGGATTGCCAGGGAACCACCAGAAACTAGGGGAGAGGCATAGAACAAATTCTGCCTCACATCCCTTCAAAAGAACCAACCCTGCCAACACCTTGATCTTGACGTCTAGACTCCAGGACTGCGAGATAATAAATTTCTGTTGTTTAACCCACCTAGTTTGTGGTACTTTGTCATGGCCGCCCTAGCAGACTTAACGTAGCCCACATAGTTAATGAGCAGAGCTAGCCCCCAAGACCCACATTGAAACCTTTTACTCTAATGGCCAAGTTGGTCTAAGTAACCTCAGAAGATGTCTTTTGGTGGAGCCCCCAGAAGGTGTTTGAATCTCTAGCTGGAATTGATATATTAAGTGATGAATGCTCATTGCAAAGAAGGTCAAGGAGAATAGTTACAAAAAGAGCCAGGATTCATCTGATTGTAAAGGACGTTGAGATATAGAAGATTGTGAGGGGCCTCCTTGCCATGTATTTTGATGTTTTGAAGAACTGTTCTTGGGACACCAGAGAAAGGAAGCTGTGTGGTCCCACTGTAATAGCCCTGCAACCTCCTTGAGTCAGCCTCTCTGGTTCTGGCCCCTTGTTCCTCCAACCCCATCCACACCTATGCAAGCAACTCATTGTGGGAGTTATCTCCCTCCTACATCCCATGACCTGAAGGCTGAAATTTTTAAGAGAATGGGTGGTCTGATGATTTACTGAACTCAGCTTTTTTTCATTTATTCAATCAGTCAAATTTACTGAGTGTCCTCTCTATGCCAGACACAAAGTTTGGTGCTGAGGACACAAAGTTGGAAAGACACCATCCATGCAATGCTCACTCTAATGGCAGGAGGCATACTGGCAACAGCCAAATCATGAGATAAATGGCATGATGGGAGCATGGAAATGGGAGTGCCTGATTCCTGGCAAAGTTGGAGTGAGCACCTTAGATGAGGTGACCATGGTAGAGATCTGAAGAGTGACTACTTGTTCCTGCAGAAAAAAGGGATGAGGATTTACAGGACAGCAAGGATAGTGGTTCTAGAAATTTAGAGGTGAGCCCAGAACTTGTTTAGGGAATAGAAAGCAAATCAATGTGGTTGGGCGTGGGAGAGATTGGTGGCATATCTAGCTTATGCTAGCTCAGAGTCGATCCTGTAAGGGGTAGCCACTGGAGAATTTTGAGCAGGGCAGTGTCAGCCAAGGCTGGCAATGATGTGGGGGTCAAGGGAGGAACCGAAGGAGGTGGTAAAACTAACGGGGAAAGGGACTCCTATTCCTCTTTGGCTTCTTCCCTTTCATCCTAGAGAGGGATGGAGGTACATCCTAGTTAGTGCCTACCTGCTGGAGTTAAACTATTGGGAGTCAAATCCTGGCCTCATCATTTGCTTTAGTCCCCAATTAATTCATATTGAAGCCTAAATATTAAACCAGATGATCTAGTAAGGGAATTTAATTTACCTGCATTAATACTGTATTTTGGCCGGAAAACAAGTCAGTAGATTTTAGAAACCGTGGAGCTATAAATTCAGCCTCTATTTCTAGAAATTATTTGTAAGACCATGACCGCAAAGTTAACTTGTATACTTCTTTTTTTTTTAACTTGTATATTTCTTAAACTGTATGTAATATTTTGGCTTTATAGGAATTTGGTTTGAGTTATTAAAATGCCCAGAAGGGGCATCACAGTAATTGTTGACATTTGAAATGTGGGTTTGCCACCTAGTGGGCATCTTTGAGGGTGTATGCATTATATACACACATCCAACATATAGACACAAACAGTTTCCATCCCTGGTTCTTCTTCTTACTCCCCTCGCCCCAACACTTATGGCCAAACAGTATTTTGGACACATTACTGTTTGTAAAAGTGTCTGAGTTTATATCTGTCGGGGTATGGGAATGTTTTATGATGTGTGTGCTTATACACACAGTCAAGAATGATAGCATCCCATGGAGAGTTCTTTCAAGCTACACCCACTCTTCCATATCTCATTTTCTTGCTCCAACTTGAGAATTACTGATCCAGAAAAGAGGCAGAAAGTTATAACATCACCATAAAGTCATAGCACCTGCTCCATAGTAGATACTCAGTGCACATGGGCTTCCTTCCTCTTCTTCCCCTCTCTCTCCCATAAAAGCTCAATTCCAAATTATACTTTGATGGTAAAATGTGCGTTCGGTGTGTGAAGTGTTACTACGTGTGACGCATGTCATTGTCTACCCAAATAGAAAAATGAGTAAGACCCTATCTTTAAGAGCTCCTATCTTAAAGCTCCTATCTTTAAGAGGCCTGCAGGAGAGAAACGTACAGCTTTATAACTAAATTCTAGCAGAACAGGTCTCAAATGTTTGTTCGGGGAAGATCTTTTGGAAGTTAGCATTTGATTTTCTTTTAGGAACAACAGTACAATAATGTTAGTTTCCCCAGACTCAGAAGAAAGACCCTTGTGATACGGTGTGAATTGGATATAGGGGAAGCTTGATTTGCATTTGAATGGGTAGATATTTAGAAGATACAGACCCACAAAGGAAAGGAAGAGAAGTGGTGAGTAAAGGAGCCCAGGAGCAGCTACCATATGGTGTGAGATACTGAGAGAGGGTCAGAGAAAGAAGATTTTAAGAGTTTTTGTTATGTATTATGAGTGGAATCCTCTTTTGATGTTTTCATGACAGTGCTGTAAAGATTTAAATTGCTTTACTGTTATTTTTGGATGCGGGTTCGTGTTTCTTTGGAAAATACCACCAGGTGGAGACGGGCTGTGAAGTGGCTTAGCTTTATCTGGAAAACATAAATGGTTGGACCATAAAACTTTAAATAGATACATTATATTTTCCTCATGTGCCTCAAACCTAAAATTAAACAAAACTAAAACGATAACATTGTATAAGGAATATTTATTGTACTAACAGTAATAACATGCACTTGGTTAAAAAATTCAAAAGGTAGAGAATGGTATTAAATGGAAAAAAGATAAAAGTTTCCTGTTTCATTACCCAAACCTCTTCTTCACACCCATGTCTTATCATCTTCCAGAGTTTGTTTTTAATTCTTTTGGTAGTTAGTGTTATAATTGTGAACTCTATGCTTTCTTGATTTATTTCTACACTTTCTTGATTTATTTACTTTATTCAGTGTCTGCTAACCCCATGTTGTGAATGAGAAATATATCTCATTGAGACTCTCCATTGCTTTCTCCCTTCATGTGCTTTCTTAATTATATTATTTCCCATTTTCTGTTATTATAATTTTTTTAAGTTGACTGTATGCCCAATGTGGGGCTTGAACTCATGATTCTGAGATCAAGGGTTGCATGCCCTACCAACTGAGCCAGCCAGGTGCTCCTACTCTTGTAAACTTAAATACCATGCTTAACCTTTGAATTCTTGTTCTATCAGTACAGATAGTAGCTCTTGATCCACTACCGGGTAGTATGAGAAAAATAACACCCTCAAATTAGTCTTCACCTCTTCTTGTCCCCTCACTGCTACCCTATGCCCCTACCTACCACCTACTTTCTCTCTTCTCTACCTTTACACAATATTAGGGTTTATAGCATTTGCATTTTTCCTTAATATCATTAATTTTTCTGCATTTTATCTATTGATTGATTCTAAGAATTGAGATCAATGAATTAGTTTATGATGTATAGTTTATGCTTACACAAATATTATTTCTTACAGAATAGAGTCATTTGCTCAGAAGATAAACTACTTTCATATCTCTAAACCTGAGCTATTCAAAGGAGGATGAAACAAGGCCAAGTGGATTCTTCTTTCCTATACTGCATAACTTGTTCAAATCGTATCACATAGTTTGCCTCACATCTCGTGCTGTAGTTTTTTTTTTTTAACTTATTTTGTTTTACTTAGAGTCTGCAACTGACTTTCCTTTTCCTTTTCTTAAACTTTTTTTTAAAAAGATTTTATTTATTTATTCATGAGAGACACAGAGAGAGAGGCAGAGACATAGGCAGAGGGAGAAGCAGGTTCCCTGCAGGGAGCCCGATGTGGGACTCAATCCCAGGATCCTGGGATCCACCCCAAACCAAAGGCAGACGCTCAACCTCTGAGCCACGCAGGCACGCTTTGACTTTCTTTTTAAATTGTAAATTATAGACCACATCTTCTTTATCCAAATTCGTCTGTCGATGGACACTGAGGCTCCTTCCACAGTTTAGCTATTGTGGACATTGCTGCTATAAACATTGGGGTGCAGGTGTCCTGGTGTTTCACTGCATCTGCATCTTTGAGGTGTATACACACACACACACACACACACACACACACACACACAATGGAATATTACTCAGACATTAGAAACGACGAATACCCACTATTTGCTTTGAAGTGTATGGAACTGGAGGGTATTATGCTGAGTGAAGTAAGTCAATCGAAGGACAATCATCATATAGTTTCACTCATATGGGGAATATAAAAAATAGCGAAAGGGATTATAGGGGAAAGGAGAGAAAATTAGTGGGAAAAATTAGAGAGGGTGACAAAACATGAGAGACTCCTAACTCTGGGAAACGAACAAGGGGTAATGGAAAGGGGGTGGGCCGGTGGATGGGGTGACTGAGTGATGGGTACTGAGGAGGGCACTTGATGGGATGAGCACTGGGTGTTATACTATACGTTGGCAAATCGAACTTCAATAAAAAAGTATATTAAAAAAATCTAAAATATTTTTAAGGGACGCCTGGGTGGCTCAGTGGTTGAGTGTCTGCCTTTGGCTCAGGTCGTGATCCGGGCGTCCTGGGATCAAGTCCCACATCAGGCTCCCCTCAAGAAGCCTGCTTCTCCTTCTACCTGTGTCTCTGCCTCTCTCTCTCTCTGTCTCTCATGAATAAATAAATAAAATCTTTAAATATATATTTTTAAATGTTAATTCTTTTTAGATATGCTTTTCTCATTAACATTGCTAAGAATGTCCAGATTATAATTATGCCTTTTATTTTGTTTGTGAAGAGATAATAAATGTACATGCTACATAATTTAAAAGGAAATAATAGATATATAGCGAAAAGTTAGTCTTCCTTTCACACTTGTCCCTCAGCCATTCAGTTCTTTCCAGAAGTAACTACTCTGTTAGTTTTTATATATTATCTTTGAGATATTTTATGCATTTGCAAGCATACAAGTATATTTGGTCCTATTGATGGCAATTAATTTCTGATTTGGTTATAATAAATGATACTTTATTGAATATCTTTATAGACACACATGCTTGAATATCTGTAGAATAAATCTTATGGAAGAATAGTTAGGTCAGAGCAATGTGCATTTCTTAAAGGTTTGATAATACTACCAAATTGTCCTCAATGGAAGTCATACTAATTTACGCTCTTACTAGCTGGTAAAAGATTGCTTGTCATTCATCCTGAGCTCACACCAATGCAATTATTAGAAGTCTATGCCACTAATTCTCTCAGTGTAGTTTTAATTGGCATTTGAATTTCATTTATTTTATTAGGAAGAATGAGCATATTTTCATAAAATAAAGATATCCTTACTTACAAGTTGTTACTTCATTTTTAAAAAATTTTTAAAAAAGATTTTATTTACTTATTAATAGAGACACAGAGAGAGAGAGGCAGAGACACAGGCAGAGGGAGAAGCAGGCTCCATGCAGGGAGCCCCACGTGGGGCTCAATCCCGGGACCCCAGGATCATACCCTGGGCTGCAGGCAGTGCTAAACTGCTGCGCCACCAGGGCTGCCCACAAGTTGTTACTTCATCTATTTTTCTCATTTTACTATTACTTTGTTGAACTTTCTCATTGATTTGTGAAAGTTTTTTACATTAAGGAATTTAAACTTTTACCTGTAATATTACTAATATTTTCCCCAAATTTGACTTTTGACTTTTTTATGCTTTTGCCATGCAATTAAAATTTTTTTAAATGTATACATATATTCTTTTGTAATTTATTTATTTTTTGAAAGTATTTATTCATGAGACACAGAAAGAGAGGCAGAGACATAGACATTATTGAGTTCTCTTTTTTAAAAAATATTTTTTTTATTCATGTGAGAGACACAGAAAGAGAGGCAGAGACACAAGCAGAGGGAGAAGCAGGCTCCCTGAAGGGAGCCCGATGTGGGACTCGATCCCAGGACCCCAGAGTCAGGACCTGAGCCAAAGGCAGATGCTCAACCACTGATCGACTCAGGTGCCCTTGCATACAAGTCTTTTTCAGACATATTCATTGCAAAATTTTCCCCCTAGTCTGGAGCCTGCTTTTCCATTTTTTCTTTTTTTAAATTTATTTTCTCTTTTTTAAAAAAAGATTTTATTTATTTATTCATGAGAGACACACAGAGAGGCAGAGACATAGGCAGAGGGAGAAGCAGGCTCCCTGTAAAGAGCCTGATGTGGAACTCAATCCCAGATCCTGGGATCAAACCCAGAGCCGAAGGCAGACGCTCAGCCTCTGAGCCACCAGGCATCCCACATTTTTTCTTGATTAAAAAAAATATTTTTTCATCATGATAAGTGTACTCTTTAATCCCCATCCCCTATATCCCTCATCCCCTCGTCCACCTCCCCTCTGGTAACCATCATTTTGTTTTCTCTAGTTAAGAGTCTTTTTCTTGGTTTGTCTCTCTCTTTTCCCTTTGCTTGTTTGTTTTGTTTCTTAAATTCCCTGTCTTTCTCTAACTTATTTTGCTTAGCATAATACTCTCTAGCTCCAACCATGTTGTTGCAAATTGCAAAATTTCATTTTCTTTTGGTAGAAAAATATTCATATATATATATATATATAAATGAATATATCACATCCTCTTTATCCATTCCTCTATCAGTGGACATTTGGGCTGCTTCCACAGTTTGGCCATTGTGAATAATGCTGCAATAAACATAAGGGTGCATACATCCCTTTGGTGTTTTTGTATTTTTGGGGTAAATACCCAGTACTGTAATTACTGGGTTGTAGGACAGTTCTATTTTCAATTTTTTGAGAAACCTCCATACTGTTTTCCACAGTGGCTACACCAGTTTGCATTCCCGCCAACAGTGTGTGAAAGTTCCTTTTTCTCTACATCCTTACCAATACTTGCTATTTCTTGAATTTTTTATTTTAGCCATTCTGATAAGTAGCTGGAGTGCTTCATCAACAGCTATGTGCTTAAGTTCCAGGTGCAGGGGCTGCTGGCCAACAAGACGAGGAGAGATGCTGAGAGCCAGCAGACGCAGTCCCACATCTCCCCTGTGAGCACCGGTGGGGCCTGGGCAGGTGAAAGGGCCTCAGCAATCCCATGTGAGGTGTGAGGTGATATCTCATTGTGGTTTTGATTTGCATCTCCCCGATGATGAGTGACGCTGAACGTCTTTTCATGTGTCTGTTGGCCGGCTGTATATCTTCTTTGGAGAGATGTCTATTCATATCTTCTGCCCATTTTTTAATAGGATTGTTTTTTGGGTATTGAGTTGTATAAGTTCTTTGTATATTTTGGATACTAACCCTTTATTGGACATGTCATTAGCAAATATCTTCTCCCATCCTGTAGGCTCCCTTTTAGTTTTGCTGATTATTTCCTTCACTGTGTAGAAGCTTTTAATTTTGTTGTAGTTCCAAAGTCTATTTTTGCTTCTGGTTCTCTTGCCTCAGGAGACATAGCTAGAAAAAAGTTGCTATAGCCAGTGACAGAGAGATTACTGCCTGTGCTCTCTTCAAGGACTTTTGTGGTTTCAAGTCTCACATTTAAGTCTTTAATCCATTTTGAATTTATTTTTGCATATGGTGACAAAAGTGGTTCAGTTTCATTCTTTTGCATATAGCTGACCAGTTTTCCCAACCCTATTTGTTGAAGAGACTGTCTTCTTCCTATTGTATGTTCGTTCTTCCTTTTTTGAAAAGTAATTGATTATATAATTGTGGGCTTATTTCTAGGGTTTTTTGTTCTATCCCATTGACCTGTGTGTCTATTTTTATACCAGTACCATACTATTTTAATTACTACTTTGCAATATAACTAATATAACTTGAAATCTAGAATTGTGACACTTGAGTTTTGTTTTTCTTTTTCCAGATTGCTTTGGCTACTCAAGGTCTTTTTTAGTTCCATACACATTTTAGGATTATTTATTCTACTCTTTTTTTTTTTTAAAGTAATCTCTACAGGCAATGTGGGGCTTAAACTCACAACCCTGAGATCAAGAGTCACTTGCTCTACAAACTGAGCCAGCCAGGCATCCCTTCTATTTACTAGAATAAACAATCCTGTTTATTTGTGAAGAATGGTTTTCTTATTTTGATAGGAATTGCATTAAATTTGTAAATTGTGAGGATCCCTGGGTGGCTCAGCAGTTTAGCGCCTGCCTTTGGCCCAGGGCATGATCCTGGAGTCCCGGGATCCAGTCTCTGTGTCTCTCATGAATAAATAAATAAAACCTTTAAAAAAAATTGTAGATTGCTTTGGGTAGTATAGACTTATCTTTTTTTTAGATTTTATTTATTTATTCATGAGACAGAGAGAGACAGAGAGAGAGAGACAGAGAGAGACAGGCAGAGGGAGAAGCAGGCTCCATGCAGGGAACCCGATGTGGGACTCGATCCCGGTACTCCAGGATCAGGCCTTGAGCCAAAGGCAGATGGGCTCAACCGCTGAGCCACCCAGGCGTCCTGGTAGTATAGATATTTTATTTTTTATTTTTAATTAATTAGTTAATTTATTTTTTGACATTTTAATAATATTTGTTCTTCCAATATATGAACATGGAATGTCTTGCCATTTCTTTGTTTCATCTTTAAATTCTTTCATCAGTGTTTTATAGTTTTCAGAGTACAGGTCTTTCCCCTCTTTGGTTAAGTTTATTCCTAGGTATCTTATTGCTTTTGGTGTAATTATAAACAGGATTGTTTTCTTAATTTCACTTTTTGCTGCTGTTTCATTAGTAGTGTATAGGAATGCAACCGATTTCTGTACTTTGATTTTGTACCCTGTGACTTTACTGAGTTCATTTATCAGTTCTAGTAGTTTTTTGATGGAGGCTTTAGGGTTTTCTATATTTAGTATCATGTCATCTGCAAATCATGAGAGTTTTGTTTCTTCCTTCCAATTTAGATGCCTTTTACTTCTTTATGTTTTATAATTGCTGTGGATAGGACTTTCAGTACTATGTTGAATAAATGTGGTTAGAGTGGACATCTCTGTTTTGTTACTGACCATAGAGGAAAAGCTCTCTGATGCTCCCCATTGAGTATGATTTTGGCTGCGGTTTTTTTTCATACAAAGGTTTTATTATGTTGCAGTATGTTCCCTCTAGACCTACTTTGCAGAGGGTTTTATCATGAATGGATGTTGTAGTCAAATGCTGTTTCTGTACCTCTTGAAATGATATGTTTTTTAATCCTTTCTCTTATTGATGTGATGTATCATGTTGATTGTTCTGTGGGTATTGAACCACACTTGCATCCCGGGAATAGATCCCGCTTTATCATGATTTTTGATTTTTTAAAAATGTGTTGTTGGATTTGGTTTGCTAGTATTTTGTTGAAGATTTTTGTATGTATATTCATGAGAGATATTGGCCTGTAATTCACATCTTTCGTGGTGTCTTTTATCTGGTTTTAGTGCTTCTTCATTTTCTAAATATAGTGTTCTTTGAAGAGCAGTTTTAATATTTGAAGTCCAGTTTAAATGATCTTCTGCTACGTTTTCTTTTAGACATTTTATAGATTTAGGTTTTACATTTAGGTCTGTCATTCATTTTGCGGTGATTGTTGTACACGTTAAGGTGAGGTTTTTGTTTTTTGAAGGAATATCTCATTGTTCAAGCACTATTTATTGAAAAGACTATCCTTTCTTTACTTGATTGCATTTGTGCCTTTGTCAAAAGTCATATTTACATGACTTTTTACATCTTATTTTTAGAATTTAAAAAAAACATTTTTTTAAAATTAAGTAAACTGTACCACCAATGTGGGGCTTGAAATCATGACCCTGAGATCAAGATACTCTACTCACTGAGCCAGCCAGGTGCTCCTATTTTTGGAATCTTGATTATATTCCACTAACCTGTTCATTTTTATGCTTATGTTACACTGTTTTAATTACAATTTATTGATAGTAATTCTCAAAATCATATAATATTTTTTTCCAAAGTCATTTTTAGGAATTGTAGTTCCTTTGCATTTCATTATGATTTTCAGCTTGTCAATTTCTGAGGAAAAGAAAACTTGTTGGGATTTTTTGTTTATTAGAAATGCATTCAACACAGAGATCAGTTTGGGAAGAGCTGATAACTTGACAATATTGAGTCTTTGGTTCCACGAACAAGGCTTGCAACTCTATTCATTTAGGTCTCTTGAATTTCTCTCAGCAATGCTTTGTCATTTTCAGTTTAAGACCTTTCACATCTTAAAAAAAAAAAAAAAAAAAAGACCTTTCACATCTTTTGTCACATTTATCCTTAAGTCTTTCATATTTTTTGATGCTATCTTAAAATTTCAATTTCCAATTATTCATTACTAATAGAAATTCAACTCATTTTTGTATATATATATTTTTTAATTTTTATTTATTTATGATAGTCACACAGAGAGAGAGAGAGGCAGAGACACAGGCAGAGGGAGAAGCAGGCTCCATGCACCGGGAGCCCGATGTGGGATTCGATCCCGGGTCTCCAGGATCGCGCCCTGGGCCAAAGGCAGGCGCCAAACCGCTGCGCCACCCAGGGATCCCTCATTTTTGTATATTGATGTTGTATCTTGTACCTCCCTAAACTCATTAGTTTTGTAGCATTTTTTAATATATTGCACTGTAACTTCTACACAGACAATCATGTTATTTATGAAAAAGACAGTTTTTCTTCCTTCTTTCCAATCTGGACTCCTTTCATTTCTTTTTTAGAAATATGATTTCATCTGGTTTTTCTTTTTAGTTTGCTAAGATATTGAATTACATTGGTTGATTTTTGAGCGGTTGAATCTCTATTGGAATGAATCCCACTTGGTCATTATGTAGTATCCTTTCTATATATTGTTGAAGTTGTTGAATTATGTTTAGAGTTTTTGTATCTAAACATATACATAATGTTGAATAGAAGTGGTGACAAAAGGGATCCCCGGGTGGCACAGCAGTTTAGCGCCTGCCTTTGGCCCAGGGCGCGATCCTGGAGACCTGGGATCAAATCCCACGTTGGGCTCCCGGTGCATGGAGCCTGCTTCTCCCTCTGCCTATGTCTCTGCCTCTCTCTCTCTCTCTCTGTGTGACTAACATAAATAAATAAAAATTAAAAAAAAATTTAGAAGTGGTGACAAAAGATATCCTCCTATATTGTTCCTGATCTTAGTGGGAAAGTATTCAGTCTTTCACCACAGAATATGATGTTGAAGTTCCTCATATTCCTAGCTTGACAAAAAATTTTTATTAGGAATAAATATTAGATTTTGTCAAATGCAGTGTTTGCATCTATTGAGATGATTATATGGTTTTTCTCCTTTGGTTTGCTAATATGGTGAATTACTGTTTGATTTTTGAACATTAAACTTTTAATTCTGCATTTTGGGGATTAGCCCACCCCACTTGGTCATGTTGTGTTATCCTTTTTTACACCATTGAATTCAATGTGCTAGAGTTTTGTTTAGATTTTTTTGCTTCTATATACATGAGAAATATTAGTCTATAGTTTTGTTTCTTGTAATATCTTTGTCTGGGTTTGAAGTTAGGGTAATGCTGGCCTCATAGAATGAGTTGGGAAGTACTCCCTCTTCATTTTTTTGGGTGAATTTTGTGTTGAATCAGTATTATTTATTCCTACTATGGAATTAGTACCAGGACACTTCTGGTTCTCATTTCTATAGAAAGTAGTGTTACTGCTTCTAGCTACATGGGCCTGGGATGTTCTGTGTGGGAAGGTTTTTACATACAGTTTCAGCTTCTTTATCAGATATAGGGCTTTTTAGGTTATCTATTTCTTCCTGTGTGAGCTGTGGTAATTTGTGTCTTTCAAGGAGTTTGCCCATGTTATCTGTGTTGTGAAATTTATTGGCATAAAGTTATTATTACTCATAGTAATCTATTTTTATCTTTTCTTCTTATTGTTTTTGGGGGAGCGTCAGGTGGATAACATGTTGTAGTTGTAACAAAGTTTGAAGGAAGCACATGTCACAAAACAGTGTGAATACTCAATCATCACACTTGTGAATTCTTAAAAGACCCAATTTTATCCTTTAAGCCTGTAGAATATGTAGTGATGTCAACTGCGTATTTCTGATATTTCTGATATTGATAATTTGTCTTTTTTCTTTTTTTCCTGGTTAGTCCAGTTATAAAGCTTAATCCATTTTTATTGATTTTCTGGAAGACCCAGCCTTTGCTTTATTTGATTCTCTCTATTGTTTTCTTCTTTTCTAGTTCATTGGTTCCTGCTTTGGTCTTTATTATTTTCTTTACTCTGCTTTTTGTTTGATTTGCTCTTTCTTTTCTAGTTTTGTAAGACAGAAGCTGAGGTCCTGATTTGAGACTTTTCTTTTTTCGCTATAAGTTTTCTTAAGTATTGTATTAATGGCATCTACAAATTCTGATATGATGTTTTCATTTTCATTTAGTTCAAAATACTTTTAAATTTCTCTTTTGATTTCTTTTTCCATCATCCAGTTATATTGAAGGGTGTTGTTTAGTTTCCAAATACTTGGGGATTTTCCACGGATCTTCAAGTTATAGATTTCTTTCTTTTTAAGATTTTATTTATTTATTCATGAGAGACACACAGAGATAGAGGCAGATACACAGGTAAGAGGGAGAAGCAGGCTCCATGCAAGGAGCCCAATGTGGGACTCAAACCCGGGAACCCGGGATCATGTCCTGAGCCAAAGGCAGACGCTCAATCACTGAGCCACCCAGGCATCCCAAGTTATTGATTTCTAATTTAATTTTTTCTGTGGTCAGAGAACAGAGGTTGTATGACTTAAATCCTATTGAATTTTATTGAGTCTATGGCCCAGAATAGTTCTCTGTGTACTTGGAAGAATGTGTATTCTGGTATTGTTGGGTGTTCTATAAATGTCAATCAAGTCAGGTAATTAATACCATTATTCAAATTTTCTATTCCATACTGATTTTCTGCATACACGGTCTAGCAATTATTGAGAGAAGTGTTAAAATCTCTGACTATAATTGTGGATTCCTCTATTTCTTTGTGCAGTTCTATCAGTTTTAACTTCATGTATTTTGAAGCACTGTTATTAGTTCATAATGTTTAAGATTGTTATTTCCATTTGATAAATTGACCCCTTTATCCTTAAAATGATAAAACTACCTTCTTAATCTCTGGTTATATTCTTTGTGTGTGTGTTTTTTTTTTTTTAAATTTATGATAGTCACACACAGAGAGAGAGAGAGAGAGGCAGAGACATAGGCAGAGGGAGAAGCAGGCTCCATGCACCCGGAGCCCAATGTGAGATTCGATCCCGGGTCTCCAGGATCACGCCCTGGGCCAAAGGCAGGCGCCAAACCGATGCGCCACCCAGGGATCCCTCTGGTTATATTCTTTGGTCTGAAATTTACTTTGTTTGATCTGAAAGTAGATAATTTCATTTTTCTTTGGCTAGTATTAGCATAGTTCCTCTCTTTCCATCCTTGGGATCTTGTTTTTATTTTATAGTAGGTAGGTCTGGAGCCGTGCTCATAGTAAGCCTGCTTCTCCACTACTGAGGCAAGATCTTCCTGAACACTGTAGCCAGTGCCTTTGAATTATGGGTTTTTCCAGTCTGGCTAATTGAAATAGATACTGGTCCCAGCCCAATGTGAGCAACAAGAACCATTCCCTCCAATCCTTACAGATGGTTCTTACTCGGGCCTAGAACAATTTCCTTAGATTTATGTATGTGTCATAAATACCTGAGGGAGAACACTGTAGATCTGTCCAGTACTTTGTCTTCTGTGCAACTGTCCTCTTTCTGTTTTTTCTGTCCTGTGAACTCTAGCTGCTTTGGTCGCTGGACTCTCTGGTCTGTTTTCCCAACTCAGGGAGTCTTCCAGTCTCTGTCCCAGCTTTCTCTTCCTTCTGCCATGCTTGGAAACTCTCGAAGTAGCAAACTGGGGCAGTTATAGGACTCCCCTTGTTACTTCCTGTCTCTCAGAGATCCTTTACTGCTTCATACAGAGTATCTTGAAAACTGTTGTTTTAGATATTATGCCTGATTTTTTCTTTTGTTTTGCTTTAGGTAAATTGGGTGGGGTGGTATATCTTGTCCTTGTTAGTTCATCTTGGCCAAAAAGGGAGGTCAAGTTATTGCTTTTTTCCTCTTTGAGATTGGATCCTTTTTCTTTTTCTTTCAGTTTTTTGGGCGTGAAATGGCAAGGCTTAGAAAAGTTGTAAAAATTATTCAAGGAACACCTGTATACACTTCATCTAGATTCATCAGCTGTTAGCATTTTGCCACATTTATGCATGCTTATTCTCTCTTTGTAATTTTTTTTAAGATTTTATTTATTTATTCATGAGAAACACACAGAGAGAGGCAGAGACACAGGCAGAGAGAGAAGCAGGCCCCACACAGGGAGCCCCATGTGGGACTCAATCCCAAGACTCCAGGATCACACCCTGAGCCAAAGGCAGATGCTTAACAGCTGAGTCACACAGGTGTCCCATTCTCTCTCTCTCTTGCTCTCTCACACACATACTTTAACTGAACTATTTGAGAAAAATTGCAGACATCATGATAGTTACTCATTAAATAATTCTTAAGAATAAAGTCACTTTCCTATATAACCATAATACAATGATCAAATTCAAGAAACAGTATAGTAGAAGCAGAAATTGCCTTTAAAAAATAATTAATTTATTTTTAAGAGAGAGTGTGAGAAGGGGGAGGGGCAGAGGGAGAGAGAGAACCTCAAGCGATTCCACCCTGAGCATGGAGCCTGATGCAGGGCTCAATCTCATGACCCTGAGATCATGACCTGAGCCAAAATCAAGGGTTGGACACTTAACCAACTGAGCCATCTAGGCACCCCCAGAAATTGCCTTTTAACGGTTGGGCTCAGGAAAAAAAATAATAAAAAAATAAAGGCTGGGTTCAGAACTGGCACCCCTTCCCTTCCATTCTACTCCATTTGTCAAAGCAGTCATAGGCCAGCTCATATTTAAAAAGAAGGGAAATATGTACCCATTTCTCAGCCAGAGGAGTGTCAAAGAATTCCAAGCTGTTTTTAATCTACCACACTGTACATATCCATTTCCTATTGTCTCAGTAATATACTTTGTAGCCACTTTTCTTCAATCTGGAAATTCAGATATCAAATATCTTTAGTCTCCTTTAATCTGAAACAGTTTTTATTTTTCTTTGTCTTTTATGACATTGAAATTTTCACTGTGGGGAGGCCAGTTGTTTTGTAGAATGTCTCTTAATTTGGGCTTATCTGACAGTTTCCTCATGATTAAATTCCAATTCTGTATTTTTGGCAGGAATCTAATAAAGGTGATGTCATGGCCTTAGAACCCCATCTTGTGTGTGATGCCAACTTGTACTACTGGTGGACTTTGAGTACTTGATTTAGGTGATGTCTGCCAGATTTTTCCAATGTCCTGGTGCTCTATCTCCATCATAATTGGTAAGTAATCTCCAGGGACATCCTTTATTTTTCTTTGCCTTTAAAGTAAAAAAAAAAAAAAAAAAAAAGAGTTCTTTATCCTATGTTAGAGAATCCTTTAATCTATTGTGTATCAGTTCTGTTGACTTTACTTATGCTTGGTGATTTTGTTGTTGTTGTTAACTTGCATTTGTGTGTATCCTATGGGACTGTCACAAGGATGCATCCTCCAGGTGGGTGTCTATGGCTTCTGCTTAGAGCAAGGAGACTTGGCAACTCTTCAAGGGCTCAGGTTTGGTTTTGCTTTCAATCCCACATTAATGTGGGTAGAAACTCTCCATGCACCCTCAGCAAAACCCCAGATCTGCTCAGAGCTCAGCGACCTGACCCAGTGCTGGTTCTTCTCATGGTTTGTCCCTTGTGGGTTAGGGCAATTCTCGGAGAACCTCTTACATTCCTGCAGAAGGCAGGGTGCCCTGGAGAATCTGGCCTGCTATCCCGCCTGCCTAAGCAGAGCTCACTACGAGTTTCCACGTAAACCTCTAGTGATAAATAGGTTTTTGTCTTGCTTTTCTGTTAGGATATCTTTGAAGAAGTTAGGATTTCTCCCAACTTATTCAGTTAATATTCTCAATCGTCCTGTGACATGGGAAAGGCAGGTAATTGGGACATCCAGGGAAGCTGCAAGGTGTCCGGGCGATGTAAGGTACGTTTAACTAACCTCCAAAGCCTCAGTTTCCTCTTCTGCAAAACCAGAACTAACCATCTCTGAACTAACCGAGGATGCTTTGTGAGCGTTTACGGGGGATGAATGTGCGAAGCTCAGCCCCGAGCTCAGTATGATTAGCACAAGGGTTCACGGTCTCGGCAGAGACGAGCTGCCCGGCCCTCCCTCGCCCCGCTAGGTCTCCCCAATCAACCCCCGGGGGGGCGGGGCCGGTCGGGCTGGGGGCGGAGCGCACGGGGCAGAGAGTCGGGCGGCCCCGTCCCGCCCCCAAGGCCTCGGCCGCGCCCACAGACCCCGCCCCAGGCCCCGCCCCCGAGGCCCGGGGAAGGCCGGGGGCAGAGCGCACCCGGGCAGAGCAGGACGGTCCAGCCCCGAGGTCCCGCCCCCGGCCCCGCTCCCGAGGCCCCGCCCCCGAGGCATAGTCCCCGCCCCCAAGACCGAGGCCCCGCCCCCGCCTCCGCCCGGAGCCCCGCCCCCGAAGCCCCGGGAAGGCGGGGGGCGGAGCGCCACGGGAGCAGAGCCGGGCGGCCCCGCCCCCAGGCCCCGGCCCCGCCCCCGAGGCCTCAGCCCCGCCCCCGGCCCCGCCCCCGAGGCCCGGGAAGGCGGGGGGCGGAGCGCCACGGGAGCAGAGCCGAGCGGCCCCGCCCCCAGGCCCCGGCCCCGCCCTCGGCCCCGCCCCCGAGGCCCCGGGAAGGCGGGGGGCGGAGCGCCACGCGAGCAGAGCCGGGCGGCCCCGCCCCCAGGCCCCGGCCCCGCCCCCAAGGCCCCGGCCCCGCCCCCGCCCCAGGCCCCGCCCCCGAGGCCCCGGGAAGGCGGGGGGCGGAGCGCCACGCGAGCAGAGCCGGGCGGCCCCGCCCCCAAGGCCTCGGCCCCGCCCCCGCCCCAGGCCCCGCCCCCGAGGCCCCGGGAAGGCGGGGGGCGGAGCGCCACGCGAGCAGAGCCGGGCGGCCCCGCCCCTAGGCCTCGGCCCCGCCCCCGCCCCAGGCCCCGCCTCCAAGGCCCGGGGAGGGCGGGGGCGGAGCTGCGCTCGGGCCCCTCCTCCCGGGCGGCCGCGGCGGCCCGGGCCCGGGTCTCGGCCTCCGCTGCTGCGGGAGGTGCTCGCGGCGCCGGGGCCTGCGGTGAGTGCGCCGCGCGGGGCTGGCCGGCGCCTGGGGGGGCGGGGGGCCGGGGGGCGCCGCCGTGGGGCGCCCCGGGGTGGCTGCCGCGCGGGGCCGGGCGGCGGGGCGGGAGCGGGGGCCTGCGGAGGCCGAGGCGGGCGGGGGGCGGCGGGGACAGGCTCGGGCGGCCCCGGCCCCCGGGTGGCCCCTGCCCCCCGCGGGTGCGCGGGCGGGAACGACTCCTTCCTCCTGGGAGCCCCGGCTCGCGGGGCTTCTCCTGGGAAAGCGACCCGCCGGTCCCAGCCCGGGGCCTGCTGCGGCCGCCGACCCACCTGGGCTCCAGGGACCTGGGAGACACCTGCCCGGAGTCGGGGGCGGCGGCATCCCCCGGGTGTGGATCGGCCTTCCGTGGGCGAGGGCCGACTCCAGTGCGCAGCGTCCGGCAGGACGGGGACTGGGACAGGACCTTGGGATTGGGGCCTTCGGGGAGCGGTGGGTGCAGGGTGCTCCAGGGTGGGAGAGCGAGGAGGCGGCGGAGGCGCCCAGGCACCGGGAGAGCTCTGCAGCCCGGGGTGACGAGCGAGGAGCGAGGAAATAGTAATTCGAGGATTGAGGACAGGTGTGTGTGTGTGTTGGTTCCTACATTTTTAAAGAAGAGATTTTATTTATTTATTCATGAGAGGCAGAGACCCAGGCAGAGGGAGAAGCAGGCTCCTTGCAGGGAGCCCGACGTGGGACTCGATCCCGAGTCTCCAGGGTCAGGCCCTGGCCTGAAGGCAGAGGCTCAACCACTGAGCCACCCAGGCACCTTTAATTTCTGAATTTTTTAAGAAAGGGAGATAACATGTTGGGGATGTAAGAAAGGGAATGTCTGATAGGAATGAATATTATTCTGGGTCCTGGCGAAGATAATGGGCTTGAAAAGAGGGGTGGAGGGCTCTTCCAGGCCGGAGGGCTGGGCAGGAGTGCTGCACGGCGTCTCTCTAGGAGAGTAGATAATGCTTGGTTGGACCACAGTTTATCTTTTTGGAATTTTATCTTCTAGAGCAAGGTTGGCCGTTAAACCCCACGAAATTGCAGGATTTTTCAGGTTCCTGTCATGTGTGCCTTGATCAAATTAGAAACATCTGTTGGAGAGAAGCACTGAATTGTTTGAACCACATAATCTCGTTGGGGAGGGACAATAAAACTAGCTCTGTGGCACTATTTTATAGGACACTTGGTAGAATATGTATTTAGTATCTATTTTAAACTGAGCTAATAATAATGGGTGCTTTTTCCAGAGATTCATACAAATAATTTGAGAGCTAACCATCTCTTAGAGATCTTTATTCAGAGTGGGAACATCGGAAGCAAGTCGGTGGAGGTTTTAGTCTCTTTTTTTTTAAGCCATCAAGGGACAGTGGTGGTTTCTCAAACATACCTAGGTTCCTGTTGAAAATATGAATTTCCTGACATCACCTCAGACTTTAGGAATAAAAATCTCTGGAGTAGAACCTAGGAATAGGAATTTCAAACAGAGACTGCAGTATTCTCTGGCATTGAAAATTATTCACAGGCTTTCAGGGTTTTTTGGTTTGTTTTTTTTTTTTGTTTTGTTTTTAGATTTGGCCTTGTTGGGACCTCTTTAGAACAGATCTCCTTAAAAGTTATATGAATGAATTGCTGCCAAACTAATGTAACTGAAAATTTATAATCCTGTCTATTGTGTCATCTTTAAATTTTAATATATTTTGAAGGAAATCTATGTAGTCACTTTATCAAAAAAAAAAAAAACCAGTGTTGTTTCTGTCACAACCCCCCCCTTTACAACAACTAGAACATATGAGAAAAAAACAATTTCTCTAATTCTGTAATTAATAACCACCAGTGATTTTTTTCTGGCATTTTATATATAAAAGACATGCATGCCATACATATAGAGAAAAATAAGAATTGTACACATACATTTTTATATTGTTTTTTTTCCCCGCTTTGCTATCATGAACACTTTCTCATGTAGTCAAGTTTTTTAACACCTTTTTAATAAAAACATGTGTTCCAGCACATGGAGGTATTGTAATTAATTAAATCAGCTCCGTATTGTTAACATTCTGATTCTTTGTGATTTTTGGTTATTTTTATAATGTTGGTTTGAATATTTTGGTCTGCCTTTCTGATTATTTCCTTAGAATAAATTATTGAATGATGGAATAAAAAATTATTCAACTGGATTTTAATAGTCTCATTTTCACATATCTTTTTTAAGATTTTATTTTTGAGTAATCTCTACAGCAGCGTGGGGTTCAAACTCACAACCCTGAGATCAAGAGTCACGTGCTCTACTGGCTGAGCCAGCCAGGCACCCCTCACGTATCTTCTTACTGCTTGTCCTCACTGGAAGGAAAATGAACATTGCTGAAGGATCTCTTGCATTTTCGGCCCATTCTCTCATTTCAGTGGTTCTTAAATTTTAATGGGTAGAAGAATCATCCGGGAGCTAGTTAAAAATTCATTTTCCCAAGTCCCAGGCCCAGCTGTTCTGAGCTATAAGCTCTGGAGTAGGGCCCAGGAATCTGTAGTTTGAACGGATTTCCCCAGTGAATTTGCTGGAGGCGTTCTTGGAACATTAAACATGCTTTTTTAGAAAAGGGCAAAACAGATTCAGAAATTTTGGTTACTTGCCGAAAGCCATTCATACATCTGGTAGTGAGATTTGAACTCAGCTCTTTGTGACTTCAGAGCCTTTGTTTTTCCCATTTCCTTAGGCCTTCTCAAGCCTTTTCATTGGTGTGCCCCTAAGGACGGCAGAAAGGGAACTCTGGCTGACCTCCTGCAGGGCTCTCTGGGATGTGTCACAAGTACACCATGAATCTCCATTAAAATCCCCCATCAGAAATTCTTCTGAATTCTGTGATGCTGTGTAACATATACTTCACAAACCAGTTTCAGTCCTTTGCTAGCTAAGCGTATTTCACGTTTCCTGACCTTTCTGTGGCAACTCTTGGTAGGACCGTCCGGTCAGGGACACTGCTCCAGAGTGCCCTGAGGCTTCAGGGTGGAAGGGACCATCCAAGCAGCAGTTCCTTTCGGAATTAGGAGAGAGAAGCACTGCTTTTGTGTTTTTTGTTTGTTTGTTTGTTTGTTTTGTGGAAATTTATTTCCTCCAGATAAATTCTCCCCTATGACAAGGTATAGAATAGCATATATGAATGATGAGAAATCCTAAATTTAGTTTATCCTGTAAAACAAGAAAATGGTTCACCCTCATTAAGCTTTTGAATATTCAATGACAGAGGAGCAGAAGGTGGTGGGCATGAGGGAGAGCAAGTGCCATCTATTCGAGATGGGGCTCTTTCCCCTTAGAAAAGTGTTGGTGTTAGTAAACCGAAGGGAGCTGGTATGAGAGTGAGCCTTTTTCAGTTTTTAAATGTTCCCCAAATGGAATTTCCCCTGGTCTTTATTAATGTTTGTTTTTCCTTCCCTTTCCCCTCTGTCTCATCAGTTTGGTAGTTGCCTGGGATGATGCTGATGAGTTCTTAAGTATTTCAACTGGTAAACTCTAGGTAGTCATTGGTTATTTATCAAATTCAGCACCTGCTATGTGTCAGGTGAGCTTGAGGTCCAGGAATATAAAAAACAGTGATTCTCTTTGAGAATTAAGTTACTCTGACTGCCCTGTGTTGACCTCGGTTATACTCAGTGTCCTACTTTAAAAATTTTAACTTTTAATCTTTTTTAAAGATTTTATTTATTTATTCCTGAGAGACACAGAGAGAGGCAGAGACATAGGCAGAGGGAGAAGCAGGCTTCCCACGGGGAGCCCGATGGGGAACTTGATCTCAGGACTCTGGGATCACGACCTGAGCCAAAGGCAGACGCCCAACCACTGGGCCGCCCAGGTGTCCCTTAACTTTTAACTAAGTTTAGACTTAGAGAAAGTTTGCAAAAATGGTACAGAGAAATCACTCAACTTCCCCTAATACTAGACAGTTATATAACCATGGTTCAATTATCAATACTATTAACTAAACAGATTTTATTTGAATTTCATCAATTTTCCTGCTAATAATTTTTTTGTTGTTCTTGTATCCAGAATCTACATTGCATTTAATTATTTCTCCTTAGTCTCTTCCATCTGAGATAGTTCCTCAGTTTTTCCTTGTCCTTCATTATTTTGACCCATTTGAAGAGTGCTCATTAGTTATTTTATGGAGTTTAAAATGTCACTGATTGATGAGGTTGATAGGTCTTATCACTGGTGATATTAAACCTAATCACTTAGGGTGGTATCTACTATGTTTCCCCACTATAAAGTTATTATTTTTCCCTTTGCAACTAATAATTATCTTGGAGGTGCTACTTTGAGAGTTATACAAACTCTGTTTATCCTCAAATTTTCACCTACTGATTTTAATACCCATTGATGGATCTTGTCTGCAACAATTCTTAGAGTGATGTTTGCCTAACGGTGATTTTTTTTTTTTTCCATCTCCTGCTTCCTTTTTAATTGAAAGTTTCCTGTAAAACTGCCCTCTTCCTCCCATTTATTTATTTGATCACTTGTATCAGTATGGACTCATGGATATTCATTTTATTCTGTGGGTTAAAATACAATGCCTTCATTATTTTCTGGCTCAAATGCTTCCAGTTTTGGCCATTCAGAGCTCAGTCTCTGAGTTTAAATGACTTGTACTTGTAAGTGACTGTCATTGCAGTCCCACCCTTACCCCCCAACCAGGGAACCATTGCTTCTTTAGGGTCTGAGCAGTGATCACTCAAAGCGAGGGTAAAGGAGCTATCATTAGGAGATGAATACTAGAACCCCAAAGAAGGTAGGACAACCTGTGTGCCAACACTTAGCTCTCAGGAACTCTGCAGGAGTAAAGGAGTAGCAAACCATCAGCCTTTCCCCTTTGCTGCTCCAGAGGTAGGATCATGTGCCTGGGGCCACATCATACCCACTCTGAGATGCCTTGTGCTTCCAGGACTACCAGATGGGTTTGGAAACTAGATGGGTTTGGAACGCTGCTTTGGGACTCTTAGCAGCTGAATGAAGACCACACCCTTTTTTCTTGGTACATAAATGTTTAGTAAATATTTATGAAGTAACACCTGGTATCCTCCCTTCATTCCCCATGGTGCAAAAATGTGTATGTGTAGAAATTCTTGAAAAATGATACTTAGCATTCATGTTTTACCTTTTGTTAAGACTTACTATCCCTGCTAGATTTTTTCTTTCATTATTATGGGAAACTTCAAGCATACACAAAAGTAGAGAGAAAAGAAAATGAACCCTTGAGTACTTATCACCTAGTATCAATACATCTCAGTATTTTACCAATCTTATTTCATCTATTCCTCCATTTTTTAGGGAGGGGTTGGCATATTTTAAAACAAAGCAGTCATTAAAATCTAAGAAAGGATTGAAATAAACCCTTAAGTGCAAGGACTCTACCTTAACTTCCTTTGTATTCCTAGTATCTGGTACCATGCCTGAAAATAGCAGATGCTCAGAAAAGACGGGTTGAATTGAAAGGAGGAAGAACAAAACTTATGAAAACTATTATTTTGAACTATAGGGGGCAGACTTAATAGAAAATAAGTCTTGCCCTAAAATAGCTTCTTTTACATTATCTGAATTTATTATTTGTGATCAGAATTTTCCTGTCACTGTTTTGATTGCAAAAGAAACTCTTTCCTTTTTAAAAAATTTTTTTGAGAGACACAGTGAGAGCATAAGCAGGGTGGATGGCAGAGGGAGAAGCAGATTCCCTGCTGAGCAGGGAGCCTGATGCAGGGGCTCGATCCCAGGACTCCACTCTGAGATCATGACCTGAACCAAAGACAGACGCTTAACCAGCTGAGCATCCAGGCCCCTCCCCCTCCTTTTAAAATTGTATTTGGAAAAAACTTTTCAAGGTTAGGTTCAAGGTCTCTCAATTACTTATATGTTATTATTTTTCTTTTTTTTTTTTTCTTATATGTTATAAATACATCCAATCTGGTGACATTTTCCCAAACATTAATCAAAGGTTACCTGCCTTAGAAAGAACTTTCTTTTGAAAATCATAATTTTTAAAAAAGATTTTATTTATATATTCATGACAGAACACAGAGAGAGAGAGAGAGGCAGAGACACAGGCAGAGGAAGAAGCAGGCTCCATGCAGGGAGCCTGACATGGGACTCGAACCCGGGACTCCAGGATCCCACCTGGGCTGAAGGTGGCGCTAAACCGCTGGGCTACTGGGTTTGAAAATCATAATTTTTTAAACTGTGGAAGTGATATAAACCCATTAAAAGAAAAATAGGAAATAACAGAGAAATGGAAAATAAAAATTACCTGTATGTTAATATGTAATTCCAAAGGAAGCATTATCATGGTTAGCACTCTGATAACATTTGAGCATGAATCACGTTGGTAAATAGACTTAGTGATCCGTGTGCTCCTGGGAATGTACCAGCTGTGTTTGGGTGCACCTCTCCATAAATTCTTACAGCAACATTTTAAGCTAAATGTGTATGCATATATACATATATATAATATATATAATATATATATTTATGTTTAACAGCTTGATAAACATGTTGGGAGGGATTGCCTTCAGTCACTGGCAGATGAGCAGGCTGGGCAGGAGATCTCTCTCTCTTTCTCTCTCTTTTTTTTTTTTTTTTTTTTTTAGGAGATCTCTTTTGAAAGACAGTTGGATCTGTGTTATATAGACCCTTCACACCTCCCATGTTTACTCCCAGGAACCAACCAGATCTCATGCTTCCGTCATGCTGGTGGCTCCCTATACAGTCTGTTTTGAAGATGGCCCTAAGGCTTAGAAGAAAGAAGTGATTATTTTTAACTAGATCCACATTTCAGGAAGTGGACTTAGCAATGAAGGGCTAATTATTAGGTAATCATTAAGAATGACTCCTTGCCTTTATAATAAATATCTTATCTTTGGACAAATGCCATGGGGTGCAGCAATATTGCTTAGCAATATTAGTCTATGATTATTCCCAGCTTGCTATTGGTTGGGTAGGTTTTATTTACTTATTTTTTAAAGATTTTTATTTATTTAGTTATGAGAGACAGAGAGAGAGGCAGAGACACAGGCAGAGGGAGAAGCAGGCTCCATGCAGGGAGCCCGACGTGGGCCTCGGTCCCAGGTCCCCAGGATCACGCCCTGGACTGAAAGGTGGCACTAAACCGCTGAGCCACCTGGGCTGCCCTGGTTGGGTAGGTTTTAAATCTCTCTAAGCCACTCTTCCTCCCTGTGTAGAAGGACAGGGTGCTTGACTTGTGTGCCCTCTGGTCCTTTGTGCTTCTAACACTGTAGTACCTCTGTGGTCAGAAGTCTCTTCAGCCAGGTGAGTCTCCCTGGCAGGGGGCTATTCCTCCATAAGCAGCTCTTAGGAAAACAATGGTCTCAGTCTAAATTTTCCAAGAATGAGATGGGCGTGTTGAGTCACTGTATTGTACACCTGAAACTAACATTACACTGTGTGTTAACTGGAATTTAAATAAAAACTTAAAAACACTATTGCTGATTCAAGCAGGTAAGTCCCCAAGAAGTTGTCTGATTGGCCCCAGGAACCTGCAGACTTCCTGGAGGGAGGAGATCAGATGCAGGAAGCCATGTGAACACAGTCAAGGAAAGGGAGGAGGACGGAGAGGAGGGATAGAAGGCTGCCAAGGGGAGCTCTGCATATTTCAGGGGTTTGTGTTGGGTGCACCCAGGTGCCTAGGTGAGGAAAGAGATTGGAATGTCCACGTGAAGTTAGCTAGTGGCAGAAGCAGCCTTTGGGCCTGGCCTTGTGGGCTCAGACTTGCTAGTTGTATGGTTGAGGGCAAGTTCCTTACTCTCCACTCATTTTTCTCCTCTATGAAATGGAGAGACTAATGATTTTGACCTGGCAAGGTTGGGAATGCGAACTAGGTAAATTAATAGAAGTGATTTAACCCCAGTGCATGCCACTGAGTAAATGCACAAATAAATCAACTCTTCTTATTAGCTGTTATTACGGCCTTCAGCATCAATTCCTTGTGATACTCTCACAAGACCCTAATCACAGGCCATCCTGTTTAATTGCTTCCTGAGTCAAATCTTCTCTTTTGTGGCTTGACCCAGGAACCTAACCTCCGTTTATAACATTGAACCTAGAGAGAAATGCTTTCTATGTAGCCCTTGAACTTAGCCTAGAGCTAAATTTTGGGAACACTACCCATCAGTGAAGTAGGGGACTATCTTGAGAGGTGGGTGGTAAGATTGTCTTGTTCTTGTTTTTCTCTGAATTACCACATCCCTATGTCTAATTAAAAACAAACAAACACAAGGCGCCTGGTTGGCTCAGTTGGTTAAGCGACTGCCTTAGGTTCAGGTCGTGATCCCAGGGTCCTGGGGTGGAGCCCCATGTCACCGCTCAGCAGGGAGCCTGCTTGTTCCTCTCCCTCTGCCGGACCCCTGCTCTTGTGTGCACGCATGTGCTTCCTCTCTCAAATAAGTAAATCTTCTAAAAAATTTAAAAACCAGTTTAACAACTTTGTTTTCATTATGAAAGGGCAGAAGGAGATGATAGAAAAGTCAAAAAATAAAAGAGAAAACATACCCTTGGCTAATCCCATACTCCTCATACAGTTTTGTCAGCTTTTAGGCTATATTTCCTTCTAGAGTTTTCTTTCTGTAGTTTTAGTGGTCATCATATAGACATCAGGGTTCATTTCTGTTTTCTTTTTTGTTAAGATTTAATCATACCTGTTTTTGTGTCATTACTTGGCACAGAAAATATTTTGGTCTCCATTCCATCCATTTAACCGAGGATACCTGCCTTAGAAAGAACTGTCTTTTGAAAATCATCATTTTTTTTTAAACTGTAGAAGTAATATGCAGATGATTGCCGCCCTGGCATTTTCTGCACCCTTGTGATAACATGCTTAGAATTTGAGGAGAGAGGTGGTTTCAGCAGTGCAGGGAGGATGTGGGGGGGATAGCTGGCTGTCCCCAGGGGGGCCTTGCCAAGTAGCCCTCATCACCTTCGTGCATTCACTACTGTCCAGGGTGGGCCCAAAACTGGATTTTTGTCAGTAACTAAGGGCATAGCCTCCTCTCAGAGGTGAACTCATACTATCTCACCATGTGCTTGTACAGTACGAAACCAGAATGGCAACTCCTCAACTGACGGTGAGAAATGGTACGATAGAGAGGTGCTTGTGGCAGCCGCCTGGGTGCCCACCTGTTGGTCATCTTTAGTCTAGAGTTACTTAATGTGAATAATAGAACAACAGTATCAGTGATGGTCAGCACGTAGTCGGTGCTCACTATGCACCAGGAGCTGGGCTAACACTCTGTTTTAATACATCAGGTCATTCAGTCCTACAGTAGCCTCTCCAGGGAGGTGTTGTTTTTACCCCCATTTTACAGGTAGGGAGACTGAGGCTCGGTTAAGTGACAGGCTTGGGGTGTCATGGCTGATATGTGGTGGAGCTATGGTTTCTGTCTAAATCCAAACCCCTGATGTCAAACACTGCGCTGTGGCTCTCCCTGTTAGCCTTCTAGATGGCTGACCTCCTGTGTCGGCGTTCTCTTACGTTTCCTGCCCTCACCCCCCACCTGTCGGGGTGTGTGCTGTGTCAGTGCCTCCTTGTGAATGTAGCATTAACAGCTGAAACATCCTTGATTTTTATTGCCTGTTGTTGAGGAACAAGTGTTTCTAGCTGTCACAGAGAAGAGCTTTTGCCTTTTTCCTTATTTTTCTCTTTGGGTCAAAAATACAAGATTTCACATGTTGTTAACCTTCTCTTAAAGTTGTGCTAGGAAAGGGCCACTAAAGAAAAAAATGGGGTGGGGGGCGTATTTGGGGCTGCATCCAACTCAGAACTGAGGAGGCATTCACAGCCTCTTCTTTACCTTCACCTCCTGTACAACATCTGGAAGCACCTTTTCTTCTTGGGTGACAGCCTGGGTGGTAACCCGGAGAGAACTCCAGCGAGGCACAGATGGGTGGAGCCCTCTGCCCCTGAAATCTCTGATTTTCTGACCTCAAAGTCCTTGTTGGAGAAGCCCCATTGCTGTCAGCCAAGATCCCCTGGGGATAGGTTTTCAGTCTGCGCTGACGGGAATCACTCAGGATAGGATTTCCACGTGAAACAACGTGTCTTGGTGATTGCCTTTCAGAGACTGATGGAGCAGAGCTACTGAGCAGAAGGAGGCATCCTTAGTTGTCGCCAGGTTTGCCTTTGGATTGGACAAGTTGCACTTGAGGCTTCTTGCCTGCGGTGAAGTGGAGGGATACGTGCTGCTCACGGAATAACAGCCATGGGCTTCCTGGTGACCTTCCACCTTTCCTACAAAGTCCGATTACTGTTGCTTTTTCTCTTATGCCTGACAGTGGTTGGGTGGGCCACCAGCAACTACTTTGTGGGTGCTATTCAAGAGATCCCTAAAGCACAGGATTTCATGGCTAATTTCAACAAGGTCCTCGTTTGGGGGAAGGAGAAAACTATGACTAATGAAGAATCCAGGAAAGAAGCAGACCTGGACAGCTGCCCTTCTGTGTCTCCGTACCTCAGTAAGGTGTTTTCTTGTTTTTTGTTTTTTTTTTTTAAACAAGTGCTGTGTCAACTTTTTAGTTAAATATAACATATGTGCAGAAAAACACAAATCAGAAGTGTACGACTTGGTAAAGTTTCACAAAATGAACATACCCATGTCATCGGTATGTAAATTAAGAAATGGAATCTTTCTGGAACCCCAGAAATTCTCACGCTTCTTTCAGGCATGACCCTTACTTCGGGATTCTAACACTTAGGTGTTAGATTTTTCCTGTTTTTAAACTTTATGTAATTAAAACATACACCATGAACTCTCTTGTGTCTGGTTTCCATTGTTCAGCATTATGTTTGGGAGACGTATCTATACTGCTGACGTGCAGGCCAGTCTTCCATTCTATGAACATACCCAGTTTTATTACCAGCCGCGGGAGCCTCAGAAGCACACATCAGTAGGGATGTATTTTGCTCACGAGTCTGCCGGATGGACTGGGGGTCCATGGATCTAGGCTGGTGGCTCTGTTCCATGTTGCCTCCCATCCTCCTCCTGCGACCAGTGAGCTAGTGGGCCTGGCTGTTATCCTTCTCCTGGCATCCATGGAGCACAAGTGGAGAAATCCGCTCATGTCACATCTGTTCCCATTCCCTTGGCCCAAAGTATGGAGTCAAGGGACAAGACCGAGTAGGTTTTTCAATGTTGTCTTTAGTGTTTATTTCTTAAATATGTTGCATGCTCTGATTTCCCTTTGATGTCTTGCCTTTCAATTTAATTTAGCAGCGAATTGGGGCTCCTGGGTGGCTCAGTGGTTGAGCGTCTGCCTTCGGCTCAAGTCGTGATCCCGGTCCAAGGATCGAGTCCACATCGAGCTCCTCCCTCTGCCCATGTCTCTGCCTCTTTCTCTGTGTCTCTCATGAATAAATAAATAAAGTCTTTAAAAAAAGGGGGGGGGCCCTAAAAAGGCGATGAGAAAGTGAGCAAGGGGACCCACTTGTATCAGACCTGTTGCACGGGGCTCTTTCAGGGGCCAAGAATAGAGGCTTAGGCTAACTCAGAAGGGGGGTTCGTTAAGGGGCTACATGGGAAGCTGTCTCTACAGCCACGCCGTCATCTCGTCCAGTGGCTTGGCTAGCTTACACAACTCATTTTACAGACTTTGCTTATAGGGCGTTGGTGCTCTAAGTTGTGGCTCGAAGTCTCACACCTTCAGAAAAGGCTCCTCCTTGTAGGCCAGTTCGTCTCCAGCTGGCTGGAAGCAGTTATTTGGTCTTGGTGCTGTTGGCCAGAGTCTTTCAGCCACTTCGTGGAACCTGGAGCCTGGTCCAAGCAGCCGTGGCCAGGGCTGGTCCCCCGGAGCAAGGCGTGGAGACCATACGTCGGAAGGGCCTGTGATTGCCTTGCGGAGGGGATGGCACAACGTGCAAGCATCTTGAGATGCCACAGCCCGAGCAGTGTATGTGGAGTCTAAAAAACAACGTGTGGCCGAGTTCTCTAACCAGAACACCGCCTCCTCTCTTCCCAGTCAGTATTCCCTGTTCATTCAGAATGGGCAGGAGGGCCTCTAGCCTAATCTATAAAGCCTTGCACGGGGTCGGTCACCATGCACGGCCTTGGGTTTCATCCAGCCAGGCTGTTCCAGACTCACTGAGTAGGTGCTGCGGTGGGGGATGTCTGCAGCCGTGCACAACGGGAGAATTAGGATGTTGCTCATACGTGTTACTGCAGGGTGAGACGTGAGGCCGGTTGCTATTTCCTTTCATGGTTTTTACCTTCAGGAGCTAGGATAGGTCTCAGGAGCTCAGGGAAAGAGTGGGAACATGGCCTTGCCCATGAACTTGATTCCGTGGAATGCTCCTAATTTTTTTTTCTTAAGATTTTATTTATTTATTTGAGAGAGAAAGAGAGAGAGAGAGAAAGCGAAAGCATGAGCGGGGGGGGGGGGGGGGGGGGAGGGGGGGGAGGCAGAGGGAGAAGGAGAAGCTGAGCAGAGAGCCTGATGCAGGGCTCGATCCCAGGACCCTGAGATCCTGACCTGAGCTGAAGGCAGACACTTAACTCACTGAGCCACCAGGTGCCCCAGAACTCTTCTGATTTTTAAGAGACTTTACCCTCCTTTGGAATTTTGAGAAGGAAAAGAGGATGGAGCAATTTGAAGTTACTTAGTCTAGCCCTGACCTCTGCTTTTTACCAGGGCCACGGGACAGAATGCCTCTCCTCCTCACAGATGAATCACGGACCCAGGGTTGGTTCTCCAGCCACAGGGGAATGCTCTTATGTGTCATCTACTTGCCTTTGCAGCCAGCAGCGTGGGGCACATGACTCTGGTTACAGTTCATGACCGAACAAGGCCTCAAAAGTAATAACACTAAAACCCAACACTCCTACGGTCGTCACAGTGTGCCGGGTAGTGTTCCCAGTGCTTTATGTGGGTGCTCATGTACCCTGTCAGCCCCCGATGAGACAGCTACTGTTACTTGCCATGTTCTGTTTCTACCGTAGGGGGCCAGAACAAGCTCATCTTCAAACCAGATCTCACCCTGGAAGAAGTGGCGGCGAAAAATCCCCAAGTGCACAGAGGTCGCTATCACCCTGAGGAATGTAAGGCTTTGCAGCGGGTCGCCATCCTCATTCCTCACCGGAACAGAGAGAGACACCTGATGTACCTGCTAGAGCACCTTCACCCCTTCTTGCAGAGGCAGCAGCTGGACTATGGCATCTACATCATCCATCAGGTGAGGCTGGGCCTCTGCCCGCCTGGTCCTCCTCTCTCTGGGATGCGAGGGGGGGACATGGCCTCTTGTGTGTCCTGGGTAAAGGGAGCATCAGACTCATCAAAGAAAAGGGCTCCTGCCTCATTGATCCATGAAAGGAGTAAAGGAAATTCTTGCCTCCGAGTGTGGAATAATCAGACTAAGTGTGCCCCTTAAATGAACCTCTGGAGGAAGTCTGTTTAGTTTTGTTTTTGTTTTCTGTGTCTAAGCCCTTCCGTGGTAGCCTATGACCACCCAGAGATATTCCCCAGAGATTCACCGTATATTCCCTCCCGCCTTTGCTGTACATGACACAATGAGATGTTGGAATAATTGTTTTTCATTATTGAGCGTGGCTGTTCGGTGGGGATCTGGGCAGAGGATGCGACAGGTTACTGTGTTAACAGCTATGGAGTTCTAGGACTGTCTCCGTCTTTCTGCTTATAACTTTTATTATGTAAAACAGATTATATTTAATTTTCCCTTTCTCGACTCCCTTATTTGGCTTCCAGAAGCATGATTCAGTAGGAACACAGTGGTGTGAAGCTTAGGCTGTTTTTGAAGGATTTAGCTCCAAGTAGAGAAGCTGATGAAGATGACTGTATTTGGTATTAATGTTTACTGAGAGAAAGATAAGGCATCAGCTTAAATATCCATGTCTCGCTTTCCCACATTGTCCCAGACCACCCAAATAATTCCCCCTCAAGTCCTTACAAGTGCCAACAATGCAAGCAAAATCATTCACTACATACTTAATACCGTGCTTAATACTACATGCTTTTATAACGTAGTATTTGTTTTAGGAAAACTTTGGACAAATCAGAGGATGCAGTTCTGCAGTGTATATACTTTAAAATAAATGGGAGCTCGTGAAATCAATGTGCATATTTAGTATGCCCATTTTTTAGGATTTGAAACAAAATTTTACTATTACTGGCTTATAATTTTTTGTAAAGGTTTTATCAACTTATTTTTTTGAGAGAGACACAGCGCATGCTGGTGGGGGTAGGTGCAGAACTGAAGGGAGAGAATCTCCAGCAGACTGCGAGCTGAGCATGGAGCCCGACGTGGGGCTCGATCTCAGGACCCTGAGATCACGACTTGCACCAAAACCAAGAGTTAGATGTTTAACTGACGGAGCCACCCAGACACCCCTATAATTCTTTTTCTTTTCTCTTTTATAAAAGATTTTATTAATTTTTTCATGAGAGACACAGAGGCAGAGACATAGGCAGAGGGAGAAGCAGGCTCCCTGGGGGAGCCCGATGCAGGACTCGATCCCAGGACCTCGGGATCACAACCTGAACTGAAGGCAGCTGCTCAACCGCTGAGCCACCCAAGCATCCTTATTTTTCTTTTTAAATGTTATTTAAGAATGGTGGTAATTGGTAATCCCTCTGCCTATGTCTTTGCCTCTCTCTGTATGTCTTATGAAAAAATAAAATCTTTAAAAAAGAAAAAAAAAATGGTGCTAATCATTCTCAGTTCTTACTCAGGACAGCGGCCCCCAATGTACAGTGTATTTATTTGAGACTAGAAAAATATGTCTGCTTGGTATTAGTCTTTTCAGGAAAATACTGTGGTAACTTTTGAGAACTGCCTGTATTTTCTTTATGATAAACTGTTTTTATTTTTTATAAACTGTTTATTAAACGGGAATTTATTATTAAGGATTTTGATCCAAACAGCTATGAAAAAATTCTGTAAAATTTTTCTGATGCTATAGCTTTATTCATATTACTGTTTGAATTGTGTTCTCTTCTTAGCCAAGTGATGAATCCCTTCTATAAGGTGACTATGAGGATTACCTTCTTTTTTTTTAAGATTTTATTTATTTGAGAGAGAGGGTGAATGCAAGTGGTGGGAGGGCAGGGAACGGGAGCAGAGAGAGAGGGGCAAGCAGGCTCGATGTGGGCCTCCATGTGGGGCCTGGTCCTACAACCCTGAGATCATGCGCTGAGCCAAAATCAAGAGTCCCACGCTCAACTGACTGAGCGACCCAGGTGCCCAAAGGATCACCTTCTGCCATTAAGGATTAAAACAGGATTCTCTTGCAGTGATTCTGAGAAACTTCTAGGTAGCTCAGGAATATTAGCAATAACCTATGGGTTGGGTCCAGGTTTCTTGGTCTTCTCTGGTAAGCAGTGTCTCTTGGAAGCTTAGTGTAAATTTGTTACATATGGTAAGATTGGGATCAGCTGGAAGTCAGACAGTAAAGCAGTGATACTAATTGGCGTGGCGGGTGTATAAAAAAGGTTTATAGTTGTATGTGGGACAGAGAAATGGGTGTGATCGGAAGTAGCCGACCCAGAATCAGGCGTTGGCACACACTTTGCATGTGTGCCTTCCAGAAGGCCCAGTGACTTTGGAGTTTCAGCCCTTCTCTTCTGCTCTTCCCAGAGATTTTTTTTTTTTCTAAGATTTTATTTATTTATTCATGAGAGGCAGAGACACAGGCAGAGGGAGAAGTAGGCTCCATGTGGCTAGCCCAATATGGGACTCGATCCTGGGTCTCCAGGATCACGCCCTGGGCTGAAGGCGGGCGCTGAACCTCTGAGCCACCCAGGCATCCCCATTCATGCTTTTAAAGAAAATTTTAGAGTTATTTTTAAAAAGATTTATTTATTTATTAGAGAGAGAGAGAGAGAGAACACGGAAAGGGAGAAGCAGACTCCCCACTGAGCAGGAAGCCTGTTGTGAGGTTCGATCCCAGGACCCAGAGATTATGACCTGAGCCAAAGGCAGCCACTTAAGTGACTGAGCCACCCAGGTGCCCTGAGTTATTTTTATTTGTAATTTAAAAGTATGATCTTTTAAAAAAATTGTGATGTATACTTAAAATTTAGTATCTTAATTTTTTTTTTTTTTTAAATCAAACCATTTTATTGCAGGGCTTCAGGGGCAAAGTCGATGGGCTGGGAGGACAAGGAGATCTGATGTTCTCAGCCTTGCCAGGATCTCCCCAGGTTCACAGTCATAAAAGTGCATCATAACTATTGTTAAGTTTTCGGTTCAGTAGTGTGAAGTACGTTCACATTGTTGTGTAACCAGTCTCTAGAAATTTCTCAGCTTGCAAAACTGAAACTCTATAGCCATTAAGCCACAGCTCTCCATTTCAAGGCATGTTTGTAACGTTTGGAATACAAGTCTATATGAAAACACACAAAAAACCAAATGGTCTTTTATTGTTCCTGCGTCTTCTCTGTCAGACCTTCCTGTACCAAGTATATTCTTGGGCTTTGGGAAGAATAACTCCAGCTCCTGCCTCTGAGCTGAAGAGGGGCACCCACCGTGAGAAATCTTATCACTGCAACTTTTCAAGTTTTAATTTCTCTATCTATAGGCTGGAACCAAGAAGTTTAATCGAGCCAAACTCTTGAATGTGGGCTATCTAGAAGCTCTCAAGGATGAAAATTGGGACTGCTTTATATTCCACGATGTGGACCTGGTGCCCGAGAACGACTTGAACCTTTATAAGTGTGAGGAGCAGCCCAAGCATCTGGTGGTTGGCAGGAACAGCACCGGGTACAGGTGGGTGCTAAGGCGGCTCTGCTCATGGCTTGCTTAGGCTGAGAAGCTCGCCCTGTTGTTATCAAGGCTGTGCGGGGCATGGTGACCAGACTGTCGCAGAAAAATGAAGAAAAGGAATAATGATCCATGACACATCACTTAAGTTCAAAACAGGACTGATAGCAGTCTTGGCAGAGGATGAAAGACAAAAGGGAAAGAACAGGAAGGGTAAAGTGATCCAAGCATTGCGGATGACAGCCAGCCCCACCCATGGTGCCCCTAGGGTGCCCCTTACTTTTGCCAGTAAGTCCACGCTGAGTAGAACACTTCCAAGGCACTGGCCTGAATCCCAGAGTCTGGGCTGTTCCAGTTGTGTAGGTCTCTCCCTTTGGACGATAAGGGATTCCCAAGAGTAACACTGCAGGTGATTTTTGCCCTCGGTACTGACTTCAAACCCAATCCCTGTGTAAACTGTGGAATATAAGCAGATACCTAGAATAAGCTACAATGGGTGAGTGTACAAGGTCTCTAAGAAACACCTGCCGAGGGGTGTAAAGCTCTTCCCCGGGGCACGTGGCTCCTTCATCTTGTGCCACAATGGGAGCTTCGCAGCAGAGTTCCGAGACGTGGAAGCAAGAGAGAGAGCATGGTATGCTTTCGAGGGGAAATGCAGGTAGTTCATTAGTGCTCAGGAAGGAGTGTCTGGATTGGTGGAGGGAGGAGAGGCAAGAGATGACGGCAGGCAGGGGCCAGACCATGCACCTCCTTCAGTCAGCTAAGGGATTCGGATTTGCTAGGGAAGGGACTGAGGGGCATCTGGCACCCCAATATAGCTGAAGGGTGCTAGGAGAAGCTCAGTGCGGCTGGTCTTTGGTGTGCTGAGCAGAGCAAGACGGAAGGGGAGAAGCTGAGACAGGAGATGCCGGGCTCCTGAGTTGGGGTGGGGTGGGCAGTGGGCCCCGGGGGCAGGGGAGGGGTCTGGAAGGGAACTGCAGGATTTTTTCCTTTGGGGAATTTTATCATAATCCTTACCTGAAGGTCTTGCTTTCTGGTCTCCTTGAGCCACCTCTGCATGGAAGAAAGCAGCATGTCGTGTCAGGGTACCTTGGTGTTTTCAGAAACATGTCACTGTCTATGTAAAATTAATGAGATATCCCCATGTCCAATAGAGAATACCTGTACTTTGGACCCTTCCATAGATAACTCTCCGTGGCCCAGTTCTTTGTGAACACCTGTGATGAGAAATTACAAACACGCAGGACTGGTTTTATTGCTGTTTGTTTTTTGGAGAGCAGATACATGTTGTTTAAAGGGGGGGATTTAGGGGGGTTTCTAGATTTTTCTTCTTTTAATTCAGCTGGATCACAAGAAACTGAGTGCTTGGGCTTTCCTGCTGGAAATTAATTTTAAGTAAAACTTCAGTGCTGCAATCAGGAATTTCATCAGATGCTGCTCACTCTAAAAACAGCTCCTGTATGGATCTTAATGTTTTGATTTGCTATTGTCACTGGCCAGACGTTTCTTTTGTAATTAGATATCAGAAAGCCTTTGTCTTCTTTCAGTAACTGGCAGGGTTTTCTTAATATGAATCAGATGATTGAATGTGTCTCCTCTTTTGATCTGGATGTAAGGAGCTCTGAGCCAAATCCATGGCCTTCTTTTATTAAAGCTGAAAAGAGTCTTTCTTGTAGATCAGAGATCTAATATATTTCCTATTTTAATATTTTTAAAAATCCTCTAAGTTTCCCTCTGGTTCTGGTTGTTTGTCATTTATATCTTTCTACTTTATTGTATGTGTCTGTGTAAACATATATCTTTTGTGTCCCAAGTAATGTAGGAGTTGCCCTCATCCCTGTCCCCTGCTTCGTACCTTTGCTACTTTGGGCAAAATCCCTCTAATCGTGCGCAGGAGGGCAGGTGGGGTTGCAGGCACCTAAGGGTCTGCTCCCTGCTGGCAATGATGTCTCACTGTGTCACAGAGCTTGAAATGCACATGCTTTACTCCTTGTTACTGCAGCCCCATGGATGTGTTGAGGTGCTGGAAAAGTCTTCACACACATGCAGAGGGAAGAACTTCAAGTAACCTGCCCCAACTGTCTCAGACTCTGATGAGGCCCGAAATAAGTCTTATTTGTCTCACTGACTGGATCAGTGATGAAGCCCTGGACCAGCCTGTGGCAAGTTTTACTGCCAAGAGTTCTTTTGGCACCTAACTACTTTCCGTAAGGACATTCCTGGCCACTGGATACATAAGGGTCTTACAGCCCTTTAAAAATAAATAAAACTGTTCCAGGGCCATTTAACTGGTTATGCTTTTCCCAGTGAGAAGAAAAACCAAAAGCAGAGATCAACAAACACGTAGACATTTGCCATCTAAGAAGCAGCTGAGAAACTGAGAGCTCCTCAACCCTTTTTCCTGGCTGGTGTCCACTGCACCTCCCACTGCGGCCACATTGCTCTCCAGGTGATCCCGGCCAGCCCGCATTGCCTCTCTCTTCACCTTTCCTCGTGGAGTTCTGGCCACCAGGGGTTCCCCCAGGTTCCTACCTATCTGAATCCTCCCAAGCCCACCTGCCCCTGATGCATGGCATCTCCTTCCTCAAACCCTGATGATGTTCCCATCTTGTGTGAGACTTTCCCTGGTTCTGTGTCCAGCTCGCTGTCTTGCACTCAGCGGACGGCAGTTCCCCCAGATCACGGTAATGCCGGTTCTCTCCTGCTGACCCATTGCTGTGCGTGGCAGGTTGCGCCTGGGCCGTGGTGCCACTCAGCGTCCTGATGATGAAGCTGCTGGTCTGCAGGGCCTCAGGAAGGCCTTCCCAGTCAGAGCCCAGCAGCACGGCAGCAAGTCACAGCAGCGGGTGTCTTGGCCAGTGACAGCTCCTTCCGAGCACTTCATTCCTTTTATTTCTTTTAAGTCATCATACCATTTTTCTAGAATTTTAGGTTGAGGGGTTGCAAGTAAATCTGTTTCCGTTGTGGGTTAAACAGGGCCTCCCCATGTATACTCAGGACAGAGAAACGAACAGCTGAACTACAGATTGGCCTTTGGGACTCCACCTATTAGATACATGTTTGTTGGTCTTTCCATCTGGTTTCTCGTATCTAGAAAAGCAGAAGTATTTAATTGTTCCTGGGACAATTTTCTTTTCTTTTCTTTCTCTTTTCTTTTCTTTTCTTTTCTTTTCTTTTCTTTTCTTTTCTTTCTCTTTTCTTTTCTTTTCTTTTCTTTTCTTTTCTTTCTTTCTTTTTCTTTCCTTTCCTTTCCTTTCTTTTCCTTTCCTTTCCTTTCCTTTCCTTTCCTTTCTTCCTTCTTTTCTTTTCTTTTCTTTTCTTTTCTTTTCTTTTCTTTTCTTTCTTTTCTTTTCTTTTCTTTTCTTTTCTTTTCTTTTCTTTCTTTTTCCTTCCCTTCTTTTCTTTTCCTTTCTTTTCTTTTCTTTTCTTTTCTTTCTTTTCTTTCTTTTCTGTTTATCTATTTGAGACAAAGCATACAAGCAGGGGGAAGGAGAGGGACAAGCAGACTCCCTGCTGAGTAGAGCCCCCTGGATTGGGGTGGGGAGGCTCAGTCCCAAGACCCTGAGATCATGACCCAAGCTGAAGACAGCCCCAGCCCCTTAGCCATTTAACCGACTGAGCCACCCAGGGGCACTGGTCTTGGAGCTTGGAGCACGTTGAACTGAGGTTAAAGTTAGAAATCTTCCGTATGTTTTACCTTTTCATTCAGTAACATCCAAGTTATAAAGCTGCCTTCATTTGCATTTCTGAATAGTTAGAGTTATATTCAAGGGTTGTCTTTATTTCTCTTTTTTGCTAATTTGTCTGCCAATAATCCATTAGAGTCCTAAATGACTGGGAGGTGCTCTCCGATGTGCCTCTTGATCTCTTCCCCTTCCCCCTTTTCTTCTCGGCATCCGCACAGCTCCACCCTCTGCAACCTCCCACCTACTCCGGTGTCTTCAGGCGATCTCTCCTGCTTCTACGTCATCAACCACCACCTCTTGACATCTTAGTTCCCAAGCCATGTCTGTGGCCACTCTTCTCTTTTGAACTCGGATCCAATATCCTTTTGCCCACGAGCAAAAGCACCAGGGGTATCTCAAATGCAGCTTACCCAAAACACACTATTGTCTTCCTCTTATTGTTCTGTATACTCTGTTTTTGTTGAAAGACTATCCTCTGTCTTGTTGCCCAAGCCAGAAACCTCAAGATTGCTGAGGTGTGTTGGCTTCTTCGGGACACAGACTCAGAGATGGAACTTTGCGTGCACAGAAGTGGAGTTTGCACACGAAGTGTGTGCAGGAGCTGTCTCGTCTCTCCCCTACCCGGTCAAAACAAATTAAAGTAAAAATCCAGTGTATTCATCAGGGCATTCATTCGTGCTGAACCAGCCTCAGGATCCTTCCTGACCCAGTGCCCTTGGCAGCCGTCACTGCTCACTGGATTGGCACGTGAGATGAAATCTGTCCTTCAGATCTGATGTTTCAGCACACGTTTATAGGTTCCTCTGTAGACCTCTGCACACAAACATTCACAACAACAGGTGTGTAGCCCTTTGCTTAGTGAGAGGATGTGAGCACTTTTCCAGACAGAGGAAAGAAGGGCCGACAGAGAGGACCCGGAACAGTGGTCAAGCAGGAGTGGATGGATGAAAGTGCGTGGTCCTCAGTGTTCCTAGAATGCCAGCCCTGAAATGAGGGACATCCGAAGAGTGTATGGAGAACCGAAATGGCCTTGTGCTGATGGTACCTTTTCTCTCCTCTCTTTTGCTCCAGGTTACGATACAGCGGATATTTTGGGGGTGTCACTGCCCTCAGCAGAGAGCAATTTTTCAAGGTGAATGGATTCTCTAACAACTACTGGGGATGGGGAGGCGAAGACGATGACCTCAGACTCAGGTGAACAACAGGGACAGGTCCCCTTCACGGGGCTCTGCTATCACTGGTGGCTCTAGAAACCTGTGTTTATGGATAGTTCCTATCGATGCCAGTTCAGCAGGTCATGAGGCCACAGATCAGGCTTAGGTAGGGGTGGGGGTGGGAGCAGGGCAGCCCAAATTGCTATTTGCCACTGGCAGTTCAGAAATGATGGAGGGTGCTTTGTTTCTGGCTCGTGGATGTTGAGGGACCAGAAGTGTTGATGGAGCTTTCTCTACTCACTGGAGGGTATCACTTATGAGACAGGGGCCCAAACTCTGCAAAACTGCTATTTAAGGAAAGGGGCCAGAGAGTCTGTTGTGAACCTGTGTTTTTTCTCAGACCCAAGGGAATCCTGGCAGAGTTTTCAGTTTCCAGAGCAGAGAGTGTCAACAGCCTATGGGGAGTGGCACCCCCAGGATCAGGCCAAGGTGTCCTTTCATGCTTATGCCTTAGCTAGCCCCACACACTGGGAGCCAGGCCAGACCCTGGGCTCCTGGCATCACCCTTAGATTTTCTTGGATTGCTTTCTGCTCTGGGGGGCTCAAAGGGAACATGTCTGGCCTCTTCTCAGCTCACCACCCACCTGTGCCCAAAGCTTGGGTTTTGTGACCAGATAGTTATGGGTATCCCTAGCTCCCCAAAGCAAGTGTGCAAGAGCCTGGGCCTAGTCATCTTTAGACTTCTAATAACAAGACCATTGGGGCTATGAGGAGACTCCCTTTCCTCCTACTGTTACCTCTTCGAAAGGACATTTCCTAGCGAGGGTTCTGAATGAATAGATCCATGACTACCTGAAATTCTGCATCCTTTTTTAGGAGCCAGGGCTCCATGTTGGTCTTGTTCCCATGTCTAGGCTGGGAGTCTCTGCAATGTTTCTGCGAAGATAGAATGGTTCCCCCCACCAAAGGCTCCATAGGAATAGTCATAGTGATGGGCAACAGCACTTTATGGCCTAGCCCATCAGCAGCCTGTGTGGCCTTGGCTTATGAGGTAGACAGAGGGTACCTGATAGACTTCAGGGCAAGAGTAGCAAGGACTAGAGATAAACAGTATCCGTTATCTTCCCCAAATCCATTTCACTGTCCAGAGCGGATGATCAATAGAATTTTCACATATCATATAACTTCACTTCTTGATCCTCCCTCAACTGCAAGTAGAAGGAAGACCCCAGTTTTGCTTTTGCTTTCATTTGAGAAAAACATCATAACCTCCACAGTGGTTCTTGACCAATGCTATGACTAAACCACTGACTTGAACATAAAAACTGGCTATGATTTATTTACTAAACATTAAGTTAATCACCTGGGCAACAGGCACCACCTTTATTTGCACTTCTATATTGCATTACTATTTACAAAGCGTGTGGACTGTTTCACTCGGACCCTGTCAAATCAACTCTGTAACACTACTGCCGTTTTACAAAGAAGAAATCGAGTCCTGGAATGATGAACTGACTTTCCAAGATTGTAAATAACAAAGTCTGCATTTATATCTGGGTTTGTGGGCTTTTAAGCGTGGGACCTTAATCGGTCATTACTTTCTTTGTTGAAAAAAAGGAAACACGAAGTAAATTGGGCACCTGAAGAGCCTTGATTCTCCCATGCGTCATGATGTTTTGAAATAATCAGAACGAGTACTTTCTCAGGTGTTTTGGAAAATGACAAACTATAAATCGACACATCTCCTTTGTACCCCAGTAATATTCAATGTGGTTCTTTTACGGACTTACTGCCTGAGGCCTAACATTATTATAAGAAGATTCTTTTCTTTTTTTTAATATTCTAATAATCAGACTGTGAGACTGTGCATAAGTGTAAATTTTTTGCAAATTATTATTATTATTTTTAAGAACCTGGTGGTAGATAAGTAGGATAAAACATTTCTGTTATTCTTCTAGGGTTGAGCTTCATAGAATGAAAATAATCCGGCCAATGCCTGAAGTGGGTAAATACACAATGATTTTCCACACCAGAGACCGAGGCAATGAGGTGAATATAGAACGGTGAGTCTTGGATCCACATGCCTGGCAGGAGGCACCTACGTATCTCTTTTGTCTAAGGACTGCTGAATTTGATCAGATGAGACAGTTTATTTTGCTCAGAACTTTTTGTTTTTTTGGTCATTTTCAAACACAAAAGTAGAGGGAATGGGATATTGAACCCTCACATACCACGTGCCTAGCTTCAACAGTTACTAACTCTGTCCTCTCTTTTTTTCCCTCACTTTTTTTTTTCTCCTCTAGTAGATTTTTGGAAGCAAATCAGATATCACAGCATTTTTATGTATAGGTTTGCTTAAATATAAGAAGTCTTAAAGAAAGAACCACTACACCATTATCATACCTAAAACAAAATTAACAATACTTACTTAATATCATCAAATATCCAGTTGTGTTTGGATTTCCCTAATTATCAAATACACACACACACACACACACACACACACACACAAGTGTGCAAGAGCCTGGGGCTGGTATCTTCAGACTTCTAATAACAAGGCCTTTTGGGCTATCATATATATATATATATATTTTCCCTCCCCTTAATAGTTGATTTATTCAGATCAGAGGATCTAGACAGTGTCTACACATTGCATTTGGATATTTGGATGAGCTCTCTGAAATCTCTTAATCTGCAGATTACCTTACCTCTCCCCTACTTTTTTTTCCCCTTATGTTGTATTTGTTGAACAAACCAGTTCATTTGTCTGATGGAATTTCCTACCTTGTGGGTTTTGTGAATTGCCTTCTGGTGGAATAACTTCATATGTGCCTCTGACCTCTGCATTCCCTTGTAAACTGGGGGTTAGACCTGGATGCTTGGACGGATTCCAGTACTTTTTGGGGACAAGAACACCTTACTGATGGTGCCACGTAGCTCCTCTTGTATCACAACAGGAAGACGTGATGTCTGGTCGGGTCTTGGTGATGCCAGCATTGATCTGTGGGTTTAGGCATTGTCAGCCCCATCCAGGTCCCCCATCAGTCTTTCACCGATGATTTTAGCAGCCATTGGTGCTCACTTAATGAATTTATTAGTCAATTAGGGATCGCAAAATTCTTTTTTTTTTAAGATTTTATTTATTTATTCATGAGAGACAGAGAGAGAGAGAGAGAGAGAGAGAGAGAGGGAGGCAAAGACACAGGCAGAGGAAGAAGCGGGCTCCATGCAGGGAGCCCGATGTGGGACTCGATCCCGGGACCCCAGGATCAGGCCCTGGGCAGAAGGTGGCGCTACACTGCTGAGCCACCCGGGCTGCCTGGGATCGCAAAATTCTGGTACTGTCAGGCCTTCTGCATTTATTAGACAGGTTTTTCTGTAAGGAAGGACTTGCCTCTTTAACTATTTGAGTAGCCAAGGTATGGTTGTCAGAGAAAAAAAGCCAGAATAAAGGGAAAGGTTCAGTAGTGACTTTTCATTTTTCAAAATGGTGAGTTGCTGCCTCCCCGCATCCTTCTACCTGCAGTTCATACTCTTTTCAGTGCTCAGTTGTCCCATCTTTGGCAGGTGGCATCTTCTTCAAGCTGATCCCGAGCCCTCGGACATAACTGCACTAGTTTTGAGAGCTCGCCTCTCTGGGCTCCTGCGCGATGCGCTGTGCTAGGCTCGTCCTGTACTTCTCTTGCCCCGGGAATTGGCCCTTTCACCAAAGAATCTGGGCCAATAAGCCAGTTCTTTAGGGGGCAGTGGCTGCAGAATCTACAATCCTTTATTCTGATTTTTTTCTTCTAGACTTTAAAACCTTATTAAAACTCCTTTATTCCTTTTGTTGGACCCTACATTTTAAAACAATATTAAAATATTATAGGGCTTTGTTAGAGTTTATATTTTAAAACAATATTAAAAGGCTTTTAGCCCTTTTGTTAGAATCTGTGACTTTAACAAAATTTGTTTTCTTTTTTTTAAGTCTTTTTTTGTTTTAAAGACTATTTATTCATTCATGAGAGACACAAAGAGAGAGGCAGACACACAGGCAGAGGGAGAAGCAGGCTCCCTGCGGGGAGCCCGATGTGGGACTCCATCCCGGGATCTGGGATCACACCGTGAGCCAAAGGCAGGTGCTCAACCGCTGAGCCACCCAGGTGTCCCACAACTTCTGTTCTCCATGTGTCTTTCCAGTCTTTGTCCATCGGGGTACACTTTTCTCTTTAAATTAAAAAATAATAAAAATTATGGAATAGATACAAAAGAATGCTTATAAATTGTATGAAAAGCCTGAAGGTTCTTGGTACCATGGGCAGTGGTAGTGTCCCCATCCGATTTGTGTTTCTGACCCGTGTACCCCTCCCCTACCCCAAGTGGTCATGTTTTCCTGAATTGTGATAATGACAGTTATTTCTGCTGCTCCTTTGTCGTTGTTTTCCCATAGGTGTGTATCCCTGTACAGAAGATGGCTTATTAGCTTTATATGTTTTCCAATTTTCTCTGAGTGAAATCATACTGTATTGATTTTCTCTTACCTTTTTAGTTCAGCATTGTGTTTCTGATCCCCGTCCACATTGACACTGTAACCGAAATATATTGCTTTTCACCCCAAGTTCCTAGAGACCTATTTATTTATTTATTTGTTTGTTTATTTTGTTTTTCCTAGAGACCAATTTAATTCACCACCTCTTCCACATCCCCACATCCCGGGGCCCCAGCCCTGCAGTTGCTGCTGCTTCTTGAAACTCATCCTGCTACTTCAACATGTCTCTGCATCTTGCACAGGGTGGCGTCTCTGCCTGCGTGTCCTTCCCCTCACCTTTCTCCTCTTCTGAGCCTCAGTCATGTTTACTTTCTCTGAGCCCTCCCCGTGCAGACTCCCTCATGAAGTCAGGTGCTGCTTTATTCATCTTCCTCTACGTAGATTCTAACTTTGAGACTCTTAGGAAATAGAGGTACCCGCCCCTGCCTATGGACGGCAACCGGGGAGGATTCCTAGATCCACCCGAAGCTTAGCCGAGGACCTGTTAGCAGTGGATGGCACGTGTCACATTGTATCAGTGTTGCCTGTGCGTCCTTCTGTCCTGTAGACTGGGTGCATTGACCCTTTTCATCATTGCTCTCAGGCTCTTAACATAGGGTCTGACACTCAACCACATGGCTATTAGTGGTGTCCGTTACTTTAGACTGGGAAAATTAACTTTTTGTAGTAGGAAACCCAGCAGGTGCAATAATTTACAAGGGTGCTTTTGTCAAATTTGGGGACAAGGCAAAAAGCAGTGGTAAAATATGTTATATTCTAGCATTACCATTTACGTTGTTCTTTTTATCTTTAGGATGAAGCTCTTACATCAGGTGTCACGAGTCTGGAGAACAGATGGGTTGACTAGCTGTATCTATAAATTACTCTCTGTGGATTATAATCCATTGTATACCAACATCACAGTGGATTTCTGGTCTGGTGCATGACCCTGGATCTTCTGGTGACATTTCGGAAGACCTGAATATTTTACCGCAATAACTTTGGACTAGAGACTTTCCTTTGTAGTACACATTAAGAACTGGTTGCAGCTAATTACGGATCTGGATTTCTCCTTTTTGTATTTTCTTAGCAGAGCCCCAAGTAATACAGAATGTAAAACAGTTGTAGGAAGACCACTTTCTTGGTCATTCTGCTCCTGAGGGTTGTTATTAAAGACTGTGGTACACATACTCGAGGGGCTGAGTATGAAAGGACTACTCCAGGGATAACATGAAGGCTATGTGAAAAACGTGGATTGAAGGAGATTTAAGTTTGAAGTGATACACGATGGAATAAGACAGCCCATGGGAAATAGAACTGCTCAGTGTCCCAGAGAACCGCGGTTGTTCTCGTCTGAGGGAGAACGGTACGAAGAAGTCTGTTACTTGTTTGTCCTGCACAGTCATCTGTGAAGAGGTGGGTCCCAGGTGAGAAGAAGGCCACGAGGAGAGAAGACAGGTGAAGAATCAGGACGCAGTGAACTTGGACAAACCTGGCCTCAGGGAGGCCCGTGTGGGCTGCGACTGCCGCTGCTGCTCTGCGGCCCGTGTCACCTGCCCAGACGTGCCTTCCAGCAACAGCCCACAGGGAACACGTTATCCTCTAGTTTTTGATGTATTTTTGTAAAATGATTTTCTACATGCAGGATCTGCATCAGCAGTTTACAAATGACCTATTAGCTAGCAATAGATCGAAAGTACCTCTGTAGTAAAATGTGAAAAAGCATGGGGTGCTCCTTGTTTTTTTACTGATGTTTGAGGCCTATTGATGTGTTCATTTCAGGACCCATAATCCTCAAGGGTTTAGAAACAAACAAATTGGACTGAGCCCCCTCACGCCCTCTCCTCTTTATCCTTCCGTTCCTTTCTCTTGTTCTTTCTGTGTGCAGTCCCTTTCTCTAACCAGCTCTGGGCCCGTGGCAGGTGCCTCTGCATCTCATTTCCCAGGCCACATCATGTTTTTGATCTGTTTATCCTCTTGTGCTCCACTCCTTTCCCACCACCAGTCCTGGGTGCGACAGGGTTGGACCCAGGGCACACCTGGTCACCAACAGGATAGCAAGGGGTAGAAGCCTGGGTTTGGAAGCCTTTGATTTGGGAGGAAGATGGGGCCATGGCCCAGAGTTGGGCAGTGTCAGTTGTCTGGGGGAGAAGGGGCCAGTACTGCTGAGCTTCTTGGGGTTCAGGCAGGGATGTGGGTGGATAATCTAAGGAAGGTAGTAGGAGAAGGATACTGGAATACAGAAATATTCAGAGATGGATACTTGGATAACGAAATTATATTTTGTTTGTATGGGTGACTGGACACATAAATAATGTAGATTTGGATGTTCTTAAGGAAGATTTGTGGTACTGTGCCCTAGGATCTCTCAATCCATCATTATTATATGATACTTTTAATTGTTAAACTTTAACATGAATGAGTGCCAGCCAATGAGTGTAAATAATGTTCTTCCCAATAGGGAGAAGGAGGGGAAGGTGGGCTTGGGGCTCCCAAGAAAGGCAGCAGTCACCTCCCAAGTGGGCAAGAAGAATTTGAAAGGAAAATACATTTTGTAGATGGAACAGGTTTACCTAGGACTGGCCTGGTTTACCTTTAACTCCGTAGGGACAAGTAAAAGCTGTGGGTTTTTCTTTTTTTCCTTTAGCAAGGAAGTAACAATGGTTTTCCATTTTCCCCCTCGCTCTTCTCTCTCTTTTCTGCAGCATCTTGAGCATTCTGCTTCAAATTCTCTTAATTATAATCTTGTACAGACTGAACAATTGTGATTGGCAACGGCCCATGGCAGAGGTCCCCAGTTTGGAGCTGTGGGTCCCTGGTCATGGTTGGGAGGGTAAAGGAAGAGAAACTGTGTGCAAGGAATTTGAGGATCCGTATTTGAGAGTTCAGTTTCTTGTTAAATGGAAACAAAATACAGCAAACCATGTGGAAATTCCCTACGCTTTTTGAGCTACGAACAGGCATCTGCATTTTGGGGGCAAATGTTAGAAACCACTGCACCATGCCTATTACTGTGCTTCAGTTCATTCTTTCCACCAAGGTAACGTACAAGTCATATAAATGACTCATCGTGAAACTTCTCAGGGTGGAAGATAATTTTTTAGGACCTTTGCTTATTGCTGTCGTCCTCCTGCTTCCTTTCACGGATGGGCAGAGGGGTTTGGCCTCAAAGGAGCCAAGTTTCCCCAATTCCTGCCCTATATGTTTTAATTGTCAACTGCTACAAAGAGACTGAGCTTTCTGAGCTTTGTAGATACGCTTCTAGTAATTGCTAAGGATTATATGAGCACAGTCTATTTGGACATCATAAGTACATGAACGGTGTGCTATCTTAAATGCTTTTTTTTTTTTTAAAGATTTTATTTATTTATTTATGAGAGACACAGAGAGAGAGGCAGAGACATAGGCAGAGGGAGAAGCAGGCTTCTTATGATGAGCCTGATGTGGGACTTGATCCCAGGACCCCGGGATCATGACCTGAGCAGAAGGCAGACGCTCAACCACTGAGCCACCAGGTGCCCCCCTTAAATGCTTTATTGATTTTATCTCACCTTGCCACTCAATTTTAGAGTGCTTTATGGTTTGTGATATTTTTACACACAATTTATTGGTCTGGCTGACTCTTGAGATAAGAGTAGATAAGGAAGTAGAGGTTCTGAGCAGGTCGAGGACTTGCCTGTATCACGGCTAGTAGTTGGCAAAGTCAGGTCTTCTGACTTCAAGACCATTGCAACATATTGCCATCACCTTGGCTTCTCTAATTTTTAAATTTTTTTGAGGGGGCTGGTTCTTTCCTTTTTAAAGGTAGTTTCCCTGAATTTAGATCTCTGTCCTAGCTCCTAGAGAAGTTTGGTATCTTCTGGGATCTTAAAAGTATGTTCCGTTCTCATCTGGTCTTAGAACTTTTTTCCAGACTCCCTCCCTGGTTTTTCTGCCTTTAGCCCTTTCACTTCCACTCAAGCCCCTATTAGACAGGTTTCCCTGAGTGGCCCCAAACGCTCCATGGGTGGACTCCCGGGAGAGATGAAAGATCTTTTCTGCTAGACTCAAAATGTCCACTTTCTCCAAGTTTTATACATATATACAGTTCTTGTCAAAAGCCATTAACACATCCTACAAGACGGAGCATATTTAGATGCATTTTAGAAATACTTTTTTTGCTAATCACATTCCATATTTTAAGCCGATCCCTTAGTACCTTAGTTAAGCTGTTGCCACCTTCACAGGTGTTAAGTACTCTGAAGACCACCTTATACCTGCTGAGAGGGTCCAATAGGTCTCAGAGGTATTCACAAAGGAGTGATGAGATGTCCCACCCCAGGGAACAGGACTGTACAGGCAAAGGCCCTGTTGTTCCATGGATGACTGTTGAAAACTCAAAATTGGACCTTGTATATATGTGTATGTGTGTGTGTGCACATATGTGTAAATTTGGGCCTTGGAAGAGAGGTTGGTGAAGCATGAGTCATAACAATAACTGAATGCTTTCTCTGTTTAGCCAAGTTACCTGTGTATGTATGTATCTTTTTAAAAAAAATTTAAAATTTCCAATAGCCCTGTAGGTATGTATGTACAGCAAAGAAAAAACAGATTCAAGTAACTTACTGAAGTTGGTAAGAGGAGGAGATAAGTCTTGAACCCAAGTCTCTCTCCCATACCTTGTGTCCCCCTGCCCTGAATATCACATTGTCAGATGATGAGATTTCTCTGGGAGGCCAGCCAGGGCAGAGATCTCATTTGTAGTGAGGACTCTAGAAATATACACAGAACATGAGACGTATCCATTGAAATGTCTTATCTTGATGACCCCAGTACATTCTTCTATGGCGTAGGAGTTGTGAAAAGCTATTACTCAGCTATTGTTTGAGGCCCAGTAAATTTGGACCAGTGTATTTGGTCATCAAGCTTATTGTAATAAATTGAACAATGTGACCTTAGTTGGGATGTTTCCAAGGATTCTGGGCCTAGCAGAGTTATTCAGACTTAAAGTATAACTTCTTATTGGTGTCTCTTAGCCTGTTAACCATTCTGATGCACTTGACATCATATCTTACCGGACCTTCCCAGTCCTCTGTGAAGATAGTCTTGTTTTCCTGAAGCAGGTTCCAAGAGGCCAAGTAAATTGCCAAAGACATGCAGAGCTGGGATTTAGAGCCAGATATTTGGCTCTAAACCAACCAACAAATACACCAAGAGAGGAAATAGGGATGGACAGTTATTTGGAGAGAGCTATGCCCTTCAAAGACTCCTAGGAACACATCTGTAGTTAAGTAAGTTGGGATTATGACTTCCAGTGAGGGAGAAAACACCATAGGGAACCATGAAGCGCCTTAGGAAAAGGGAGTTGGAACCTATTACAGCATTTGGGTTTTGGTTGGGTCATTAAGGGGAGGGCCTAAGCAAACGGTGTGCTCTACCTTGGACATTTGTCAGAAAGGGGGGACAATTGTGTGTATACATTTTATTCATAGAATAGAGACTAGCAAGAGAATGGAGCTGTAATTAGTAACCTTGTAGCAATCACTTATTTTAGTCAAAGGAGGGTATGTTTGGTATTTTGCAGGTGTCACGGTGACCTTGCATTTGTGCTTGGACAGAACTGGGAAGTGGACTTGTACTTTGCCTCATTTTGTGTGACCTTATCTGAGGTGGGGATTGTGTGAGATTACATCCGGTAGGACTGTTTACATCTACAGGCCTAGGTGTGAGTGCAGCCTAGTTTCTGAATGTCAGGGCTGCTCTTGTTTTCTTTTTCAGCAGGAACTCAGAGTAGAAGCCACTAGAAAGTAGGACATGATGGCACCCTTTCTCTTTAACCCCAAGATTTGGCTATTTGTCAAAGGTTGTGTGTGTGTGTGTGTGTGTGTGTGTGTGTGTATTGGGAGTTGAGAGTTGGCTGTGGGCAGGATTGCTTGGAGGAGGGTTCTGGGAATTGCATTTATCAGAAGTGTTGCCTTTTTCCAAGATGTTTGTGCATCTCCTCGTCAGACGGGGCCACTCAAGCCTTCTAAAAATGTCACACGTGAAAGCAAACTCCCTAGCGTACAACTAGCCTTTGCTGGGTTTCTTTTTTGATTCAGCCTCAGGCATAGAAGGTGATAAGGATCTGAGTGTGGTGAAGCAGAAAACACAAAGGAAAGGAAATATTAGATATAGGAGGAGAAAGACCCTAGTTCACTCGATAGAGATAAGAAAGTAGCTGAGTTTCCAGTTCCTCAGCCACAGCCCGCCTGTCACGGAGGGGTGGGCGTGGGTGGGGGGTTGAGAGGAGATTGGATTTTCAAACTCACAGGACCAGTGAGTTTCTCTTCTTTATCAGTAGCTGGGAAGCACCTCATCTGCTGCTTAGAATTGGAGCAATTTCTGTGTATTCAAACTCATGTAGGAGAAGAAGTCCTAGAGCTTACAAACCTGAACAGTATGTTGGTTTTTTTTTAATTAAAAAATAATTTGGAAAAAAAATAATTTGGAAAAAAAATTTGGTGGGGGAAGATTTTTTTTATTATTATTTGATAGAAAGAGCACAAGCAGGGGGAGCAGCAGGCAGAGGGAGAGGGAGAAGCAGGACCCCCATGGGCTCCCAGCCCTGCTCCCGACGCGGGGCTCCATCCCAGGACCCTGGGATCACTACCTGAGCAGAAGGCGGATGTTTAACCGACTGAGCCACGCAGGTGCCCCTCTTTCTAGAAAAGATTTATATATTTATTTTTGGGGGTGAGGAGGAAGAGGGAGAGAGAGCATCCCAAGCAGCCCCCCATCCCTCCGCTAAGCCCAAAGCCCAAAGGGACCGGCCCCCCGCTGAGCGCAGGCCAGGCTGATTCCAAGGCCTCCCACCCCCATCCCCATGGGAGCTGAAACTAGGAGCAGGTCACCTAATGACCGAGCCACCCAGGTGCCCCTGAGCAGTAGGCCTTCTAACATTCCGTGTACACAGCCCGCCAGGAGCCTGAGGGGCAACCTGGGAGGAATCAGCCAACCAAGAGAGTGTGATGAGCCATCTGGCATTGCAACCAAGTAAAACCTGCCCCAGAGTCAGCCTGCCCCCTTTCTGGTGTTGGGTAGTAATTGTTCTTTGTGCACCTGATGAGCAGGCCCATGGGCTGTTGGAGAAGTGGCAATTTCTCAGGATGGTTTTGTCTGGGTGGGTCTTGAGCCCAGCAACCTGCCAGCTCCCCGGAGCCAGCCATTCCTGCACTCCTTCTACAACCTGGTCTGCTTGGGGCTGGATGTGGCTTTGGTGAGGCTGGACCTGGGCCTCACCCTGAATGGTGGTTTGAGTCCCGCTGTGAGCCCCACTTTCAGTCCCAGAGGCCAGAAGGAAGAAGGGGAAGGCTGGGCTTCCACGGAAAGTGGAGATGGATGGAAGTAGGACCTGCGTGGAGTGGAAATTTCCCTGAGGTTAAACTCAAGACCGCCGGGGTCTGCCCCGGCACAGGAGTGGTGAATGGCAGGCCTGGGCTTGTCTCGGCTGAAAGCTGTTCGCCCCAAGGGTCGGTGACCTAGACATAGTAGGTACCTGGGTTTGGGGCCTTATTTGGGTTTCAGAGGAATAAAACCTGTGAACTTTGCACCTTCTCTCAAGGTAAGGTTGAGGTCCCAGATAGGAAGATAGCTGCAGAGGGGGCAAGGGGCACTAACTGCCTGTTCTCTTTCTAGTTACTACTTGGTAGAGAAGGCAGGAGGTAAGATTTAGAGAGCAGCAGGGGGGGCATCTGGCCCCACGATAACTCTTTCCTGCTCCCACTGCTGCCTTGAATTCCACTAACCAGAGATCAGTTTTCAATTATCCATGAAAAATTCACAGAGAAGATTAAGAGTGGAAACTAGTTGCCACTCACCCCTTAGTATAAATTAGTCTGCACAAAGCCTTTCCCTTAACCTAGCTGAGATCAAATCACAAGGAGAATGGACTCGTGTGGGTAGATTTGTGGAGCACTCAGGAAACTGGGGTGGTGGTGGGGAGTCAGGAGAGGATCTGGGGGCAGAATTTGCTCAGCCAGCAGAGCCCTTGAGGCACTGGAAAACCTGGTCGGCAGTGGAAGAAAAAGGCATCGGAACACATGGGAGAGGCATTTCAAAGCTTTGTCCAGAGTAAGCTCCTTCCCTCTCTTTCTCTCTTCTAGAAGACCTTGGAGAGAACCTTCTCCATTAAGTGCAGGTGTCATTTATCCTGACACCCCAAGCGCTCTCCTGGGGACAAAGTGGGGCAATGGAGGGGCAAGCTGGTTAAGTGTCAGGACAGGAGCCTTTGGCCCCCTATTCTGGCATTTAGGGACCGGCTGTGCCTCCCCAGCTTTACCAGCAGGTGCATGGCAGGGGTGCGCCCGTACCCCACTCCTCCCTTGTGCCTCCCTACACCCGGGCTCAGCCTAACTCCCCAGAACCTGGCCAGGGTGTGGGATCGGGGCACTTCTTGTGACTGAGTTGGCTGTGAGTAGGACCCTGAAGAAAACATACATTTCCTTCACAAGGGGACATAGTTCAGTGGTTGGAAGTTCCGGATGCTTCCACTGCAGGAGGAAAAGGGCTGAGGAGCTGTAGCTCCATCACCACTACTGGGCTACACGCAGGAGTGAAAAGTAAAAGTAAATTTAGAAGTTCCAACCATTTAGCCATACAGCAGGGCACAGGACATCCAGCAGGAAGCCTCACCCAGTTGCATTTCCCCCTCCTAAACTTTCATTCCAATGAACCCAAAAGGCTCTTCTGTTAAAACACTCATTTTGTTACACTTGTATGTGACCAATTATGCCACCGGTAAAAACAAAAGAGAGTGAACATATTGAAAGCCCTCTTTATTTGTAAGACCAGAAAAATACTGAATTATAAGAATTTCTTTCAGGATCACAGATGGAAACATAGTTCAGAAGAGAAATATTTCGACAGTAACAGAAATCACCATAGATCACATCGCTACTCTCCAGCTTGCTGGTCTCCTGTTTGAAAGGCGTTTCAAGTGGAGACTGCTAACTATAGGACAGGCCCGACTCTGTCCCCAGAAGTCCACATCTAGTTCATGGGACGACACACATGTCACCCTGCCGTGTCCGAGACGAAGTTTCAACCACCAGTAACTCAAGGTCAGACATCGTCCTGGAGAACAACGGGGTCCTCGGGTGGCTTTTAAGGGGTCACTTGTGTCTGTGTGATGGGAGCCACCCTAGAGCAAAGGCCAAAGATTTTTCTCAGCAACTTTTTCCTTAGTTTTCTCACCTGGGCAAGATGGAGATAAATGAAACCCTTTGCACGTCTCTTGGAAAGCAGGGTGCAATGCATGCAAGTTTGCTGTCCAAGTGCAGACTTGGGGTGTCAGGCGCTCGCAGTGATAACAGGGTTCTGGTGGATGGCTCCCTGCCCCCGTGTTAAAAATAAGCAGAGCTGGAGGTAGTTATTGACTTTCTCAGGTCTTTCCTACTGTCTATAAGAATGTTGCAGAAGCCTCGACGGGGCTGAGAACACTAGTGAGAATCTGGAGAGGCTGAGCGCCCAGGGGAGCCAGACCCAGTGAGGAGGCCGCCTGGGCACAGGTGTGGGCCTGCAGGAGGGCAGTGGGTGGTCACGCCGTGCTCTTAATATTCAATTCTGCTCCAGTAGAACATGGTACCCAGGAGAACCCAAAACTAGAAAACAAAGGGGGAAAAATAAGGAATTATTTTAGAAACATCACATACTTGGGGGAAAAAAGGATGTTGGGTTCACTCGGGCTTAGATGATGCCGAAGTTTTAAGAGTCGCCTTAAGAAGCCTCATGGGGCAGAGGTCACCATCCTGCCACTCAGGGATCACATCCCATTCCTCACTTTCCTGCCCCAATCTGCCCTAGAATTAATTACCTGGCTGCTGAGGTTGTGCCTCCCAGTCTGCACTAAGCCAGCCCCATGGGGAAGTTCTTTCTTCTTCCCATCAGGGCTAATGACCTTCCAGGGTGTTCCTAATTCTTGTATGGGCCATTTGGAGGTACAGGTTTCTTGCTTTCCAGTGCCGAACCTCTCCTCCCACGGGACTCCCTCTTTTCCCCAAAATGCTCATGACCTAGAAGAGCAGCTCCTGAAGAATGCCATGGAACTCAAGGTATTTGACTCAGGCAAAGGGTTAGAGTATCTGGGTCCTGTGGCACCTCTGCCACCCGCTCCCTGCATCTGGAGAGTCATGATGGTATTATTCTTCACCTACCCCAGAGTTAGATGCTGGAATGAGAAAGAAATACCATTACCACTAACGTCTGGTGTTTTTTTTTTTTTTTTTTTTTTGACAATTTTCTATACAACAGGCACTGTTCTGGGGCTACCCATATAACACCCCTGAACGCTTCCTGAACCCTATGAAGACACCAAGGTGCAGAGAAGGTAAGGAGCTTGTATCCACGGAGACTGGCTGCCTACCCGGCTGTTGTGGGGATTTCATGCTAAAAGGATTGGATATGTTGCCTTGCCCAGAGCAGGTCTTCAATACATTGAGTTCCTTTTGCTTCCCTCTTTGGAATTTCAAAGAGACTTACTAAATTCAGAGTCTGTTTGATGCTTGTGGAAATGTCCAGGGTTTCCACTGGTCTGGAGTTCTAAGATCCATAGGGGCCTTTCAACATTATCCCACAGTTCCTGCTAGCATGGCACCAATAGAAACTTCACTGTTACCATTTTCCATTCATTTGACAAACTGTCAGACACTTGCTAGATGCTCTGCTAGGCCCCGGGGGTACAGAGGGCAGCTGGCTCTCAGTGGTGGAGCGACAGTGACAGGACAGGTGTGTGCAGGGTGTTGTGGGAGTTCCTGAGGGCAGGTGAGAGACCACAGAAGACCTCTCAGGGGAGTTCATTTTCCCTTCCTTCCTGCCTCACTCAGCTTCTCACCCCAAACCCAGCATTCCCTAAAGTGTGGCGGGCACACACCTAAGGGACCCTTGCAGGTGTCCACGATGTTAAGACCATTTGCATAATAATATTGAGACTCTATTTGCCCTTTTCACTGTTTTCCACATTTGTGCTGATGGTGCAAAGACAGTGGAAGGTAAAACAGCTGGCGTCTTGGCAGGATTCGAGGCAGAGGCACTAAACTGTGTTAGTAGTCAGTGTACTCACTGCTATGTACTTGCAGTCCAAAAAAAAAAAAAAAAAAAGAGTAGGTTAAAAGATTTAGAGTTTTAGAATTTTGGAGTTGTTTTTGATGAAGCAGTAAGAATTACCCATTTTATTAAATGTTTACCTTTGAATATACATGGTTTTTATTTTTTATTTTTATTTTTTTTAAAGATTTTATTTATTTATTCATAGAGACAGAGAGAGATACACACACACAGGCAGAGGGAGAAGCAGGCACCATGCAGGAGCCCGACATGGGACTCGATCCCGGGTCCCCAGAAACCCTGGGCTGCAGGCAGCGCTAAACCACTGCGCCACCGGGGCTGCCCCTATACACGGTTTTTAAAAACAGATTTATTTATTGGGGCACCTGGGTGGCTCAGTCAGTTAAGTGTCTGCCTTTGGCTCAGGTCATGATCCTGAGGTCCTGGGTTCCAGCCCCATGTTGGGCTCCCTGCTCAGTGGGAAGACAGCTTCTCCCTCTCCCTCTGCTCCTCTCCCCAGCTCGTGCACATGCTGTCTCTCTGTCATTCTTTCTCTCAAATAAATAAAATATTTTAAAAAGAGATTATTTGAGAGAGAGAGCGTACGCTCATGTGCATGTGGGGTAGGGGCTGCAGACGGAAAGACAGAGAGAATTTCAAGCAGACTCCCCCCAGCAGAGCAGGGGGGTGGGGATGGGGGTTGCAGGGGAGAGGGCAGGGGGAGCCCAACATGGAGCTCGACCTCATGACCCTAAAATGACCTGAGCCGCAATCAGGAGTCAAACACCTAACCCACTGTGCCACCCAGGTGCCCCTGAATATACATCTTTTTCATATTCTTGCAACAGAAAATATGCGTAAAGCAGTTTTGTTGCATACTGAAATCTGATGGTTGGCTTAAGGAGAGGCAGTTGTGTGACTGTTTAAGTTGTGTAGTGAACTAGCCATTTTATCATGAAACACGATTTTTACTTGAAAAAAAAAAAACTAACAGACAAGCTATGGTTATTCAGATTGGGCATCTGGCTGGCATTTTCTCAAAAATTTACAAAGCGAGTATGTCACTTCGAGGAAAACAACTGACAATATCTGTTGCCAGTGATAAATTTGGGCGCACAGGCAAAAATCAGGCAACGTGTGTTTCTGCCATGATGGGCTGAGAGCATCCCCGTGATTGAGGTCCTTTCCAATGTGGCAATAGCAACAGATGTGATTTCCTGGTAGTGCGTAAAGAATTCAGTCTACATTTGGAAGATCACATAACGCAGTGAACCAGTATTTTCCCAAATGACCAATGCATGATGTTATAGAATCATGAATGGGTAAAAAGATTTATGCAAACTGCAAGACAAACCAAGGTGAATATATTTTAATATAATAGATTCTGAAAAGCTAGTTGTCATAGTTTTAGATTCCACATTTTAAGAAACTACTAGTTGTCAAGTTTTGTATAGTGCCAAAGGAGAATGATCACAATTATCTTTAGATAAGGCTACCCAAACATTCCTGGTTTTTTTCCAACTACCTATCAGTGTGGGGATGGATTTTTTCAAATCCTTCAACCTAAGCAACATACTACAACAGATTAAGTGGAGAAGCAAATAGGAGGACCAGCTGTCTCCTATTAAAATCAGATACATCTATTAAAATCAGAAGATGCCCTTAAAAACATAAAACAATGCTACTTTTCTCACTGTTTTTTTCAAAATGTTTTAGAAAATAGTCACTTTTTCTACACAAATATATTGTTAATGGTAACATGTAATTAGTTTATTATCGTTATTTTAAATGAATTAGTATTTTTTAAAATTCTGGGTTAATTTCCAATAGGGTAAATACAAATAGATATAGCCCCCATAAATAAATAAAAGCTTGTTGGAGTCCTCAATAATTCTTGAGAGTGTAAAGGGGTTCTGAAACCAAAAGTTTAGAACTGCTTCCCGAATGTAATTGCTTTTAATCCTGACAGCAAATTTAGAATCATAAGGGAAAAAAAATTTTTTTTTTTAAATGCCTAGGTCCTGCCCCTGGATCCATTGAATCAGAATCTCAGAGGTTGGGGCCCACCCAGGCATGTTTTCTTTGCTCCAAGCTTCCTCAGGAAGTGGTATCTAACCACTTAGATATCCTTGGTATCTAACCATAATGAATTGAGGAATTAATGAGATCTGGAGAGCTGAACAGCAGCAAGTGCTCCCCCATCGAGGAGTGGATCTGCACCCCTTCCCCTCCAGCGGATACAAATGCTCCACCTGCCAGTGGGATCCAGCGTCCTTGGTCGGTGCCAGCAGCTTCCTGACTAAGCCCTCAGGCCTGAGGTTTTGTTTCCAGACTGTCTAGTGTGGTTGGGCTAACCAGGGGCGATCTCCAGCTCTCTCCTTTTCATGTGCAGGGAGATACTCACAGTCCAGCAGAGAATGGCAAATCCAAACCAGGCGACCCCCCAGGCGTGTCGGTTCATAGGTCCAGAGATCAGTTCATAGCAGCCCTGGGGGAGTCGATGATCCCACACGGGGGTGAGAGGAACCAGAGAAAAAGATGTTAAGAGATGGGTAGAAAGCACATTTCTATCTGGATCGATACTGTTCCAAAGTCCAGTTTCACATACTATTTCCACATCCCCGTGGACAGCCACACGCTAATGGGGCTTTGCTGAGAGACTAGAAATAGTGCTGCCCAACAACTACTCTGTATCACAGTATTTTGTGTCTTTATCACTCAGTCTAACAAAGGTGCTGCTATTTTAGGCTAACATTTTTTCATATTGAATAGGTGGGCAAAAAAAAAAGTATTCTTTTTTTTTTTCATTGTAGTATAAAGTACAATGTAAAGTATTCCTAATAAAATCTGAGTATTTTTCTCTCCCTAAAGATTTTTTCGGCGTTTTTTTTTTTTAAGGGCAGAGTTACTTTTTGATCTGTCTGTTCTTAAGGAAAAGTGCTTCTGGTCCATGAACCTCAGAGGGTTTGGTTTTTTAACCATTAAAGGAACCCCTGTTTCACACGTCCTAAATTCTCATTTGCTATCATATTTCAACATATCTTTACTGCATTCTAGTGAGATCTTGAGAAGCCACGGTGTGCATGCAAGTGATTCATTTTTTATTTTATTTTTTTAAAAGATTTTTTATTTATTCATGAGAGACACACAGGGACACAGGCAGAGGGAGAAGCAGGCTCCCCACAAGGAGCCTGCTGTGGGACTCCATCCCAGGACCCCAGGATCATGACCTGAACCCAAGGCAGAGGCTCAACCACTGAGCCACCCAGGCATCCCTGATTCATTTTTTATTAATCAAATTATTCATTCATGCATGCTATAATCCTGTGAATTTTTATATGTGGCACACTCTGTTCCAGTCACCATGCAAAGTGCTGGAGTAACACACGCACATGGGGTTAGAGCTGCCCTCTGAGTGACCTGAAGCCTGGGAGAAGTCTAGGAAATGCAGTAGCCGGTGGTTCCGTGGACCACTGAGGTCCAGAGGGAAATGTCCTTAAAAGGCTGACCTGGATGGTTAGGCCTGCCCAGTGGCTGCAGGTGACCACTTGGGGTTCCATCTTTTCTGACCCAGCTCCAGGCCCTTGTTAACCCACTTACAAACCCTGCCTTTGCTAAGCCTTTATTTCTCCCTCATGTACTCTCCTCTGTCTATGTTATAGGCATCTCCGTTCATCTACGTGCTCAAGTAAGAAATTTTCAAATTATCTTTAACTGTTCTTCTCTTATCCAACACCAAATACTTAGGCAAAACCTTTTGGGTCTACTTTAAAATATCTCAAATCCAGGGGTGCCTGGGTGGCTCCTTGGCTGAGCATCTGCCTTCAGCTCAGGTTGTGATCTTGGGGTCCTGGGATCAAGTCCCATATCGGGTTCCCCACAGGGAGCCTGCTTCTCCTTCTGCCTATGTTTCTGCCTCTCTCTGTGTCTCTCATGAATAAACAAATAAATCTTTAAAAAAATATATATAAATAAATAAATATTGAAATATATATATGTATATATATAAAATCCAAACACTTATTACTTCCTGCTCGCCTTGGTCCACTGTGGTCTCCTTCCAGAATTACTACAACAGCCTCTTACCTGGTCTCCCTGGGTCCTGAGTCCACTGTTGGCATCCTATTTATTTATACAGTGCCAGAGGGATGCTTGTCAAACATAAATTGGATCACTTCAAATCCCTGCTCAAAAGAAATGGCTTTCTGCCATCCTTACAATGAAATTCTGAGTTTTCACGCTGGCCTATGGGGCCCTCTCAGATGCGGCTCTGCCTCCCTCTCTGACCCCCGCTTCCTCTACCAAAGGCTGCTTCCCTGTGAAGCTAATGAGCTTAAGCTTCAGGGCTGCTTACTCACAAGCCCATTTCAAGGCCCTGTACCTAATTTTGTATACATATTTTTCATTGTTTTCCCTAAGAGTGATCTTTCCTTACTGATTCAAAGCCCTACAAAATCTAAAGTATCCTTGCCGTCTTCTTTCTTTTTAAAAAAATTTATTTATTTGGAAGAGAGAGTGAGAGCATGAGCACAAGCTGGGGGGAGAGGCAGAGGGAGAGGGAAGTAGACCCCTCCTGAGCAGGGAGCCCCACACGGGCTCAATCCCAGGACCCCGAGATCATGACCTGAGCTGAACGCAGACACTTAACTGACCGAGCCACCCAGGTGCCCCATCTACTCTTCACTCATTCTGACCTTGCCATGCTGACGTCCTTTAATGTTCTATAAAAAGCTAAGAATGCTCCCCTTTGGGGCCTTTGCACTTGCTGCTTCCTTTGCTCAGAACTCTGTTCTCCGATCTCTAAGGGAGCATATCATTTCCTCACTTAATTCAGAACTCTGCAAATATTATCCCAACAAAGCCTTCCCTTAGCCCTATAGAAAACACCACTCTTTCCCCTGGTCTTTCCCAGTATGCTTTCCCTGCTTTACTTCTTGCTCGTGGCATTTATCACCACCTGGAGTTTGTCATGTATGTTTGGTAACTTGTTTGGTCTCTCTCTCCCCTGCTACAGCACAAATCGTGGGCAGGGATCTTATTGTGCTCATTGCTGAATCTCTGGAACCCAGCACAAGTGCCCGGTACAAAGTAGGCACCTAATAAACATTCATAGAATGGATGGAGCAGGATATGAAGTCATGATTACAACAGTATCATTTGTGACACAGTAGCTCACAAACACTCCTCTATCCAACACTCACTGATCCTCCTGACAATCCTGGGAGGTGAGGTGGTTGTTTGTCCTAATATGTATAAGAACCCACTTATGTCAGGTGCTAGGCCCTGGGCTGGGGGCTCAGCGGTGACCAGACAAACATGGGTTTTGTTCTCATGGAAATCACAGATAAAGCCCCAGTTTTTTCACCTCTTCTAATTCAGTTCCTTATCATGATGCTTTTATTTTTTTATTTTAATTAATTAATTAATTAATTAATTTGCTTTTTTTTAAATCATTGTAACAGTCCGTCTCTTGATCTCCTTAGTTCTGTGATAATGTTCTTGAGGTACCATAATCAGAATTTGCACATAGCATTTCTGCGGCAGATGGACCATGAGTAAGAATACAAATATCTGCCTCTGACATGCTATGTGAAATTCTGGTTAGTTTTTTCCCCCACACTTATGATGATATCCCTGATTTTGTTAGCCTTCATTTATGCAACGTAGATTTCAAAAAGCTACAACATGGATAGGCAAGAGTCATTCCCCTCTTCAATCACCCACCCAACATTTCTCAGTGCCTGCTCTGAGCCAGGCAGGAGGTGTGAAGTACTGAAGATCCAGAATTGAGTAATGCATGGTCCTCAAGGAGACTCAGAAGAAATAGACTTGGGAGCAAATACTTACACAATGGCTCAAGGGGTCAACTGCCATAAAGTATATGAAGGTGGCATATTTTCCTTGGGGGAAAAAGGTCCGCTATAGGAGGATTAGCAGGACCTAGAACTCAGAAAGAACAGTGGTGTGTGGGAATCTGGGGGCCAGGAGAGGGAGAAGTGGAAAGGGCTAGTAGATAAGAGATCATGTTGAGGGTGAAGAATGAGAGATTGAGACAATGGGAGCATGGGGAGCTGGGCACAGAGAGGAATTTCAAGTGCAAGACTTGGCAGGGGAGTAGGGCTGCATGATGGTAAGTTTGTAGTTGTGGTGTATTTGGTGGGTAGAGGAGGTAAAAATGTTTAGGACAGGCAAGGCCAAGGAACCCTATGGGAGGAGGTGGGAAGGGTTATCAAAACTCATGCAGAGGTCCCTCACTACTAGAACACTACATGTCCAGGACACCTGGGTCACTCAGTGGTTGAGCGTTGCCTTTGGCTCAGGGTGTGATCCTGGGGGTCCTGGGATCGGGTCCCATATCGGGCTCCTTGCATGGCGCCTGCTTCCCCTGCCTCTGCCTCTCTGTGTGTCTCTCGTGAATAAATGAATAAAATCTTAAAAAAAAAAAAAGAACATTACTGTTCTAGGGAGATATACGGATTATCTGAGGGCAAATTGTCCCTTTCACAGAGATGATATGGTTTATATGCAACCCAATCCAATCAAGACACGTTTGTGTGGGCCCGTGCCAAGGTTGAAATACTGAAAGCATTTATTACTCCTGAGAGTGGTCATTATACTGCATATTGTGATTATAAGGAATGAATTTAATTTTTAGAGCAGTTTGAATGTAACTGATTAAAATGACACCAAAACAATGTTGCTGAAAAGCTAAATAAGGATTGTTCTGAAGGACTCTGCAAAATAATCTGTATCACTCCCATGTCCTCTTCTGGATTAATGCAACCAATCCGAGTCCAGGTACCCTTCTAGATATGGCACAATGATCAGCTCTTCAGTGTCCTTCATTCTGAAAGTGCACTGTGTACTATGTGCTACCAGACTAAGGAGTCTGACATTTCTCAATATTTAATGAATTGGCACACAACCAGCTTTCCTCAAAGCAGAAACTTGCAGAGCAGCGTAAGCATTTCAGAGGCTGACTACAAGTATATGCGAATTCTCATCAGGCTTTTTGGGAATATTTCCAAGTTTTTTCTTGGCTTACAATCTGGGCTCCAGAGCCAGACTGCTTGAATTTGAATCCTGATGCAACTATTTACTAGCTGAGTGACCTTGGGCAAGGTACTTCTTATAACTCAGTTCCTCATCCATAAAAGTTCCTCATCCTGGTACCTACCTTTGAACATTAAATGAGTTAATATATGGATGGCACTTGGATTAGTATCTGGCTTTAGTAAGTACTCAATAAATGTTAGTTTTCATGATCATTCTATCTTTCTCATCAGGCTGGAAACACTTTCTCAGAAACCATCTGTATGTAAACTGCCTCTACCCAAATCATCAACTTAATATTTTATTAAAACTATCTTATATTGCCACTGAATAATGAAAGTGGTTATATAATTACTGCATTTGCCATCAGCAATCGCCATTGCCTTGGCACTAGCAAAACATTGTTTTTGTATGCACCTCTTCCGATTTACATGTTGCAAAAATAGAACAAATCTGTGTTTAACGGCAATAGTTTTTGAAATGCCAATTCTATTGTACAAATAGTTTGCATTTAAACAAAGTTGGACTTCACTGTTGCAATTCTCATGTTCTGTTAGTTTTATTAAAATGTAGATTCTCCTTGATCAGCCTGAGATTAGCATTCACATTTTACTCACAGGGAAGGGAATAGTTGACACGGAGGTTTAGGAAAAAGGATGCGGAATCTACTACCTATAATTAATAGGTATAATAGACTAGATTGCCTATAGCATTTCCCTCATATAGAGCAGAAATCCTGCTGGCAGGTCTTGGGCAGAGAGGACTCACCTGCTTGTGATAGTAACCAGGCACTCCTAGCTTGCAGGCTTCCAGGTTGAGAGGTTCTTGAAGATTATTCATCACACAGCACTGACGAGGCCATGGGTAGTCGGCATCGTTGTTCTCAGTCCGGAAGGCAGACGTATATTTCTGCCAGTCTGATGGACCGTTTACCCCACAGCAGTGGTCCTGTCAGCAGAGGAGAGATACAAAATTCTCTTCCATGCTCCTTGCTAGAGCCATCAATGTAGCAACTGAGATTTCACGGAGAAAGAGGATATGGAAAGTGTACCTTTTTTTTTTTTAAAACATTTTATTTTATTTTTTTTAAAATTTTTTTATTTATTTATGATAGTCACAGAGAGAGAGAGAGGCAGAGACACAGGCAGAGGGAGAAGCAGGCTCCATGCACCGGGAGCCTGACGTGGGACTTGATCCCGGGTCTCCAGGATCACGCCCTGGGCCAAAGGCAGGCGCCAAACTGCTGCGCCACCCAGGGATCCCTGGAAAGTGTACCTTATCTTATGTTTACTAAAATTCCCCAAACAAGGGCTGAGAGTATTGATAACCTTTTAGAGCTTACAAAATACTCCAACATTTGTTACTTTACTAGCCACTAATGAGCTCTTTAGCCTCTGATGAGTTCAACTCCCTACTATGCCTCATTTGCCTTCACTGTAAAACATGGCCTTGTTTCCTTCACGCAGTCCGTGGTCCTCGGAGTTCCTCTGAGGATTAAATTAGCTAATGTGCCTGACCTTTCTAGTACCATGTCTGCCCATGGTAAACCCTTAATTATTATTAATACTAATATCTTGATACAACAATGTGAGGGAGGTATGATTATTCTCATAGGACATATAAGCAAATTGAGAATCAGAAAATTACAATTTTTAGTGACAAAGAAGTGATGAGTAATTCTTGTTTTACATTTCTGCACTTTTAACATTTTCTAGAGTACTCATGTATTATTTTTATAATGGGAGAAAATACACTGGAAAAAAAAAAAAAAAACCAAAGCCTGGTGGCAAACAGCTATGCCTCTACATAGGAGAGGAAGATCAAGGAACGCATACCTAATATCCTTACACTCTGGATAGAGTTGAGGTTAGGGAATAAAACATACTTCATATCACTTTCCTTCCTTTGTAGAAATTCTGCTAAAATGTTTCAGGGGAAGAAATTAGAACTACAGGCCCCTCTCCACTTTCAGAATAAATTACTTTCAAACAAACTTGATGATAAATCAGCTGGCTTTAAGGCATATCCTACTTTGCCACTGGATTATGGAAAATATCTTGCAAAGGAAAATAATTATCTTGTATTTTGACCTGAGCCTTTTGGGGGGGAAATGGTCAAGTTCAGACTGGGGTTTTAAAAGTTGGTAAGGAGGTTTTTCAAATGTGTGGGGATTTGCATTTTCATTTGAAGAGCTTAGTACTTGCTAACAGAGTGGAAAAAGTGCGTGACCTATAGTCAGAAGAGTGATAGAAAGTAAAACAGTGGCCAATGAATCAGAGGTCCTACTGGGGTAAAAAGAATGATTGGAATGAGAATATTCAGGTAAATGAAGGAAGTGACAGAGGATAGAGGGTAAGGAGACATCAAAAACGGGTCAGAGGCTATAAGAGAGTTTGCTGATGATGTACTGTGAGTCAGTGGAGAGGGAGGGGAAGCAGGGGTCAGTGTGAGAGTTGGGTCAGATTAGGGCTTTTGTAGGGTTAGAAATTTGTATACATAAGGCAATATAGGGGCAGTAGTGGATATTCTGAAAGACTTGGATTTTTGATGACATTTAAGGTACACTTGCATATAAGGGATAATGGCCAGTTAGACAAAAGTGGGCAATCAAGTCAAGTCATAGCCCATGGTCCTTGGCAGGACTAGCCCATAGGTACTAAATAAGCAAAATAGGCAATAATTGCCATTTGAGTTCACTGTGGTGTGGAGGAAGCAAACATTTTCTTTCAATGTAAGTGGTGCTTGAGTTCCAAGAGGGAGGGTGTGTGATTTATCTAAATTTCTTAACAACGTCATTATCCCTAAATGGAAGTTAATCAATATCATCACTCAAAAATAAAATATAGACTTAGGAGTCCCACTGAGTGATGTGCACACAAGAGGAATAGATAAGATAAATAAATGAACTGGCCTATGTCCAATCTCTCTCCCTTTCTTTCTTTTCTTTTCTTTCTTTTCTTTTCTTTCTTTCTTTCTTTCTTTCTTTCTTTCTTTCTTTCTTTCTTCTTTCTTTCTTTCTTTTTTTAGAGAGAGCCTATGTGAGAAGGAGGAGAGAGGCAAAGGGAGAGGGAGAAGAAGAGAGAGGATCTTAAGTAGGCTCCACGCCTAGCCCGACACAAGGCTTGATCTCATGACCTTGAGATCATGACCTGAGCTGAAATCACAAGTCAGCTGCTTAACCCACTGAGCCACCCAGACAGGTGCCCCAGTCCAATCTCTTTTTGAAGGAAACCACCCTAAAGGCAGTGGTCCTCACTCTTTATATTTACTCCCAACCAGACCTTCCCTCTGGATACTGGTCTAGGTATAGAATGCTATGACCCCAAGACTGCAGGCATTACCTGGAGCATGAGTCTGTCCCAGGTTTTGGTGACTCCATTATTTTTCCATTGGTCATCATTGTTTGGAGGGCTACTGTTTTGGTACCTCTCCAGCATCTGCTTCAGGAAGAGGTTGGGTGTGAACTATGGTGGGAAGAGACAAAAAAAGGAGAGTTAGCACACTCCAAGTGATTTTCTCAGCCTGTTGCTAGGGGCACTGAACATTGTCTCCTGGAGCAAAACTTCTCAGAGGCACCAAAAGGGACGGGGTGGGTGTGAGGGTGCTCTGGATGGCTGAAGTCCCCATGAAGGAAGAAGGACACCCCTGCCCTCCCTCCCATCATCTTCAAAGAAATCCCAGTGAGTCCAGGGCGGACAGGCATTTTAGGGTGGCTTAGGCTAGGAAATGGAGAAAAGGAGAGAAAGCAGGATGCTGAATTGAGAGGAAGTCTTAGATGTGGTGGATGACATCATCCTATTGCAGGGCCAGTGGCCACAGTGCAGTGGGAAGAGCACAGCAGTGTATGCTTGGGCCCGGAGAGTCGTTCGCCTGGACTCAGCATTCTTTTCTTTCTTTCTTTCTTTCTTTCTTTCTTTCTTTCTTTCTTTCTTTCTTTCTTTCTTTCTTCTTTCTTTCTTTCTTTCTTTCTTTTCTTTCTTTCTTTTCTTTCTTTTCTTTCTTTCATTCTTTCTTCTTTCTTTCTTTCTTCTTTCTTTTTCTCTTTTCTTTTTTTAAGAGATTTTATTTATTTATTCATGAGGGACACAGAGAGAGGCAGAGACATAGGCAGAGGGAGAAGCAGGCTCCCTGTGGGAAGCCTGACATGGGACTCAATCCCTGGACCCCAGGCTCATGCCCTGAGCCAAAGGCAGACGCTCAACCGCTGAGCCACCCAGGTGTCCCTCAGGGCTCTTTTCTTTCACTTACCAACTGTGTAACCTCAGACAAGTTACCTCACCTTTCTAAGTATCATTTCTTTACCTGTAAAGTGACCATAGTGATAATACCTATTTCATAGAGTTATTATGAGGATTAAGTAAAGTTATATATGATATTAAAGCACATATTAGAGTGGCTGTACAGACTGAGGGCCTAATACATGTCAGCTATTACGTTGTTATAATGATAATGATGACTTACATGATCATATTTGCTCTGTGCTTTTTGCAATTGTACTTACAAAGTCTCGTTGTGTGGCTGCTGTGATACAAGATGCCACTTCAAAGCCATATACTATAAACATCAGAATGAAATACTGGAAGGGAAACAAATGGGAAAAAAAAGAATTACATTTATCTCCAAAAAAGAGAATTTAAAAAAGATAATTGTTATAGTCTTTCAGCATATTCATCTAAGTATAGCCATCTAGTCATTAATGAAATTATTCAACAAACACTCATTGATCAGCTGTTTGGTGCAGGACTTGGTGCTAGGTGCTAATCAGCCCAATTCCCTCCTTATGCCCAGAGAACAAACGACTATTGAATACAGAGCTTTCTCAGTCCTGTATCCTACATTTCTGTTTTAACTGAGAAAAACAAATCAAGAGAATGAACTGATGTGTGTATGTGTGTTTGTTCAATGGCTGGCAAGAGAGTCTTGGTGGATCAGACACCACAGAGAGCTCCATAAATTCCTTCTTACTGAGGGAAGTTTTCTTTATAGTTTACTGAAAATTTAGAATTACAGAGGCCAGAAAAAAATAAACCAGATCGTGTTTAATATCCATTGTCCCTCCTGACAAGGGTCCAGTCTCACTAGAGTGGAGTGGATCCTGGTACACTGCCTTTCACCAGCGCTCTTCTCTCAGGCCCCAGCCTTCCAGGTACGGGTCAGGCGAGTGGAACAGACCTCACTGTGTTGCTGCTGTGTGTCTGTGTGTTGCTGTTGTGTGTGTGTGTGTGTCCACACTCGCACATGGGCACACATGCTTTTGCATGGTGCCTCCCCACCATACTGCCTCTATTTATGACTGAAAGATATCTGAACGTCAAGTTGCCTCTGAATCTGGGATGAGGACTATTTGCAAGGGTCTGTCTTTGCTTTTCTGGACCCTGCATGTTCACTTTTGTTCCCTGGATTCTTCTAGGGAAGGGGCGTTGCAGTCAGTGTCCATGGGGGAGGGCAAGGAAACCTGTTCTCTCTCCAGGGCAGGGATGGCTCTCTGAGCAGGACCCTCTCCTGCCCTAACTACTCAGCTACTACTCAGAGAAAGGCTTTGGCTGGGGAGTTAGCAGCAGGAGCATCTCCAGAGGCCTCATATAACACTTGCTGCCTTGTTTTTTGTTAAGAGCTTTGCTGGTTGGGGGTACCTGCCTGACTCAGTCGGTAGAGCGCGTGGCTCTTGATCTTGGGGTTGTGAGTTCGAGGCTCATGTTGGCTGTAGAAATTACTTAGAAATAAAATCCTTAAAAGAAAAAAAGAGCTTTTTTTATACTCTCATGATTATATTTTGCACATTTAAATGAACAAATGGATTATTTTCCTCCTTGAGGAGGACATTATTTATACTGTCACCATAATATTCATTTCTTTAAGTTGACAACTCTAATTATCTATCCTGATTTTGTCCTTTTATCTATCCACTTGTATCCATGGAAACATGAGAATTTCTCTTAAAAAGGGAAAAAATTGAAAATACAGATTTTTCCCATTTGGTAGCCTGTCATTCTTTTTGCCTCTTCTATGCTCTTTTTAAAGGAAACATTTTACATTGCTTTCAACACTCTTACCTAAAAGTGTGAGAAATATCACACCTTTATTCCTTTGTAAAAAAATTGAAAGGATTTTGTTCAACAAAGTATTTTGTTGAACTTTCTAGCAGACATAAATATATAAAAATACATTAAACATAAATACATCAAATCTTTTGATAGCTGAAATGTTGTAGAAAAAAAGCTTAGTGCATGGGTTATTAGTATCTACATGACACTTATGACAACTTTTTCACACTGAAAAAAAGGGCTTTGATGGCTCCTCTTCAAGGGGCTGGACACTCCAGAAAGGAGGTGCTGAGGATGCAGGGTTTTTCCCCACCAGCCCCTTGGCAGCTGCCCTGCTCCTTCTCTTTGCAGGGCACGGTGAAGAATGTTCCCTCCTGGCTTTGTCAGGTATACGTGGCTGCCCAAAGTGAGACCAGGATGCAGGTAAAACTTGTCTCTGGGGATACCTGCCCCTCCTCTCCCTTTCCCTGCATTCTTTACCCACCTGAACAAGTGGGTGCTTTTGTCCCAGAACAAACTCATGCTAAAGGAATCAGAGAATGTAAATGTTCTGCATTCCCTAGGTGTCAGGGCAAAGTTTAGATCACAGGAAAAGTAAACCAACAAGCACTTTAAGTTGCTGGGCTTGATCTATAAAGATGTAACTCAAGTCCTGCAGCACTTGGGTAGGAGAGTTATTTCAGGGTGGGGGGTGGGGGTGGGACCCCATCACAGTGTGAGGAAAAAACCACTGTTCTAAGCATGGGGGCCAAGAATAGAAGTCTAGACCCAATCCCAAGGGTTCTTAGCTCTGCTGGTAGCAAATTTGCTTCCATCTATGAAGCCGGGAATTGACCTTGCTGTCTGTGGCTTAGGGCTGAAGCCTCTGCGGCTGCGTAGTGTTAGAGGCTCCACAGGCAGGTGGGGCCGACGCTGTGCTCTATAGTGCTGCGTGTCAAGGTTTTCTAGGGTCCCTGAAGAGTAGAGTGAATACAAAATATGGGAAATGCAGGTCATTATACAAAATCATCAGCCTTAAGCTCAAAAATGTCTGAAAAAGCTCATGCTGTCTCTTAAAAATGCATGCATATTTTGCATTTTCTATCCAAAGATATGAATGACTGATTGGTATTAAAATAATACTTTAAACTCCTTATTGTCAAGAGGAAAAAGCCTAATGATCATGTTCTCACGCTGTCTCTCTTTTGACCTATGTAGCTTCTGGCTGTACCTGCTGGATGCATGCAGGTACCAGGCGGAGAAGCACAGATCTGAAAAATTCTCAACAGGATCACCCCCACGTTTCTCCTCTGTTGGCTCTCTGTACTGGAATCTTCTGGACTTGCAATGGTGGAGGGCATCCTTACCCCCACACGGACAAGCTTCACTGCAGGAGAGTCTTTTGCGCCTTCTCACCCCCACCTGGCTCTCTCTGTTCCCACCTACCCCACTGCAAGCCAAATCACTGCGCTCGGGGAAGAAGAAACAGTCCATCAAAATCGGTCCAGGAGCAACTGTAGAGAGTTTTAAGGTCTCACCGCCAAAAGAATTTTCCTGCTGGACTTCATGATGCCTACAATGCCTAGAACAGACAGGCAAAAGAGGCAGATGCCCACAAACATGCCGATCCAGGCCGCCCCGTAGATGTCATCGTTGTCGGTGGCTTCAAGCAGTGGGTAGAGGCTGTGCTGGTCGGATACAAAGAAGATGCACTCTGCCGTCAGGGCGATGCCGCACATCTGGGGGCAGAGGGCGTCTGTCAGGCTTGGGGGCAGGAGAGAAGCATCGGGAGAAGGATGCAGAAGGGTGGGAAGGGGGTTATGAGAGAGACTAACTCCGTCCCTGCAGAGGCTCAAAGTGATGGACATCATCACCAGGACATCAAACAGCTCATTCCATCCTAGTAATACATTGCATGCTTCCTCCCACCAGTCACTCCCTTATTGCTGTTTGGGAAAAGACCCAGGCAATTTCAGACCATCTAGAGTCCTTGGGGGCATGAACCACAAGCAACATCTTGTGGGGAGATCACCTCCCACTCTCCCACTGCCTTTCACCCAAATTCCTGGATTATAATATTTAACCCATTCTTGGTCATGCTCATTGGTGCCAGAGAGGCATTGAGTATTAGAGCTGGAAGGAACCTTGGTGGTTATCTTTCTCACCCCTTGCATTTTATAGACAAGGGGCGTTGGCCTTGAAAGCCGATGGCTTGTCTAGAGTCACATGGACTTGGAGGCAGGCTGGGCCCAGAGCCAGCAATCCTGGCTCTCAGGTGCTCTGTCAGCATGCCACACCCACACAGTGTGGCCTCTGAGCCACTCTCACATCCTGGTATTGCCTTCTGTGTGAGAAGGACAAGTAAATGCAAACATTTATCCCCAACAGGCTTAATAGAACAGTTCCACGGAAATCAAACTGAGGTGAAGTAGGAAAGAAACACCACAGCCTGTGTGTGGTGGGAATGTTTGGACACTGACCATGGTTGACCTGGCTTCTTTCAGATTTTTGTGTCTTAAAGTTGGGAGGAAAAGATCCATTCTTTTTAAAAATCATGGTCTTTCAACATATTGCGCAGTTCCACATGATAGTTTATATAATCAAATTCTAGCTAACATATTTTACTATCACATTTCCTGAAAAAAGAAAAGAGAGAGGAAGCCAGTAATTATATCATTATTTTCCCTTAAACTTTCAAAAGTGAGAGTTTAAAGGAAAAATAAATAATCCAAATAATAAAAAATAATCCCCAAACCATGATTTCAGAAAGAACTTCCTGAAAAATACTTGTTACTTACACCAACAATCACATTTCCAAAAATCAGCAGGCCCTGGAAGCAACGAACAGTGGAGTCATCTTTGGCCATCTTCAGGATTTCCCATAAGCTGAAGACACAATGGAGAACATTACAACTGAATCGGACCAGGTGACAAATGCCGCTCCAAGTTCCCGGATATGCCTACCTCACACCATCATGTATCACCTTCTTGTGTTCCGAAGCATCCAAACCAAAGTCAGGCAATCATTTAGCAAGGGAGGGAATTTGGTTACTAAGCTCTCGAATCACTGTCATTTTTTTTTAAAAAAGCCTTTATTTATTTATTCATGAGAGACACAGAGAGGCAGAGACACAGGCAGAGGGAGAAGCAGGCTCCTTGCAGGGAGATGGATGTAGGACTTGATTCCAGGACCCCAGGATCACGACCTGAGCTGAAGGCAGATGCTCAGCCAATGAGCCACCCAGGCGCCCCTGGATTTGAGATATTTTAAAGTAGACCCAAAAGGTTTTGCTTAAGTATTTGGTGTTGGATAAGAGAAGAACAAGTAAAGATAACTTGAAAATTATTATTATTATTTAAATTAAAATTTGAAAATGGTAAATCCATGGCAGTTGGTGCCCATATCGATTACAGGCAGCTGTTAAAAATCATTATTATCAGAATATTCTGTTACCTTCAAAAAGAGCTGGCAATTTTAAAAATACCCTGTTTATCCAAAGGATACAAAAATAGATATTCGAAGGGGCACATGCACCCTGATGTTTATGGCAGCATTATCAACAATAGCCAAACTATGGAAAGAACCAAGTGTCCATTGATTGATGAATGGATAAAGAAGATGTCACACATACACACTGGGAATATTACTCAGCCGTCAAAAAGAATGAAATCTTGCCATTTGCAATGACTTGGATGGAACTAGAGCATATTACGCTAAGCGAAATAAGTCAATTCCACTCACATGTGGAATTTAAGGAATGAAACAGATGAACATAGGAGAAGGGAAGGAAAAATAAAGTGAGATAAAAACAGGAAGAGACAAACCATAGGAGATTCTTAGGTATAGAGAACAAACTGAGGGTTGCTGGAGGGGAGGTGGGTGGGGGATGGGCATTAAGGAGGCCATGTGTCATGACGAGTACTGGGTGTTATATGATGAGTGTGAAGAGTCACTGAATTCTATTCCTGAAACCAATATGCTATATGCTAACTAACTTGAATTTAAAGAAAAGCTTGAAATAAATAAGTAAGTAAAAATCAAAAGTACCCTATTGCACAAGGTGGGGGGTGGGAAAAGAGGCATTGACATAAAGTTCCTTCCATGTGCCACTCAACTAGGACACATCTAACTCTCATAGCCTGATTAGGTAGAAAAAGAAAAAAGGTGAGGAGCCTCATTCTGCAGATGAGGAAACTAAAGCTTTAATTTAGGTAATTAAGGTCCCTGGGGCCACGCGATCAGTAAGTGGAAGAGCTAGGCTGGAGGTGTTGGCCAGTGTGGCTGGAGCTCCAGGCCATCCCTCCAGCCCACTCTGGCTCCCAGAAATTATTCATGAGGTTTAGTGCTTTGTATGGCACTAAAACTCGGTAGGCCCCTCCCTCCCTGAGGATTCTCTGGAAGGAACACGGAGGTGTTTTGGGTCAATTACTTTAGCTTTTATATTTCAAATGCCTTCAGAAATGCCATCCAGGGGGCTCACATGGTTGAGCATCTACTTTCCATTCAGGTCAAGATCTCCGGGTCCTGGGATGGAGCTTTGGGTAGGGCTCCCTGCTCAGCGGGGAGCCTGCCTCTGCCTCTCCCTCTCCCCCTGCCTATGCTTGTGTTCTCTCTCATCTCTCTCTGTCTCAAATGAGTAAATAAATCCTTAAAAAAAAAAAAAAAAAAAAAAAAAAAAAAGAAAAGCCATCCACATCTCTTACTGTGTTACTGATTTGAGTAACGAATCACTGCCTACACTCAGGCTCTAAGTCAAAATGTATTAAATGATACAACCTGGGTTTTGAGGTGTACAAAGATGTATAAGGGAGATTGCTGTGTTCTAGGATTTTATGCTCTAGTAGGGAAGCTGAGATAGTTCCTAAATAGTCTTCATACATCCCGTAAGACCCTAAGTGCTGTGTGGGAGTTCTGAGTATGGAAATGGAAGCCCTCCAGAGTGTGTATGGTTTAAGTGAGGAGACTAGAGGTGTAAGGCGGGTGTGGGAGGAAGATGGGGTGGCTGACATTCCAGGGAAAGGAAAAAGTCACGGAGCAGAGACCTAGAAGAGCAAGGTGGCCCTGAGGTAGCAATGGAGGCAGTGTGGCTGCAGTGCCCGTTGGTACAGGGGATCAGTGGGAGGCAAGCCTTCTATGTGACTCAGACCTTGCTAAAATTGAACTTCATTATTCTACTCTACCGTAAGCGTTAATGACCTTCCAAGTAATCTCAACTTCTCTATTTTCCCTTGCTCGTTCAGCTGGGTAGCTATGGGGATTGAAGGAGTCATAATCCATGAGTGTCTGGGGCCCAGAATTGAGGGCATCCGTGGGTCATCCATCAACGTTTGCTGAGTGAATAGAAGAAAGCAGGCCACTGGGATAAGATCTTTGTGTGTAGTTTCTGCTTGGAAGTGGCATTCATTCTTCCCTGCAATTGTTCCAGTGACTGTTACCTGCCAGACTGAGTGGAGCCAGGGTGCCCCGAAGGAGTTAACGCACAGGCGCCACCAGGGGAGATCAATGTGACCAGACCAGTCACATTGTAAAGTTCATTACTGGTATGTACAGACATTGCTCCTGACCAGCTGAGTGATGATCTAGAGACCAAAATAAATAGACGGGGAAAGTTCAGACAACACAAGTATAGAGAGTCAGGGGCAAAAGTCTGGAGAAGCCAAGGGCAGCACCATTTCGACCAGTCCGGGCTAGGCACCCATTTGTTGGGTAGCAGCCTGTTTGTGTTGATTAGCTGGGCTTAAAGAACAGAAAGAGGGCAACGTGTTCTTGCAAGGAATTTCAAGTGTGATTGCAGCAACATGGATTCAAGAAAAAATGATTGTAGGTCGAATCAAAGGGGAAAAAGGACTACAGACAAGAGGAAGAGTACAGGCAGGCCACCACGCTGGGCTTTCAGGGCGTTGCTGAAGGGACCTGAATGTGGGATTGGGCCTGGGTGATTCGTTAGGCCCCATAACCCACTTTTCCAAAGACGACCTGCCACAGCAAGTTCTATAAAGGGGGAAGAGACAAATGGGTACTCTGTGGGAGGACTGCCTGTCAGGATCAGGATGGGACCCAGACAAGAGTGGGAGAGAAGAAGGAGGAGGCCGATGAGGGGTGGCTTTGAGCAAAAAGAAGAGTGAACTGAGCCGGGCAGTGGTAGGAAGTGCTGGGGAGGCAGCCTGACTGTGGGGGAACCCCTGGAAGGCCGGGATGTAGCGATGGGCAAGGCCACCAGCCTTCTCTCCCCTTGCCCCGTGCATTCTCCTCTCCGTCAGGCCTCTGGGGTCAGCGGCACGCAATAACCGAGGAAGTCACTCCCATCTTCCAAAATAAAAACCATGATGAAAGCTGTCATGGAATGAGCACTTTGGGTGTCCTCAGCTCACAGTAGGCACCTCATGCTCATCTCTCAACAGAGCCAAGAGGTGTTGTTTTGTTTGGGCGTTTGTTCACTTATTTTATTTTATTTATTAATTTTTAATTTTTAATTTTTATTTATTTTTGTTTGTCCACTTTTTTAACCAAAATCTGTACTAATTTCTTACGGCTGCTGTAACAAGTTACTACAAACTCCATGGCTTAAAGCAACACAAATGTAACCTCCGAGGTGGAGGTCAGACGTGTGAAATGAGTCTTACTGGGATAAAATCAGCCTGTCCGCAGAGTGGCCCTCCTGGAGCATCTAGGGGAGAATCTGTTTTCTTGTCATTTCCCAGATGAAGAGAGGGAGGCTTGAGAGATTGCTTACTTTTACTCAAGGCCACTCTGCCAGAAAATGCAAAGGCTTAGATTCAGGGGTGCCTGGGTGGCTCAGTCAGGTAAGGGTCTGCCTTCCACTCAGGTCATGGTCCCCGGCCCTGGGATGGAGCTCCGTCTGGGGCTCCCTGCTCAGCGGGGAGTCTGCTCCTCTCTCTCCCTCTGACCCTCCTCCCTCTTCCTCTCTCTCAAATAAATAAATACTCTTGAAAAAAATCAAAAGCTGAGATTCAAACCCAAGTCTGCCTGGCTTTGGATATTTTACTTAAACGCTATACAGTTTCTGAAGTCCTGTCACAGAGCTAATATAAAAAGCAACCCCTGGCTCACTTCTGTGATGACCCTCAAGCAGAGCAAACAGGTCCCCCGTGTGGCTCAGATGCCTTTGCTAAGGTCAGAATCACGGGGCCTCTCTTCACTCACCTCTCCAGCTTCCTGTCTCCATAGCTCCTGTCTCCTTAGCTCCTTGACATTGCACGAATATTTGCACATTTTCCTCAAACCCAGGGCTGCACCCACATGTTTTTCCAGAAAACTTGTTCAGATATATCCCAACCCTGCAGTTTTTTCACCCACCTCTTAGGACTGAAATTCTTGGAAGGAAAAGGTACAAATGTGTAGGTTAATGTGAGCTGACATTTCATAGCATCTCCTTGGTTGCTTGTGTTTTAGACTAGGTTGGTGTCTAGAGGACCCAAAACATGTGTTGCATCTGCCACACAGCCACAAATGTCCAGTGAGATGGTAGTTAGGGAGCCAAGTGTAGGCTTCTCAGGGCTCACGATGTAGCCTGGTGGCTGTAGTCTGTGAGCACACACTTGGGGTCAGAATGCCAAGGTTCAAACCCTAGTCTTGTCCATCCTTTCTGTGGACCCCTGGACAGTGCTACTCAATGTCTACTTCCCCATTTATAAAATGGGTAAGACTCAATGTGTTTGATGGGGTCTTTGTGATTGCTGAGATAAAAGATGGGGAAGTGGGATCCCTGGGTGGCGCAGCGGTTTGGCGCCTGCCTTTGGCCCAGGGCGCGATCCTGGAGACCGGGGATCGAATCCCACATCGGGCTCCCGGTGCATGGAGCCTGCTTCTCCCTCCGCCTGTGTCTCTGCCTCTCTCTCTCTCTCTGTGACTATCATAAATAAATAAAAAATTAAAAAAAAAATTAAAAAAAAAAAGATGGGGAAGTGGTTGGCAAAAACTTTTTGCTTATAAACATGAGAAATTGTGATTGATAACCAGTGGCAGACTTAGGAAGAGCAGGAAATTGGGCTATGGCTTTGCTTTATGCACCAGTGACTCCTGGGGCCTCGCCAGGAGGTTGGAAGGTGACTGGTCCCACGGCCAATGTCTTCCAGGTTGAGGTGAAACAGTCTCTCTACCTTCCCTCTATCTCCTGCCTAGGATCCACTCTGCTGTAGGGATCTATAGGCCTTACACATGTGTGCTTCTTCTTATTTTCCATGGAAGGATTCAGGGGTGAGGGGTGGGGTGGGGTAATAATCTCTTTGGAACCAGAAAAAAAGCTACCCCGTTGTGCTTGGGGTATGTGGCCAGAGTCAGGTATCAAGCAGCACATCTGGATGGGAGGGACCCTCTCTGCATTCCATCAGCATTCCTGAACCGTCAACACCCGGATACTGGGCTTCATTGCTCTGGCTTTGGCTAGGTCCAGGGCCTCTGCTCCAGACTGAGGTGATGTAGAGCGGACACTCGTTATTCTCCTCTGTGCCCAGGCCGCTTTCCTCCTGACGCAGAATTTACTTAGGGAGGATTCTGCTCCCCCTCTGCATTCTTTTCTCCTGGTATCAACATACAAAGGGGCCCCTGCACTTTTCTGCATGAGTCTCCAAAGCAGGAGAAGGCCCTGGGACTGCATTTCATTTATCTTTCTAGGTCCAAGGTGGCACAGTGCTTGACACATAGTCGGCACTCAATATATTATTTTGCTAAATAAAAGGCAGATAAAGTAGATTTTAGCCTGGGTTAGAGAATACAGTAAAGTGGGAAGGGCAGGAGCTTTCGACAGACCTGAGTTTGAATCTCTGCTCTGCTGCTTACCGGTTTTGTGAGCTCAGGTCGTTTCTTAATCTTACTGAGCTTTATCTCTAAATGGGTATCATAATCACTAACTCAAAAGGTTACTGTGAAAATTCAGTGAGAATATAGGTGAATGTTAATACAATATTATTACCCAACTAATATTAATTTTATTTTTGCCTTCAATTTCTTGAAGCAGATAGACCAAGCCAACAGACTTGAATGGTGAAAGCACTGAAAACTAGTGATTTAATTTTGCTTTAAAACACAGAGCCGCATTTCGAAGAACATATGATTTTAATATGGGATGCGAATATATAAAACCAGATCAAAGTTTGGCTGAAGCAAGAGTGGAGAGTTTTCCCTCATCAGTTCTGAATTTCCAAGCCACATGGTGAGCTCCCACGTGGCTAGGAACCACTCTTCTAGAACTAACAGGAATGAAAGATGTAGGAAAAGTACTGAGTTCAAAGGCAGTTGCCCAGGGAGTTAGAAGACACTCAAGAGTGAAGTTGGGAAACCCTGGTCAAGAGGTAATGTTGATATTACCTAGTTTCTGTGTCAAAGAGACCTGTGTTGGGTGGAAAACTTCTAGGAAAGTTTCCTGGAAAAGAGGCAACTTCCATAATAGACAGAGAAGGGGTCTGGGAAGGGGTTCCTGGCACACTTGGAGCAAAGGCAATGTGATTTCTATGAAAGGAAATGGTCAGGCCTGGCTAAGCCTTCAGAATTCTTTGAAGGCTCTGAACACCTGTGCACCAGGGCAGACTAATGAACTTATTAAGTTAAAACAAGAAAAACTTTGACAAATTTTCACACCGATAGCTGTTAAAAAAAAAAAAAAAAAGACATTATGAATTTATTGCCCTTACTGGAGAAGACAGGCATGGAGGGAGGCCCAGATGGCACCATTCTACATACAGAATATAAACTGTGGTGTTCCCTAGGGCTTTGCCTAGGAAGTGGTGCCCAGTTGTTTGATCAGATAGCAGTCTAGATATTGCTGTGAAGAGAGTCTTACAGACATGATTGACATTTAAATCATGATATTAAATCAATAGGCTTTGAATAAAGCAGATTACTTTCCGCAACAGGGATGGGCCTCTTCTAATCAGTTGAGGGCCTTCAGGGCAAAGATAGATTTCCCAAGCAATTCTACCTCAAAACTGCAGATTTCAGACTTAAGACTGTACCATCAGCTTCTTTCCTGAATTTTTGGTTGCTCTACAGATTTCAGGCTTGCGAGCTCCTACAACCATGTGAGCTATTTCCTTAAAACAAATATCTGTTTATTTGGCTGAAGATGTAGAGGCTTTGTAGTCAGTCCTCTTGTTGAGCAAATGAGGAAACTGAGGCTCCCAGAGGGGAAGTGACTTGTTCAAGATCACGGATGTGTTGTTTGCAGAGTCAAGATTCAAGTCCAGATCTCCTGACTCTTAACAGCCTTTTATTTATTTATTTTTAAGATTTTATTTATTTATTCATAAGAGACACACAGAGAGAGGCAGAGACACAGGCAGAGGGAGAAGCAGGCTCTGTGAAGGGAGCATGATATGGGACTTGATCCCAGGACCCTGGGATCATGACCTGAGCCAAAGGCAGACGCTCAACCACTGAGCCACCCAGACATCCCTTAACAGCCCTTTAGCGAGTTTGTCACTAATCATTCTTCTTTTTAAGATAGGTAGGCACCACCTCCCTTTATGCTTCTTTAAAGTTGAGAGAAAGCCCAAATGCCCTGCCCTGTTCTTTTCCCTTACAGGTTAAGCCATGAAGGGAGTCTCATAAACAAAGCTGGCAAGGATAGAGCCTTCTGCCTTTGCCCTCCATTCAAAGTCTTCCTCACTCATTACCCTAATTTCTAAAATCCCACAAGACAATCAGTCGTTTGCTCCTGATCAGAATGCACATCCATATAAAAGAGGCACACTGAGTCTTATGAGCCATCAGTGTCAATGCCTCAATGTGAATAATTTTATCAGATCCCTTATATTTCCAAAGGGAGAAGAAAGACACACGAGAGAGAAAGAGACCCAAGGAGTATAGAACCTCAACGGACTACCCTACCTCATGATCTGGGGTCTTGGGTCTGTCTTCCGTGGATAGAGACTGAGTCTTGGCAATATGATGTGTCTTCCCATCCTACCTTCTTCCCTTTTAGCCTCCAGTATGCATCAGCTATTTCAAATACGGGGTCTATGGAAACTTTCGTGTGTTATTCCAACGTACCACTTCCCCCATAGGCGTTAGACTTGCTTTTTAACTTGGCAGGGATAGAAAAGAAGCAAATGGGGTGAGGCGAATTTTAAAAGGTGAGATTGGTAGAGGGCTGTTAAGAGAGCCAATTAGTGGCTGTCCACTTCAGAAATGTTATCACCCTTGACTGAAAGTATGCAGCTTGCCTGAAAGTGTTTTCCACATTCAAGAATAGCCTCTGTGAGCCCCACCCTGTGGAAAACTGCCCAGTGGCCTGGCACCATGATGATATACTCCAATTGCTCAACATCCCAGGAACTCCTTTGCTCTGAGGAGGGCAAACATTTTAAAAGTATAGGTTTTATTTTTTTTTCCTTGTGCCCTCATTCCATTTGTTTTCTTATAAAAATTACTCATATCCGTAGTGTTGATGTTTCCAGACACATTGAATGGGTCTAAAAACCATTGCTCACTAAACAAACCCTTTCAAAGCAGAAGAAAGAGAAGTGAGTCTCTCCCATCAAGCATGAGCTCATTTTTTCAAGTTCATTACCTCTTTTCCTCACCCAAGTTTGTTGGGCCAGAGCACACGCAAACCACACCTCAAACTCTAGCTCATGCTAAAGAAATTTGGATTAACAAAGGAAAAAAAAAAGAGAGAGAAATAGGAGAGGAAGAAACAAGAAACACACTGTGCTGTTCCCTTAGCCCCGACCTTGAAACCCAGAACAAAGGCAGACAGTTGTTCGACTTGGAGGGGCGAAGAAAGGTGGGTGTGGGGATTTTAGATCAGAGCCATTGCTGGTATGCTTATATTTAGGGAAGGGATGAGTCCCTGGGAAAGGTGACAAGCAGCGCTTGTTCCCATGGCCATGACACCCAGGGCTCACAGCATCCATTGGTTTTTCTCCCTTTCAAGCTCTAAACCTGCTCTCAGTAATATGGTAACTAGTAGCCACATGTAGCTATTTTCATTCAAACTAGTTCAATTACATAACATTTAAAATTCAAAATAAAATAAAATAAAATTCAATCCTTGATGGGATGAGCACTGGGTTATGCTATACATTGGCAAACTGAACTCCAATAAAAAAAATAAAAAATAAAATTCAATCCTTTGGTTGCAATAGCCCCATTTTAAGTGCTCAATAGCACTTGTAGTTGGTGGCTATTGTATAGAACATTTCCATCATCACAGAGAGTCCTATTGGATGGCACTGCTCTGGACTCTTGATGTTTGCCAGCTGACCTCAGAGTCATTCACCCACCTTAAGTCAGGACTAAGAAGCAGTGGCTCATTCTCAGGCAAGTGAGGACCTCAGGGGCGGGCAATGCCAGCTGGATGCCCGGCCCCAAGGCAGGAATGCTATGGAGACTCCTTGGGGAGGTAAGATTAGGGCGCCTCTTTATGAATTCAGCCTTTGCCCGAGTTAGGGAACATCAGGGGTGTGGGCAGCCTGCAGGGGCTCATCAGTGTTTGCTCTTGGTAAGAATGTAAGCAGGAGAGGTCAACAAGAAACTCTGAGATTTCATTTGTTTTTCTCGACTAAATGGTGTGTAAATTCCCTTTTGGATTTACAAGTCTATGATTCTTTCCAGGTAGTTAAAAAAGAAATTGGTGATTTGGTTTTTCAGCCTATTGTAGCAGAAAGCAAAAAAGGCTGTTACAGCAGAAAGCAAAATGAGGGGGGAAAAAAAAAAGCAAAATGAGAAAATTTCCTCCTCATTAAGGAGAACTAATCAAAAGGAAAACTGTTTCTTTACAAGATTTGAAAATATGTGTGTGTGTGTGTGTGTGTGTGTGTGTGTGTGTGTATAAAATCTAAATGAATTCTTTCTTCTTCTGGTTAGTCAACTGTATTCAGGGAAGAAGTGATTGGTCAACATTGTCTTTAATTTAAAAAAAGGACATTGAAATTAAAGAAATTCCAAATGTGTTCAAAATCTTTGAAACTAGTTATAAGTGGAGTTTTAAACCTATAAACATAAACTAATAGTAGCATTATTGGAAACTCAATTCGTATTACATGTAGAAATGTTGTTACAATGAAAAATATATTTAGGATCTGTGGATCCTGTAGATCAACTAATTGGTGAAGAGTAAAAATAAATTATGTAAAAATAACATTACATAGATAAAGCTCATTTGTTGACTTATTGCAACTGCCACATTTCTTAAACAGAGTTTGCAGAGAAGAAGCCATGAGTAAATTGCCTCACATATTCCATTACAAGTAGGCAGGATCAAATGATTTCAGACAAGATGACCAGGGAACTTTCTACTATATTATTAAGAAAGAACATGACCCATTTCCTTAAATTTTCTTTTTGCTTCTCTGACTTCACAAGGAAATTGGGGTCCACGGGGGTCTGTCTGAAACTTTAATCAGGAGACATAGGTTTTCCCAGGGTTCTTGGATTTTCTTGGTCGTTCCGTCAGGAAATTGGAGGGTAAAATTAGGATGGGTGAATAATACTCTCAGATCCTTCATTTCAGTTCTGAGAACTGGACAATTTCAAACGGTTTGAGAAGGCAATTTGTACATTTAAAGTAAAAGAGAACAAAATCGTCATAATAGTCTAAGTTACAAAAAATGATGGATCTCTTCACGAGGAAATTATCTTCTTCCCCTCGCCCTTTCAGGCCCCAGCTCACCTCCCAGGAAAGCAACCCAACCATTGAGAGTGCAGTTGGCTTCCCTGCAGAGTGAGATCCGACTACTCACCTGCCCTCTCCTCCTCCTCCTCCTCCTCTTCCTCCTCCTCCTCCTTGGGCTGTCCTGGCCCCCTCTGCACGCTGCTCTGGCCTGAGGTGCTTTTCTACCCAGCACCAATTCTCTGAACCTCCTGGACCAGGGAGGAATGGTCTGTGATTGGGAGGAGGCATCTCACATGGGCTGAACCTGATGCCGCCTGAGCTTGCCTCCTGAGCTTGCCTCACTGAGGCCGGAAGTAACAGGAAGTTTCCCGACTGGAGATTTCTGCTACTTTGGAATGTGTGATTCTGACAGATGGCAGCACCTTGACAGGCCTTAGCTCATCATCACTCCTCTGGATTTCTCCTAGGTCTGGGCTTTTGTTTTTGTTTTGATTTTTTTTTTTAAATTTATGATTTGATCCTTATTTCTGCTTTTGTGCCCTTAAAGGCCTATCTATTGTCCTGACTGCTCAGAGTCATGCTGGTACATGTCTGTCTGTCCAGGGTCACGTCTAGTTTCGGTTTTCATAACTTGCATATGCTACATTTGTGGGGGGAGCAATTGCCCAATTAATACACTATAGGTGGTCCAAAGACCAATGAGTAATACTGCCCCTCCCTCTTCTCCCCTCCCCACCTCTGCCCTCCCCTCTCTTCCCCTCCTTTTGTCTTCCTTTTCCTTCCTTTCCTTCCCTTCCCTTCCCATCCACTGGAGCCACCACTTCATACCCAGCACCAACATTTCTGTTAATGTCTGCGTAACATATCATGGTTTATGCACACAGTAGTTTATTTAGCCTACAGTTTGGGATGGGTGATGGCAGCAATATTAGAATTTGCTGAGTGCTTTCATCAACAGATGCAGGCATTTTCTTGGGTCTGGATCATCTCTGTAACAGGTTAGGTTCTTTAGGAAGCAGACCCCGAGACAAAGTTTAGTGTGTAGTATATTTATTAGGGAATGGCCCTGCGATTAATACCCTTGGAAGGGAGAGGAAAGAAATAGGATTGGGCAGAGAGAGAAGACAAGTTGCCATGCAGGTGGGATGGTCTCGGGCAACCCCTTCCCTCCAGCCGGGAAGCTCCAGGAGTTGTTGGCCTGCCACGGTTGTTCTGCATGGGGCCCCTCTGTGATCAGTCCTTAAATAGAGGTCATCCTGGGAAGGTGGCTTTCAGGGTCAGGCTAGCCCTGAAGGGGGCTGACACTGGAGGCTGGGGTTGCCAGGACTCCCAGCAGCTGGGCAGCACACACCCCCTTGTTTGGGGGGGGGGACCTGCATGGGGCATCGGGGCGTTCATCACACGCCTTATTCCTCCTCAGTCCTCCAGGACCCACTTAGATATGGCTTGATAATTCACACAATGGAGTTCTATTGAGACTGTGAAAAATGATGCCATTGAAAAAATTTTAATGATGTGGAAATATATTCGCTCACTTATTCAACAAATAGTTATCGAGAACTTCTGATGTGCCAGGCACTCTTCTAAGTGCTAACAATAAAAAGAGCAGGTTATAGATAGTCTGTACGGTTTGACCTTTGTATATGAGTGTACATATATTTGCACACATATGAATACACATTCATATATATATATGAATTAAAGAGTTAAGGATGTAAAGTAAATATCAACAGATTTATATCTGGATGATATAATATGGATGGATTTTCTTTTTTTTTCATAGTTTCTATGTCTGCAAAGGATCTCTATTACATTTATATAGAGAGAAACATATAAATTATTAAAAGCATACTCTTTTGGAAATCTTTGTGATAAAGCAGCAAGGAAGCCAACAAGGACCTATGTTTCCATTCATATCCTAGGCATTTCATGTTCTATTACTAGGATTATGTGGGGGAGAAAATAAGCACGAATCTTTTCAAAATAGATAATGTGAACACAAAAGCCCATAACAAGAAAAGAGTAGCTAGGAAAGGAAGATTAATTTTCAGACAATAATTGCCACTCCTCCGCCCTCAGTACCTCTCAGAAATCTGGAAGTAAAAAGGTGTATGCATGTCGCTCTCTGCCTGGCCGTTCACTTCACCATCACCTTCCAATGCTTCTTCTTTCTCTGTGGTCATTCCAAGGTGAGCTAACAAACCTGGTGACTGACGCGATGTCTCCTGAGCTGCAAGGTGTTGGTCCTATATGCTCCCTCAAACTTTCCAGCCCTCATGGGGTCTCTCTTTCATCTTTGGGACAAGGAACTTCTCTTCACAGTCACTACATTCCCTAAATGGACCCCTCACTTCAAATTCACTACGTTATGGGGCAGGGAGGGAGTCGCAGTGTAAACTGGATGGGAAAGCAATGGGCTTTCTGGAAGTTCTGAGTTACTTCATGGCCTTTGCTCTATGCACCAGTTTCAGGAAGAAAGTTTTCTTAAACCATGATTTTGTCTGCCATACTTTCAGTTCTTCTAAAAGGCCCAGGCACTGTAAGATTTACCCTTCACAGTGGGCCTGTGAAGTATATACTATTATGACTCCCCATTTTACAGACGAGGGAAGCGGGGGGTTGAGAAGATTAACTTGCCCATGGTGACAGATCTGTTTAGGGGTGACAATTCCCATTGGTCTGTCCTCAGGGCCTGTACTCTTAACTATAGGCTATCCTGTTTGAGGGTAGACAATTGGTGTAACCTTGAAAATGATATTAACATCTTAATTAATGCGATTTTTTTTCTATTAACTGGTTAATGAGGTTAACAGAGAGTAGAATAATGTTCGTGGGATAGGTAAGAAGCCAGTGTCTATGAAACTGGCTCACAAGTCAGTCAGCCCGAGCACCAAGGCTCCCTGTGGGGTGGAGCCGGTCACCAATCAGAGCTCAGCTTCTGTTTTAGAAATGACCAAGCCAAACCTGAAGACTATGTGCCCAAGGTGCCCAGGTCCACCAGTTCTCTGGTGCCTCTTTAAGACTGCTTTTTCTCTAGCAGGTCTTGACTCCCTTTGCAAATTCTACTGAAATACATAAATTTAGGGTTTTTGGCCTTTGATGGGTCAACTGCCTTATGCAGCTGTCCTCTTGCTCAACATTAATTGACATTCGCCTATTCTCTTCAGCTCCTGTAGATGATAAGGGCTTAACTTGGTTCATATTTTAGATTATGGCCATCACAAGATAACGTCTTTTTTTTTTTTAAAGATTTTATTTATTTATACATGAGAGACACAGAGAGAGAGGTGGAGACACAGACAGAGGGAGAAGCAGACTTCCTGACAAGATGACTTCTTGAAGCAAACTCAGCCCTCTCCCAGAAAAGGGACATGCCATTATTAATGACTTTTATAATTGGAGGGGACATTGGCCCATTTCAATAAGCAGTTATGGTTATTATATGGAATGGTTATATGGAGTAAATATATTCCAATAAAATAACCAGTTAGCCCAATTTTTCATCCAATGAAGAAATGTCTCTGTAACATCTTGATATTCAGCTAAAGGGGCAAGTCTATGAAACTGGTTGTGTTTACTGCAGAGACATTTTTTGAGGATGTTGTACACAATCATCCAAGTTGGGTCTAAGATATCTCAGTATCTGGAACGATTATATCTTTCCTAATGAACTAGTTGTTTTTAACTATTTTAAAACTACTTTTAACTATTATTAGTTATAAGTCTTTAATCAATCTTGCCTCCGTTCTTATTCTCCCATTGAAACTGCTTGTCAAGTTACAGACAACCTCTATTTTGCTAAATCTGGTAGACACTTCTTTTCATTTTACTTAGTCAATCAGCAGCAACTAGTATAGCTGATGACTCCATTCTTCTCCTACTACTCTCCTTTTCTGGCTTCCATAATACCATATAGTTGTCATGCTTCCCCTAATTCTCTGCTTGCTCCTTCTCAGTCCCCATTGATGTCTCCTCTTGGGCCTGACCAGTTGCATTAGAAGACTCAAGAACAGGATCCAGCTCTCAATTCTGAGTCTGGCTCTGAAACCACACCACCATCAGGAGTCAGCTCCTCCCTCCTCACCTTTCACTCATTCCCACGATTTCCTTTTTTGAAGGTTCAACAGGATAAAGCAACATTATCTAGATTTAAGGAAAATAATAAGAATTCCAGGTCTTTGTCTTCTTATAAGTACAATTGTGTTTCTCTGCTTTTCTCTTGGAACTTGGCCACCAGCTCTTAAAGAACAGTGAATTAGGTTGTGGCTTCTCTCAATTTGATCTTAGTAAGCATATATACTTCTGATTTTTAAAAGTTTTTATTTTATTAGATATTGGGGGTAGAAAATTCTGTGATGCAGTTTAAAGCTACACGCTTAATCAGAAGGGTCCTAAGAATGTTTAAGAACATAAACCAGACTTTCTGGTTCCCCCCCTGAAAACAGCTCAGGGGCTTCCTTTTGTGTTCAAGAGTAGGATCCAAGCTCCTCATTGTGGCTTATAAGTTACTCATGTATTCGCCAACTTCATTGGGTACTACTTTCATCCTATCTGTGGTCCAAACACATGGCTTTCACACTTGCCATTCCCGTGAGCAAAAATCCATTGGCCCTAGTGGTTCTGGGCTGCCTCCTCATCATTCTTCAGGTGCAGCTCTGCTCTCACTTCCTCTGAGAAGCCTTTCTTGATGGCCCTTCCTAAAGTAGCCTGCCTGTCCGCTCCACTCTAGTCCCACGCTCTCTTTTATTATTTATTTTTTTCCCTCGCTCTCTTTTAAACATGTTTTATTTCCTTCGTAAAAAATAGGCTCTTATTTGTTGTTTTTCTTCCTCTGTCTTTGCTGCCTTACTGAAACTGGAAGGGTTTAAAATGAATGAATGGGCAGCCCGGTGCCCTAGTGGTTTAGCGCCGACTTCAGCCCAGGGCCTGCTCCTGGAGACCCGGGATCAAGTCCACATCAGGCTCCCGGCATGGAGCCTGCTTCTCCCTCTGCCTGTGTCTCTGCCTCTCTCTCTCTCTCTCTCTCTGTGCCTCTCTCTCTGTGCCTCTCATGAATAAATAAATAAAATCTTTAAAAATTTTTTAAAAAAAAAGAATGAATGAGTTTCTGAATTGGGAGGTTTAGGGTGAATTAGATCTATTTGTCCTGGGCAGGCAGGGGGTAGGGAGCCCATTGCATTAAATAATGCTTGAGAAGAGCTAAAAGTATCTGACCAAAGTGCCAGTTTTATGAAGGGATCTGCATTTCTTTCTGTATTGCCCTAAATTATTCTCTGCTTTTAAAATATTCATTATTCTATTCTGATAATAAAATGAATGCACACCCATTGCAGAAAATAAAAAACACTTTTCTTCCTTATCCAGTGATAAATACAATATATATTGTGGTGCAGAATCATCCATTCAGGAACTACTTGAGGTATTATTATGCGTCAGGCACAGTTCTAGCAGGCATTAAACAGATGAAATCCCTACCCTTATGGCACTTTTGATCTTCTTTGCATTGTCCCCAACATAATTGGGATCATAACTTATTTGGTCTTCTAAACCAGTCATTTTCACTTACAAAATGGTGCAGACATTTCCCTATGTGATAATTCTACAACATATTTTTAATGTATATGTTATATCTTACCATATGAATATGCTGTTATATATTTAACTATATCCTAAAGGTAAAAAAAATTCGGATTTTCAATTTTTCAGTATTATAAAATAATGTGAATATTCTTATACATACATTTTTAAACACATTTCATTATTTCCTTAGTGTAAATTCCTAAAATTAGAATTTCTGACTAAAGGGCATGTTTGTTTTAAAGTGTTTGGATTCAAAAAACAAAACAAAACAAAACAAAACAAAATAAAGTGTCTGGATTCAGGGCACCTGGATGGTTCAGTGGTTGAGTGTCTGCCTTTGGCTCAGGGCATGATCCCAGGGTCCTGGGATCGAGTGTTCCATTGGGCTCTCCGCAGGGAGCCTGCTTCTCTCTCTGCCTGTGTCTCTGCCTCTCTCTGTGTTTCTCATGAATGAATAAATAAAATCCTTTGTTTTTTTTTTAATAAAGCATTTGGATTCATGTGATCCAACTGAATTCCAAAGAGGTTGTAAAAGGTATATTCCCCACAACAGTGTAAAAAAGGACCCACTTAACTGCACTTTTAGCTAGGTTAGGTGCCATCTTTAAAACATTCTTTGTCTAAAAAATACTTAATTGGTATCTAATTTTTGTTTGATTTCTATTTCTTTGGCTATAAATAAATGTCCCATTCATGTTCTTGGCCTTTTTTTGACTGGTTTTAAAAATTGATTTGTGGAACTTGTCATATATTTAGGATATTGACCTGCCATGTTCACTGCAACCATTACTCTTGCTTAATCATTTACATTTTGCTAACTTTGTCTGATACTTTTTAAATATTTCATGTCAATTATACAAATATTTTCCTTAATGATTTTCACCTTTGGTATTATGCTTAAAAGAGGGTCTCCAACTCAAGATTTATATTTTCCCATTTTATTTCTTTCAGTCTGTCTCTTTCTCTACTTAACTCTTTGTAGGTATATGTATACAGTTATGTATGTATATGTGTGCTATATGACATGGGGTAGATCCAGCTATACTCGTCCACATAATTAAACAGTAAGTACAGCAACATTAATTGGGTGCATAGAATCTCATTGTATAGATATGTCATAATTTATTTGATCAGTCTGTGGCTGGACATTTTTGAGGTTGGAAAAGTTATCCCCACTTTTTTCTCAATATAAAAATTTGACACAACTCTCCCTTTAAATTCTCCAGGCTTAGTGTCATTTCTGGATGTGTAATTTGACTATACGAGTGATTTCACTTTGGAGCAGGTTGGGTGATGACAAGGTGTGGCTCTAGTAGTAGATGACTAAAATGGAGTGTAAAGGTCATTAGAAAGGAGGAGTCCTTTGTTACTCATACATAGCTCACTGTTCCCCCTGGTATCTGCCCACACTGCATTTGGAGCCTCTGAGGCTCTGCCTGGAAGAGCATCTTCTCCCTCTACTGAGCCACCTTTGTGAGTTTGGAGGTGGAACTTCTGCCCTGGTTTATCTGTCCCGTTTGCTTTCTGTTTTCAGAAATCACAATAATCTCTGGTTTCTCTCTCTCCTGCCTTGAGTATCAAAATGGATTTACTTTGTTTAAAAAAAAAAAGATTTTATTACTTCATGAGAGACACAGAGACACAGGCAGAGGGAGAAGCAGACTCCTTGTGGGGAGCCTGATGCAGGACTCGGTCCCTAGGACCCCGGGACCATGACCTGAGCCAAAGGCAGTCACTCAACCACTGAGCCACCTAGATGCCCCAAAATGGATTGACTTCTTTTTGTAAATCTTTCCTGTTAGTTTTTTTTTCCTGTTAGTTTAATGGAGTTTGAGAAAAACAACTTTTTCTTTTTTTAAACAAAATTACAACACAGAATTAGGCAGACAACTTAACTCTGCCTACAGGAATCCTCTCTGTTCATAACCACAGGCCACACTACTACTTTCTTTCTCTGATGCCGGTGTACTGCAAATTCTGCTAATGCTACGGAGGAAAAAATAGCCTTTTGAGAGCCTAAGAAGGGCACTGGCACACTAGTATTGCTTGCCACACATAAAAAGCACAATTTTCTCTGAGTTTTAGCCTTATGTTATTCCCAGACAACTGCCATGATGATTCAAGCACGGAAACACAGATGCCTGGCACCACAGTTGGCCATACCTCTGTGCACAAAAATATAGCTAGACATATGAGCAAAAAACATGAACACAACTGTACTTATATCCTCATGTATATATATTCACATTGATTACATAAGGGAGAAAGAAGGTAAGTGGAGGAGAGTAACACAGAATAGTAGTCAAGAAATAATATGAGGCTTTTTTGTGGAGATCATTTCACCGTAGACATGTATATCTATAATCATCACATTGGACACCTTACACAATGTTATATGTCAACTATATCTCAGTAAAGCAGGACACACACATGAGCATATGCGGCAAATAATAGGAAGCTAATTGAAAAAAATAAAGCATTTGCAAGAGACCAAAGAGACAAGGGAATTTGTAAAAAAAAAAAAAAAATGGAGGAAATAGGATCATTTTCCTGGAAAGTTCAGGTATTCCTGTTTCCAATGTTTCTGAGTTTCTCCTTCACTCCTCTGTTGTAAGGTGGACTTAAAAATATTAATGTCTGCATTTATTCTTTTTTAAATAATAGCTTTATTGATATATAATTCATATACCATAAGATTCACCCTTTTGAAGCATATAATTCAATGGTTTTTGGAACACAGTTGTGCACGATTACTACTAATTCCAGCACATTTCATCACCCCCCAAAGAAACCTCATGTTCATTGCATTCACTCCCCATTACCCGCCCTCCTCTGCCTCTGACATCCACGAATCAACTTACTATCTCTATGGATTTGCCTATGCTTGACATTTCACATACAAACATGGATAACGTGTGGCCTTTGTATCTGGCTTCTTTCACTTGCCAGAATGTTTTCAAGGTTCATCCATGTCATAATCATGGATCAGCACTTCATTCCTTTTTAGAAGTGATAGTCCACTGTATGTATACATACATCACATTTTCTTCACTTTGAGTTTTTAAAAAAATTGTGATAAAAAGCACATCACATAAGATCAATGATCATAACCATTTTTAAACTTACAGTTCAGTGGTATTAAGTACATTCACACTGTTGTGCAGCAGGCCTCTGGAACTTTTCCTCTTGCAAAACAGAAACTTGATGCCTGCTAAACAACTTCCTATTTTCCCTACCCCAGTCCGATAGCCATCATTTTACTTTGTTTCTATGAACTTGTCTGCTTTAGATACCTTATATAAGTGGAATTGTACAATATTTGTCGTATTGTGAATGGCTTATTTCACTTAGCATCATGCCCTCGGGGTGACCTATTCTGTAGCATGTGATGGAACTTCCTCCCTTTATAAGACTGAATACTATTCCTTTGTATGTATTTATGATATTTTGCTTATCCATTCATCTGTCGATTATCACATTTTGAAAATCCATTCTTCACTTGCTGGGCATCTTCGCTGTCTCCACTTTTTGGTTATTATGCATGCTGTTGGGAACATGTGTGTAACGTGGGTTTTTGTCAGGCCATTTATTTTCAGTTGTTTTGGGTATATATGTACGTGTGGAACTGCTGAGTCATATGATAAGACAACATTTAACTTTTTGAAGAATTGCCATGCTGTTTTCCAAAGTGGCTGTGCCATTTTACGTTCCCACCAACAGTGTGTAGTGTTCTAGTTTTTCCACATCCTTGTCAACACTTGTTATTGTCTTCTTGATCACAGCCATTCTAGTGGGTGTGAAGCGGTATCTCACCTTGGTTTTGATTTCCATTTCCCTAATGATGAATGATGTCACATTTATTCTTTAAGTGGAAGAGGGGAGGGGATAGGTCCAGGAAAAATGGCCTAGTTACTGTGATATCGGCGTGGTGGGGAATGTAGTGAGGGAGGATCATTAGGATTGCTCAGGTAAAACAGAATATTAATGCTGTTGATAATAATAGCACTAAAATAGTAAGAGCTAACAGTACCAGGCACTATTCTGAGTGCTTTTACATGTTATCTCATTTAACACTTGGAACACTTGCACCTCCATCTCTCTCTGTTTTTAAAAAAAGATTTATTTATTCATGAGGGAGAGAGAGAGAGAGAGAGAGGCAGAAGGAGAAGCAGGCTCCCTAAGTCCCAATGTGGGGCTCCATCCCAGAACCCCAGGATCATGACCTAAGCCAAAGGCAGACACTTAACCGACTGAGCCACCCAGGTCCTCTCACACCTCATATGTATAGGAATATCTTCTTCTTCAGAAGAATCCTTGGAGGATTCCTTCAAAGGGGATCCTATCTTTTGATCTCTGGTTGTTCTGACATTTTTCTTCCACGTGGCCATCTGTGTCCTCTCTCAGCCCTACTCTGAAAAGGCCTTCCCTGAGATTCCACTTTCCTTCCTACTGACAGCTCATTCCACCTAGATTCTCACTGTTAGTGTTTACTCCGGACCTGGGATTACTTCTTACCACTTAAGCACTAAGACGTGAATATATTTTTAGCTGACTGATCTTCTCCACTAGACAGCTCTTTTAGCAGAGAGCCCGAGTAACAGAAAGTGAGACCTGATCTACTGTGTTATTCCTTCTTCTTTCAGTCCTGTGTGTTCATACAGGATTATGGGGCCATACCAAGCTCATCCCCTTTGGTCCACTGCCTCACTGCAAAAGTTCAAAATGACAGTTGTGAAACGTATCACAGAAAGCCAATGAGAAGGGCTGAAATGACTGGAGTGGGCTGGCCTGAAGTGTCCTGCTTTGAGAAGTATGTTACAGCTGTCTGGTGTTAGGGCTGGAAGCCAGTGAACTAAATTTAATACTTAATTTCAGACGTTACTGATAACATCCAAGTTTTTGAACACTAATAACTTATGGGTTGTTTTGTTCAACTGACTAATTATAACCTTAGTCACATCACCAACTTTTCTTGTAAGTTCTTTAGCTTTCACCTGGTTTTGCTAGCCCACAATCAACAGACAAGCTGCTTATCTGAGTGGATGACATTTAGTGAGTTTGAGCCCATGCACATTTTGTGGACAACTGAGCTCTGAAGTTATCTATCAGCAGGAGATTTTTTGGTATAATTATTAGAAATGAAATTCAGGTATAAAAAAATAGGATTTGTGCTTGACAGTTCAAACAGAAACTTAATTCATTGTAATGCAACCACATAATCACACCGAGACACCAGTATAAAGAATCAAATCTGCTTTAATGTTCAAACAAATGTTAAACAACAGGTTCAGCTTACAAAAATAGTATTAGATGGTCATCTCAGTTATGATTGCTGGGCAGATACTCTCATATCAGACAGATCATGTTAAGGCTTTTTACTTTTAAATACCAGTTACACTGGTTACACATTCCATACAATGTGGATACTCTTCAGGGGATAAAGGTAATGAGGAAATGTGATTCTCCTCTCCCACAGGTGTGTACATAGTAATATAACATGTTTGAATTCTGTTGTAGGTTAAAAATCAGAGGAGAGCTGTTCTGAGGATTAGATTAAATCCCATCTACTAAGGGCAAAATATAACAGGCAGGGTCAAAGAGGAAAATAGTAAAAATATATCGGAGGTATTAAGAGATGAGAAAAAAGAGATTACAACAACCACTTTCCATTGAGAGAGAGGTAAAAAAAGGCTGTTAAAATTGTTTTCCACATATTTTGATTGAAAATTTTATAAACAGCTTGGAGACATGATAGCGTTGTATGCTTTATAAGAGCTATGTATAAATTGCTCATATTCATTTCTTGATCCTCCTTGGGATCTGAGAACCAGTTATTGTGCAGCACTTTGGAGGAATGAGTACGAAATACCAATACATGGGTAAGTATAACATGTACATATTTTGTATGATTAGTCAGAGGTGTCCATAACTACTATGTGAATTTTTGAAGTAGATATCCTATAGATTTTTACTGAAAAGTTAAGAACATATTTAGGCAAAGTCACTACCAATGACCGTTCAAAAATCATTTTTCATAGTAAGAGACAGAACATAGTGTTGATACTGAGAGTTGTAAACAATGTTGAGGAGAAATTCACTCTCTGTAGGTTTCACTTTTGTCTCTGTTTTCTATCATTTCCTGTACCTGAGGAGAATGAAAAAGAATTTTTTTCCACTTGCAATTTTGGTCAACTTGGAATTTCCATATCTTGTGAAGTTAAAATATACAGAAATTTAAAATACAAAAGTCCTTGTACTGAACTAGTACAAATAATTTAGACTTTGATAAGTCAAAAATACCTGTTGTAATTTCAGGGGAACCATTTAAAATATATTTTTAAAAGGTTTGCTTATTTATTTGAGAGAGAGAGAGGTAGAGAGGACAGGGTGGAGGGGCAGGAGATAAAATGTCAAGCAGAGTCCAAGCTGAGTGCAGAGCCCCATGCAGGGCTCAATCTCGTAACCCTGAGATCACAACCTGAGCCAACACCAAGAGTCAGATGCTTAACCAACTGTGCAGCCAGGTGTCCCCATTAAAAAATATCAAAAAGAATTATTAGAGCAGTGGCTCTATTCTGTATGATACTGTAATTATAGATACATTTCATATATATTTGCCAAAACCTATAGAATTTACAACACAAAGAGAGAATCCTAATGTAAACCATGGACTTCAGTTAATACTAATAATATATCAGTATTAGCTCATCACTATAAGAAATGTACCATGCCAACTCAAGGTGTCAATCATAGGGGATTCTAAGGGTGGACAATGGGGAAGGGAGAGGGAATAAATGGGATCTCAAGGTACTTTCTGTTTAATTCTTCTGCAAACCTAAAAACTACTCTAAAAATATAGTCTATCAATTTTTTGAACTCACCCTAATGGGAAACCAACAAAAACATTTCAGAATGTATAACTTCTAAACTAATAGAAAAATAGAGTCATAAAAGAAGGCAAAAAGAAGAGGAAAAGAAACGGAAGAAGTAGAACAAATAGCATATGCTTGGACAATAGATGTAAACCCAATTATATCTTTAATAACATCAAATATAAATGGGCTAAAATTAAAAGCTTGTCAGGTTTGAATAATGATAAAAACTTATAATATATGCTATTTATAAGAAAGACATCTAAAACTTAAAGACAAAGTAAAGTTAAAAGGATATCATATCATTTAAAAATTGACTAAAACAAATCTGATACAGCTATAACAATAACTGAACAGAGTTGTCAGAGTTCACGATATATCCCTTAATGATAGCAAGTTCAAGTAACCAGAAAGTTATAAGAATTCTAATTCACACATACCTAATAACATAACCTTAACTACATACACACAGCATAAATTAACAGAACTAAAGGAGATAGGCAATCTCACAATCATATCAGCAGACTTGAACAATGTATTTAGCAAACTTGATCTAATGGACATATTTAGAACACTTTCTAATAATTGCAGAATAAAGTTTTTCAACCCTAATTAACTCATTTACGGTTAACAATGTGTTGTATCATAAAGCAAATCAACACATTTCAAAAATTTAAAATCTTCTTTTATGAGTAAAGTGCAATTGACTTAGAAATCATTAACCAAAAGGCAATTAGAAAATCTAGTATTTGATAGTTTATATAAATAATATCCCTAAGCCCTTGAGTTGAAGAAGAAACATAATGAAAATTAGAAACTATTTTGAACTAAAGAAATAGAAATACCAAATACTTAAACTTATATGATAAAACCTTAAATGCATATGTTTTATACAAAAAAAGTAAGAGCTGCTTCTATATGCAAGAAGAAGCACTTACAAAATGAATTCTGCAAATAACACTTAAACACCATGAACAAAAATCAATTGATGTGATATACCACCTTCATAAAATGAAGCATAAAAATCACATGATTGTTTTAATAGATCCAGAAAAAGCATTTGACAAAATTTAGCACCCTCAAAATTCTCAAAAGGGTAAGAAATAGAAGGAAGTCACCTCAACATAATAAAGGCCATCTATAAAAAGCTCACAGTTAACATCATACTCAGTGGTGAAAACCTGAAAGCTATTCCTCTAAGTTCAGGGACAAGAAAACAGACCCCCTCTTGCCATTTGAACATAGTACTGGAAGTCCTAGCCAGAGCCATGAGGCAAGGAAAAGAAATAAAAGGCATCCAAATAAAAAAGGAAGAAGTAAAATCATCTTTTCCACTTAAAATGGATTGCATTTTCTAGGTTTTTTGTAAGAGAAACATTTTAGACCATAGTCTGAATAGTGTGAATGGTATGTTGTGTAGATTGAGTTCTGTCATTATTTCTCTAATGAATGTTGAAATAGGAAAAAAAAACAAACTAAAATTCTTATAGAACCACAAAAGACCTTGAATAGCCAAATCAAGCTGGAGAAAGAACAGAGTCGGAGGCATCACACTTCTTTATTCCAAAATACATTACCAAGGCACAGTAATAAAAACGATATGGTACCAGAATAAAGACAGATATATAGAACAGAATATAGAGCCCAGAAATAAATCCATACATATACAGTCAACTGATCTTCAACAGGGTGCCAAAGCTACACAGAAGGAAAGGAAACTCTTCAACAAATGGTGCTGGGAAAACTGTTTACTACAAAAGAATGAAACTGGATCCTTAATAAAAATAATCAAAATGGTATAAAGACTTAAACATAAGACTTAAAACTGTAAAATTCCTAGAAAATAATGTAGAGGGAAAGCTTCATGACATTGGTTTTGGCAGTTATTTCATGGATGTGACACACAAAGCATATGCAACAAAAAAAATGAGACTACACCAAACTAAAAGTCTTCCACACAGCAAAAGAAACAACACAGTGAACAGGAAACTTACAAAATGGGAGAGGATATTTGCAAACCATATATTTGATAGAGGATTAATTCCAAAATATGTTTTGTAACACTGACAACTCAAAAGTAAAAAAAAAAAACAACCTAATTTAAAAATGGGCTAAGGACCTGAATACACATTCTTCAAAGAAGGCATATAAATGACCAACAGTATATGTACATGAAAAAATATTCAATGTCACTAATCATCAGGGAAATGCAAATCAAAAACCACAACAAGACATCATCCAACACCAGCTGGGATAACTATTACTAAAACAACAAAGACAATGTAATAAATATAGGTAAGGATGTGGAGATGTGGAGAAATTGGAACTTTTGCACACTATTGGTGGGAATGCAAAAAGAATGTAGCCACTATGGAAAAAATATGGAGAATCCTCAACAAATTAAAAATAGAACCAGAAATTCTAATAATTCTAATAATTGCAGAATAAAGTTTTTCAACCCTAACTAACTCATTCACAGTTAACAATGTGTTGTATCATTGTTAAATTCCACTTCTGGGTTGCTTTATTCATTCAAAAGAATTGAAATCAGGATCTTGAAGAGATATGTTCATTGCAGTATGATTCATAGTAGTCAAGATGTGGAAACAAAATGTCAATCAACAGATAAATGGATAAAGACAATGTGGTATATCCACATAATGAAATACTATTCAGTTTCAAAAAAGAACAAAGTTCTGCAATATGTGACAATATGGATGAATAAAGACATTATGCTAAGTAAAATAACCCAGTCACAGAAAGACAAATACTGCATACTACTTACATGAAGTATTTAAAGTACAGATTCATACAATCAAAGAGTGGTGGTTGCCAGGGGTTAGGAAAAGGGGGAAATAGGGAGTTGCTAATTAATGGGCATAAAGTCTCAGTTAAGCAAGATCAATAAATTCTAGAGATCTACTATAAAACATTGTACCTATATTCAATATAATGTATGATTCACTTAATAACTTGTTAAGAGAACAGATTTGATGTTAAATGTTCTTACCACAATAAAACTTTAAAAATAAATGGAAGAAACAATGAACAGATGCCAACTCCAAGATGATCCAATGTTGATATTATTAGATAAGCATTTTAAGGCTGTTACTATAGCTGCATTCAATGAAGTAAAGGAAAATATACTGGAAATCAAAGAAAATATAAAATATACCAGAAGACAAATAGCAAATAAAGAAAAGGACCAAACAGAAATTTTAGGACTGAAAAATAAAAAATTCACTGGATGGGCTTAATAGGGAATATAGATGACAGAAGAAAGAGTCATTGAACTTGAAAATAGAGCCAAGGAGTTCTTTGACCTGGAGAACAAGAAAACTTGAAAGAAATGAAGAGAACTTTGGAGAATCTGTGGGATAATATCAAAAGGTCTATCATAAGGTTAATTTGAGTATTGAAAAGAGGGAGAGAGAGAGAGAACAGGACAGGAAAATATCTGAAGAAACTGTGGCAGACAACTTCCAAAATTTGGTAAAAGATCTAAATTTATAAGATTTAAGCAGTTCAGCTAACCACCCCCCCATCATAAATTCCAATGAACATCATGGTAAAACCTCTGGAAACTAAAGAAAATGAGATTATGAAGGCAGTTAGAGAAAAATGGCACATTACATACAGGTAACAACAAGTTGGATGACTGTGGGTTTCTCATCCAAAAGTATAAAGGCCAGGAAGTAGTGAAACCACATTTTTAAGAGCTGGACAAGTCAATTCAGAATTCTATATCCAGCAAAAATGTTCTACAAGAAAGAATAAGTCATAGATTACCAGGTAAAAGAAAACGATAAGAGTATTCTTTGCCAGTAGTGCTGCAGTACAAAAAATGCTGGAAGAAATTTTTCAGGTTGAAAGGAAATAATTTCAGAGAGAAACATGGAAATTCACAAATGAAAGAAGAATATTAGAAATAGAAATTATCTGGATAAATGCAAAGATTACTTTTTTTCTCTTGAGTTCCTTAGAACACATATGATTATTTAAAGCCAAAATTATAAATTTATTATAAAAAAATAAAGCCAAAATTATGAGATGCCTGGGTGGCTCAGTGGTTGAGCATCTGCTTTTGGCTCAGGTTGTGACCCTGGGGTCCTGGGATCCTGTGACCCAGGTCTCTGCAGGGAGCCTGCTTCTCCCTCTACCTATGTCTCTGCCTCCCTCTGTGTCTCTTGTGAATAAATGAAATATTAAAAAAATAAAAATAAAGCCAAAATTATTATCTTGTGAGGGTTTTCACTTATGTAGGAAAGTGATAGACAAATTTAACATAAAAGAATAGATGGGACTAGAGGACTCTATAGGATTATAAAGCTTCCTTTTCATGTGTAGTGACACAGTATCAATTTTATACTGTGAAAGGTTAGGGGTATATATTGCAATCCCTAGAGCAAGCACTAAAAAATAATAAGAGGTATAGCCAAAAGCCAATACACAAATTAAAGTAGGATAGTAAAATTATTCAAATAATCCAAGAGAAGGCAATAAAAGTGGAATGGAAGAATAAAAGAGACAAAAGGAAAACAAATAATAAAATGAGAGCTCTAAATTCAACCATATTGATATTTAGGTTAAATACTAAAGGCCTAAACCAAGGGTTGGCAAACTTTTTCTGAAAAGAGCTGAATAGTACATATTTGAGGCATTGCAGGACACAAACTATCTGCTGCTCCTGCTGCTGAATCTTCCTCCTCCTTCCCCTCTTCTTGTACTTTTCTTCTCCTTCTTCCTCTCCTTTCTCTTCCTCCTTCTCATTCTCTTCCTCTGTCCCCTTCAACCACTTTAAAAGGGCAAAATTTTTCTAACCTTGTGGGCCATTTAAAACCAGGTGGTCCATAGTTTGCCTACTCTTGTTCTAAATGGTTCACTTAAAAAGCAGAGCTTATCAGAAAGGATAAGAAAGACCCAATTCTGTGGTACCTACAAGAGGCACAATTTAATGCTTTAAATATAAAGCATAGATGGGTTGAAGACAAGTGGATGAAAAAAATATACCAAGTAAACTGTAAGATATGAAGGCTGGACTGGCTATATAAATATCAGAGAAAATAGACATCAAGGTAAAGAATATTACCAAAGAGAAAGATGGTCATTCATAATGATAGAAGAGTCAATTAATCAGAAAGACATAATAATCATAAATGCGCATATATCTTACTGTTTTCAGAAAATTTCCTGGCCTTAGCACAGGAAAAGAGAACCCAAAAGGAACTCTGCAGACCTCTGAGTTAAGAAGATGGAGCTGAGATCCTGGGGAAACCAAGACAGTTATGGTTCACAAACCAGAGATGGGAGAATGTCACAGAAAGTGCTCTGGAGATCTGCAGAAGGTCCCTGTCAAGTAAGGTATCCCCTGCATAGACCAGTGCATGTGTGTAAGAAAACTACCAGAGGCCATGGAAAGAACCAAGCGAGGAATAGTGCCTATTACGACCAGTCAAACTGGAAAACCTCATGATTCATGGGTTGAATACTCAAAGAGTCTTGCCTCAGGAGTGGGAAATAATTAGCCCTAGACTGAAAACTCTTCTGTTCCTCTAAAAAAATCTTAAAAGCAAAATCTGAAAAGATCAAGCTGTTTCCAAGTAAATTAGCTGGGCCCCAAAATAAAGTCCAAGAATATTTTACAAAAAAAAATATAGCACCCACCAAAGCAAAATTCATAATATCTTACATGAATTAAAAATTGTCAGGCATATACCTACAACTAATACAATGTTATGTGTAAATTATATCTCAATAAAAATATTACCAGGCATATAAAGAGGCAGGAAAATTAAAACTGTTATTATAACTATATTCTCTATGTGCAAAAAGTAAAGAAGAGATATCATCTTTACAAACTAAAGAAAGATACAAACTAAAAGATACAAACTAAACTCCTAGGGGTGTAACTACAGAATTATAATATATGCAGTGAGAAATATACAGACACTTCATTATTAATGCCACTTTAGACGTTGTAGAAGGCAAGATTACTAAACTTGAAGACACAGTGATAGAAAGTATCCAAAATGAGATAAAGAGAGGAAAAATATTTTAATACAGAGAATCAAGTGAGCTGTGAGACAATTTCAAGTGGCCCATTATACGTGTATTTGGAGTTCTTAGAGGAGGAGGCTGGGACAGAAATATCTTTGAAGGAATAGTGGCTGACAAATGTCCAAATAGGATGAAAACCATGAGCCCACAGTTCTTAGAAGTTCAAAGTACCACAGCACAAGAAACATAAAGAAAACTAGAACAATGCTACTGTAAATGAGAGTATGAATTGATCAAAAATACTTTTTTAAAAAAAGATTTTATTTATTTATTCATGAGAGAACAGAGAGAGAGAGAGAGAGGCAGAGACACAGGCAGAGGGAGAAGCAGGCTCCATCCTGGGACTCCCGGATCACGCCCTGGGCTGAAGGCAGGCATTTTAACTGCTGAGCCACCCAGGTGTCCCTGATCAAAAATACTTTGACAAACTTTCGGACATCAATCTTTTAAAGCTGAACTTATGTAAATACTCTCTGACTTAGCAATTCCATTTCTAGATATGAGCCCCATAGAAATGCATGTACATATGCACCAAGAGGTAAGGACACAAATGTTCATTGCAGCACTGTTCATAACAACCAAAAGTCTAACTCAGAGTAGAGAATACAGAAATGAAAAGGAATGAATATGCACAAAATGAATGAATCTCATAAACATACTGTTGATCAAAGCAAGCCAGCCCCCAAATAATACATAATATTGATTTTATTTATATAAACATCTAAAAAAGCCAAACTAATCCAGAAGTCAGAATGGCGGTTATTTTGTGGAAGAGAAAGGGTAGTGATTGGAAACAGGCACCATGTGGGATTCTGAGGAGCTGGTAACGTTCTATCTCTTGCCTGCTGGGTAGTTTCATGGGTCTATTCAATTAGTGCTAATTAGTCAAGTTGTACAGTTTTGATCTGTGTAATTTTCTGTATGTATGCTCAAAAAGTTTTATAAATGGAAATAGACATATTTTACTACATTACCAGAATAAGGGAGAAAAATCATGCAATCATCTCAATAGATAAAGAAAAATAAGTTGATAAAGTTAATGATATATGATGAAATGACGTCAGAAAAGACTAGATGAGAACTTACTTAATATGATTAATAGTATCTATAGAACAGTACAAACATCATACTTAATGGTTAAATAGGGAAATTTTTTTTTTTTTAAGATCAGGAGGAAGCAAAGTGAACCACTGTAGCTATTAATTCTTACATTAATTCTATTGGAGATCCCTAATTAGTGTACTATTATCAGTCAGTATCCCAACAGAAAATAAATGGCACATTCAAAATAGAAGAATTCAATGAAAGTTCATTCAGAAAGGGTTTATTTAAAAGAATTGGGCACAAAAGACTCACAGAAGACAATGCAATAATCCAAAGCCAGCAAAAGTGGAGCTAACTTCTAAATCATGAAGGCCAAGAGGAGGGGACATTACTGGAATTCAGAAACAAAGAGTTAAGCAAAAAGACATCTTGAGAGGAACAGTGCTCACAGACAACTCTAGACAGATCAAAGGGAAAGAGCCAGGGAAGTAAACCGGATCTCACTCTCTTTCCTCCTTCTAATCTTCCTCCAGGGTTTCCCATTGGCTTAACCCAACCAGAAGTCAGAAGGAATGAGAGCCTGTTGATCTAGTCCATATGGATTATCTACTTTGTAGGGCAGAAAAGAGAAAAAGGTGGATCTGAAGAGGCACACAGAAGATGCATAATAAATGCAATAAGACAAGGGTTAAAACAGGGTAAGGACTGGAAAGCTCAAATAAAACTGTCACTATTTGCAAATGATAGGATTGTATATGTAGAAACACCCAAAAACCCAATTTACAAATACATGTTTAGAATTAATAAGTTGAATTTAGTAAGGTTGCTGGATATAAGATCAACAACAACAAAAAAATTAGATTTATTTCTATATGCCAGGAATTAGAACCTGAAATTTTAAAAACTTCTATTTACAATAGCATCACAATTATAAAATACCCATGAATAAGTGTATCAGAAATATGTAAAACCTTTGTGCAAATGATAACTGTACTGAGAGAAAATTAAAGACCTAAATAAATGCAGAGGATAAAGGATTGGAAATACTCATTGTTTCAAGCCATCCCTTCTTCCCAAATTGATCTACAGATTCAGTGCTATCCTAATAAAAATCCTACCAGGATGCACTTCTGATTATGTGTATATAGGTCTGTGACTTGACAAATAACTCTCTATATTGATACAGGAATGCACAGGCCTAAGAATAAGCAGGATATTTTAAAAGAAAAATAAGATGTGAGGACTTGCTCTGATTGATATTAAGGTTTAAGGTATACTAACATAAGACAGTCTCGTATGGAGCAAGGATAGACAAATATCCCATCAGAATCAAATAAAAAGCAGTGTGGGAGAAAAACCATGAGACACTCAACTCTAGGAAACAAGCTGAGGGTTGCTGGAGGGGAGGTAGATGGGGGATGGGGTAATTGGGTGATGGGCATTAAGGAGGGCATGTGTTGTGACGAGCACTGGGTGTTATATGCAATGGATAAATTATTGAACGCTACATCTGAAACTAAGTATGTACTATATATATATTGACTAACTGATTTAAAATTTAAAAAAGATTAACAACAACAAAAAAGCAAGGTGGGAGGTATGGTCTTTTCAATAAAAGGTGCTTGTTCATTGGATGTCTGCTTAGGAAAAGAAATGAAACTTGATCCCATCTCCCACTCTACACAAAATCAATTCCGAAGTGACTGGACAGTAATGCCAAAGGCAAAATAAACTAAGTTTAACTTTGCCTCCCACCTCCACCCCCGTCCCCACCAAAAAAAAAAAAAAAAAAAAAAAAAAAGAAAGAAAACCACAAACTTCTATGAGATAATATAAGGGGTTATGGTCAGGAGTTTAGACTAATGAGACTTCTAAAAGAGGACAGAGGACACCAGAAGTACTAATCATAAATTTAAAAGGTTATTAAATGTTACTGTATCAGAAATAAAAATTTCTGTTCATCAAAAGACACTTCTAAGAGATAAAAAGGGAAGGCAGAGAGCAGAAGAAACCTGCAACCAACACAACAAAGGGCTCATAACCTTCTAGAACATGTGTAAAATCATGACAAATGAGT